>NC_089016.1:16198337-16500799 GCF_963932015.1 Anas acuta
AGCAGCCCCGTACTCTGGGATGTGATAGCATAGTGAACTTATTCATATAAGCAGTAGGGAAGAATCTCATAAAACAGTTCTAGAGAAAGAGGATTGTAGTCCAACATTAAGACTACTCAACCCCTTTGCCTGGCTACTCATTTATATGTCATTAGCTAGAAAATTAAGAATAAGAATGAGTTAAGATAGAAATACACCTGGAATCGCATTACTCTGGCTAACCCTTACTCATCACATTATTGTCTCCCAGATGATCCATCTTTCCATCACCTCTAATGTCACTACAGAACACAACATTTAGCATAGGACAACTATTATCATCTTTTTTTTTCCTAGCCAGTGCTACACATCAGTGATGTAAAAGCATTCCATGAAAGCTAAATTATACCTCCATAATGTCGTCCAACGTTAGAATCAAGCCCATCTGAGGAGTTGTGTCTTCTGCGATTTACTTCATAATGATTCTCTGTCCACAAAATGTTTTCAGAATGTCTCTCAAAGTTCAGTGATGACTGTAAAGGAGCAAAAGTAGTAGACCTGAGATATCTGATTAATAACAAAACTGAATTATCAGAACCGTAACATGCATTACTCATGGTATATTTGAGACATTTTAAAAATTACTTTGACAGACAATACAGTAACTCTCAAGTATGCACGTGTTCATCACCTTTCATGCCAGCAGAAGTGGAAGCTGTATCTTCCACTCCAGGACACCGAAACAGTGTTGAGGACCATGCTTGCGACACAAGGTAAAAAAAGTCAAGTGTTTATTCTGCTTTGGCAGCAGAATGAAGACAAGTGTCACGTGTTGCAGCAGAGGGAGAAAAAAAAAAGGTAAGAAAGGACACGAGAACATAATTTGGAAGGCAGGATATTTCAATATCTGGGATCTTAGTTTGGGTTGTCAGAGACCACACATGCATTGCACAGAAAACAAGGAATTGCTCTGATCACAGTAGCAGTACCAAAAGACCCAGTTTATTATATTAGTCTTGTAATTAAATTTCAATAAGGCAAACTCAACTAGTTATGAAATGCAAATAAAAGTCTGTTGCAGGAAGCACGGCCGAAAGCACAACAGACACCAGTAGAGTCAGATCATGCTCTATTTTATTGCCCGAATAGCCTAACTTTTATAGTGAACTTAACAGGGGCGGACAGTGTTTCACACACGATTATTGGTCAAAAGCACTCAGACAAACAACTACAAGAAAACAACCCCACCTGCAAGAAAACAACCCCCTTGTGATTAGCAGTCACATAGACCTTGTCCTTGAAGCCAGCTACTGGTAACAATATTTTTCTGAATTCCTCAATTGGGCGATGTGGGAACACTGTCATGGGAGCTTCTCATAGTTGCCCTGGTAGCTTGGTTTGCTCAGCTACAGCAAGCCATGGGATTTTTGCTGTTTCAAGAAATCCCTCAACAATTCCCCCCCCCTTTTTTTTTTTTTCTTTTTTTTGAGCAAACCACACCCAATATAACATTTTTGCAAGTAACCCTTTAACCACATTTATCACAATACCACATGCAATGATGATTGACACCACAGCAAACAGAATCCTTAATCCCTCTTTGACTAATCCCAGTAACCATCTATGCATTGTTTCAAACAAATCAGTGAACCATTGATTGAAAGGACTGATACCATATTGAATCTTTCTCATGTGCTCTTTCAGGAAAGTAATGGATTTGTGAATTGACTCATTATGATCAAAAAGGTTCAAACAGCACATTCCCTCAAAGTCCTCACACCCATGCCCTTGAGCCAAAAGCAAAAAGTCAATAGCAGCTTGATCCTGTAAGAGCGCATGTCGCAGACTATTTTGATCTGGTAACATCTCCTCAAGTATCTCTGTCATGGCATAGGCTTGCTTCTTGGCCCAGCATACCAATTTTTCTAAGTTGTTACGTGCGGCCGCAGATGCCACTCCAAGCACTAAAATTGCCAATGCTGCTCTAGCTGCAACCCCACACAATTCAACATTATCATTGCTATCCGGTGCAAGCAATGGCCATTTATGTCTGGTGATCTCACGCAACTGTAACAAGCTAGGAGCAAATACAATGAGTTTATCTAAGTAACATGGACATCTGATAGCATTTGCAGCGATACCTTGCCAGGCCCTATCCCCACAAATCAGAAAAACATCAGGAGGCAAGGCCAAAGCTGTACAATTGTTCCAAACACTGTAGTTGTTACCCCTTGTCTCCATGCCATAAGCCCCTAAACCCTGCTTAGCAGTGTCATTATAATCACGGATGTTATTTGTATTTCTGTACCCGTATGGCCCTTTCCAGGTTCCTGTAGCAGGATTCATCTGATAGCCACGGCTACATTCACATTTGTAGCCACCTTTCAGGTTGATACAGATTTGACTACAGATACCAGGGTTTTGGCATTCATCGATGTCTCCACAGTTTCTCTTGTCTACAAACTCAAACCCAGCTGGACAGTCACATTCATTTATGTTGCATTCCTTCAGGGGCTCATCACCCCAGTCCTTGCAGTCTCTCTGCTGGTTACACACTTTGTTGATATCTATGCATTCTCCACTTCTGCACTTGAATTTGCCAGATCCAGAGCACTGAATAACATTGTTACAGTTTGCTTCATCAGTGCCATCCAGACAGTCTCTCACACCACTGCACTGCCTACTCCCATGTTCCCAGTTCCCATCTTCACATCTGAACTGGTCTAGCCTGCAGGTCTGAGAAGGGCAGTTAATTTCATCACTTCCATCCTTGCAATCAGGATCTCTGTTACAGTCTTTTTCACCATCACATTTCCAGGACACTGGGATACACTGGGTTGACTGAGGACCACAGCTGATTTCATTTACCTGGCATGTTCTCATATGACACAGCTCAGCACTCTTGTCAGACCCATTTTCACAGTCCAGATCCCCATCACGCTGCCATCTGTTTGGCACACACTGACCACTGTTGCACACAAAGTCAGATTCAGCACACATCTTCTTCACACAAGCACTCTCATCACTGCCATCTGAGCAGTCTTCACATTTTACTCTAGCACTGTCGGCAGCAGTGCACAGGCAGGCGAGGGCGAGCAGCAGGCAGAATGCCCCACAGCGCGGCAGCGCCTGCCACTGCTTCACACCTGTGTCACTTATACTACTCCTATTACCCATGCTGTTAGTGTCAGTGGCATCCTCCTGGTACCATTTCTGTCTTTGTCGCCCCTTACTCTCCCCCTTTTTTTTTAGTCGTCATTAGTAATCCGTAGAATGTGGCAACCCCACGGAATGTTATCCAGAAACATAGTTATAACACCGATCTGGGGACGAATAGTCTTTTTTGCATTGCAAGATAAACCTCTTATAAAAAGAATGCCAGAGAGAAGCAGCACAGCTGCCGCTGCCTCCATGGTTATGTCAGACAGGCTGCAGGGTCCTGATGTCCGCCCCTCTGCTCTGTGCCGACTCGCCACACGGTGAGGGTCGGCTGCCATTGTCCACTGACGCCTCTGGTCTCCCGTAGCAACTCGATCTCGGATGTCCCACGTCACACCGTGATTACCTCAATTTCCCGCGTCCCTGCACGGCTCCGTTTCCCGCGTCCTCCCACAGCTCCGTTTCCCGCTTCCCCCCGCGGCTCCGTTTCCCGCATCCCCCCGCGGTTTCTTGCCCCGCGTCTCACCGCGAGGCCGTTGTTCAGGTCGGTGTGTAGAGTGTTTCAACGTCTCTCAGGTGTTCCGGCGTCTGCCAGGTCTGTCCGTGTCTCTCGTAGTTGGCCGTAGCCCTGCAGCGTCAGTCAGTGCTCTCTCCGTGCGGTGGTAGGCTTTCCGTGTGCCTCAGGTCTCCCGGCGCCGCTCCAATCTCCCGGCACCGCTGCGATCCCTCTGCCTGTTCGGGTCTCAGCGACTCCGGGTCTCGGCCTGTGCAGGCGCCATATGTTGCAGGAAGAACGGTCGAAAGCACGACAGACACCAGTAGAGTCAGATCATGCTCTATTTTATTGCCCAAATAGCCTAACTTTTATAGTGAACTTAACAGGGGCGGACAGTGTTTCACACAAGATTATTGGTCAAAAGCACTCAGACAAACAACTGCAAGAAAACAACCCCACCTGCAAGAAAACAACCCCCTTGTGATTAGCAGTCACATAGACCTTGTCTTTGAAGCCAGCTACTGGTAACAATATTTTTCTGAATTCCTCAATTGGGCGATGTGGGAACACTGTCATGGGAACTTCTCATAGTTGCCCTGGTAGCATGGTTTGCTCAGCTACAGCAAGCCATGGGATTTTTGCTGTTTCAAGAAATCCCTCAACAACAGTCAAAAGTATAGATTCACAAATATACTTCAAGTTATCAACTTATAAGTAGGAATTATAGAATTTTTAAAGTAAATCTTTAATATACCAGTAGGAAATACATTTCTTTCGCTACTACACCTTAAAATTTCAAGAATAACTTTTCTTTCTGCAAAAATAATGCTGTCTTACTGTTCTACGTGCCACACATCTCCCAATAACAGCAAAAAGTTTCCCCTTCCCTCCAGCACCAGACTTACTGTGCACTGAGCCCTCTGTATTGCGCGTGTGCAAGAAATCAAACATTCCCTAGTGCCCTAATAGCTGGGCATTTTTGCTTTTGTAGCTATGTGAAAAATGTACTACGTGAGCAAAATAAGTTTAGCAGTTCTTGGGAGTATTAGCTTCACTACACAAAAGTATTGATTTTGCTGCCTGAAGCTTATTCCTGAGAAAAAACCCTCCCCCTCCCACTCCTCAGTCTACCCCCTAAAAGACAGCAGTAATGGCTTATTCACATAATACTTGTAAACACATAACAAATCATGATCCATAATATACCAGTTGCTATTCTTACACATTCTGAGTTGAGACAGAAAAGGCAAAACACTATTCTGATAGCAGCAAGACTAGGATAAAATAATTAATTATATATATATATATAAAAAAAATTGCATTCTGCCTTAATCTAGACCTCAGTAATGAACTGCTATCCCCAAAGAATCATTAGAAACTTCTGTAAGTTCTAGTTACCCTTCTGTTGCATTTTAAACCAGCCATTCGCTTACACGCCCCACGGGCCCACAGTGGGATTGATTTTAGGCTCCCTCCATCATAGTGGTCCTTCAGGACAGTAGAGATGGTATGTAGTGTTGGATTGTTGCATGCTAAAGCCAGTTCTGGTAACATCAACACTTCACTTCTCTGGTTCCATCAAGATTCATTCTTCATTAATCTAGGCTACTTCCTGTAATACCACTGTATTGTGGTTTAACCTGGCAGGCAGCTAAGCACTAAGCTCTACATCTAAATGCCTTTTAAAGCCCTCCAGGGATGGTGACTCAACCCCTTCCCTGGGCAGCCCATTCCAATGCCTAACAACCCTTTCGGTAAAGAAGTTTCTCCTAACATCCAAACTAAACCTCCCTTGGTGCAACTTTAGCCCATTTCCCCTTGTCCTATCACCAGGCACGTGGGAGAATAGACCAATCCCCACCTTGCTACAGCCTCCTTTAAGGTACCTATAAAGAATGATAAGATCACCCCTGAGCCTCCTCTTCTCCAAGCTAAACAACCCCAGCTCCCTCAGCCGATCCTCGTAAGACTTGTTCTCCAGACCCCTCACCAGCTTCGTCGCCCTTCTCTGGACTCGCTCAAGCACCTCGATGTCCTTCTTGTAGCGAGGGGCCCAAAACTGAACACAGTACTCGAGGTGCGGCCTCACCAGAGCCGAGTACAGGGGGACAATCACTTCCCTAGACCTGCTGGCCACACTGTTTCTGATACAAGCCAGGATGCTGTTGGCCTTCTTGGCCACCTGAGCACACTGCTGGCTCATATTCAGCCGACTATCAACCAATACTCCCAGGTCCTTCTCTGCCAGGCAGCTTTCTAACCACTCCTCTCCCAGCCTGTAGCTCTGCTTGGGGTTGTTGCGCCCCAAGTGCAGGACCCAGCACTTGGCCTTGTTGAACTTCAGTTTTCTCTTCCTTTCCTGTCCTATTAAACTGTATCTCAACCCATGAGCTTTTACTTTTTCTTCCTGATTCTCTCCCCCATCCCACTTGGGGGGGAAAATTAACTGCCTGCTGGGTTAAACCACAACATAGTTCCAGACCTGAACTAAAGCTGCCCTGCTGTGGCTACCCAGCTTTATATCACCTCCCTATCACTTATTTATCAAAAGCTTCACCTTAAAAGGAAACCAGGAGAAATAGGTGAATTGAATTTTAATATAGATGTAATTCATTTCAGTCACATTATGAGAGTTCATTCACATTTCCAGATTCCTTGTATCAGGTTTTTCTAATACTAACCTTTACCTACATGAGGGAAAGCCTCAGCTACGCGGCACTGAGAGGGAACCATACTCCTGAAGATACGGTTCATAAAGGGGCCTCTTCAGGGAAACATGTCAGAGTTCAGTTTCTCCTTTTCCAATCTAGATGTTGTTGATACCACAGCTTCATCCCAGCCCCATTCTGCATGAAACATGAGATGCCTTCCCTTCTTTCTTCATCTCCAGCCCTCTTATCTGGCTCTTTTCTTCAGCTGCCTTGTTCAGATATGGGAAGCAGAAACAAACACCTATTCTAGGAAGTGTTGGGGGGGGGGGGGGAGCACGCAGGGGGCCACAACATTTGAGATCTTTCTTGTGAAGGAAGGACAGAACAAGCCTTATGACGTAAATTAGGAATTACTACACATGGGTAGGACCAAAAAGACTAAGTGCTTAATATCCAAACGGGCTGTGTATCACAAAATGCTCATCACTAAAGGAAGGGGTAACACGAGGAAATAAGCTGCAATACAGACAATGAAGCACAAGGACTGTAACAGAGAAAGCATGCAACTACAAAGCTTTTGGAAGAAATGAAAGTTTATCTAAATTCCTTCAGGTAAAGATTCATGGAAGACAGATGTTTGAAATGAAGCTTTGCACAATTCAGGAAGGAGGCAACAAAAAAACCTCACACCTCAGATATATTTGAATAGTACTTGGGCAATGCTGGAACTTGCTTTTATCATGCTGTACTGGCATTTTAAGTATGCAGGTAAGTCCCTTCCAGCAGATTCATGAAACACACAGATAAAATCGTTTTATAATTGGGACGCTATATTAAATTAAGCTCTAATTACTTTTCCTACTGAAAGTGTATTAAATTAGAAAAAGCAGATCAAAGAGTTGAATATCTCAGAAATCAAGCAGATTAAAAACATACAGATCTCAGGAACAGATGAGCCTAACATTCCCGTAATAGCAATTGACAGTTGCTGATAGACTACAATAAACAACCTAGCTAGTTCAGCATAGAAGATAAATAGAGCAATAAAAATATTCAATGACCTGAATAAAAAAGTTCATGCATGCATGTGTGTGCAGATACATAAGTAAAGCAATGGAGTCAACTAATACTGACTGCTGACTATGCACTGAACAATAGCACAAGCTCATTTCCAAAGTTTATAAAGGCTAAATATTTTCCATTGACATGAAGACAGCAAGAAACTTAAATACATTAAAGCAAGGCAATACCACTCTCATAGCTGTAGATACAGATACTGCATTCAAAAAGATTAGAACAAAGAAGGAAAGAAGGTAGGTCTACAAATAGAAAAAATAAAACAGATAATAGGAGTCTGAAATATCCAGTGCTGCCTTTGCTTCTGCATTCACACAAATTAGGAAGGAGTAGGATATGCCAGGATAAAAAACAAAAACATTTATACAAGAAACATATTCAAGACCTTCTGAATCCTTGTTTTCCAAGTATTCTAGGGACCGCTATTTCTTGTTCTCAAGCTAACTTTTCCATTTCATAAATGAAGTAATCGTAGTCTAGATGGAACAGCCAACAGTGAGGGTGCACAACTATTTGAAAGCACCACACACTACCACCAGTAACTGATGACACATTTCAGAAGGTCTATTTTCAAAAGCATTTTTTTAATCACTTGGATGATGGAATAAGAAAAAATATTCTCTAAAATGTATAGGACAAAGCAAAATCAGAAGCAAGAACATCAAGCACATACCTCTCAGTTTTTCCAGCAATACAATAATTCATTTTGAGCTACTGATGAAGGAAATTTTAATCTAACAACAGCTCTGGCAATGTGTCCGCATTCTTCTTTCCTTGAACTCAGGTGCTCAAGCAGAAACCCCCTACTAGAGATATGAGCTTGAGAACCAAGGTTCAACTATTTAAATCATGACAGCAAGACTTGATATATATCATCTGTTATCACCCTTACCATATTTATTATGTTTTATTATTATTTTTATTATGATTGATGTTATGACATTTAGACTTCTTTAATATTGAAGCTGCCTGATCAGAACTGCAAAAACATACCTTTGTTGATGATGGTGGAGTAGGAAAATTAAGCCAGGCTGGAGCAAAGTCATGCTGCGCCATTTAGGTCCAGTCTCTCTGAATCAATGAGACAAGGCTTCAGCACCCCATGGCAAGTCCCTGTAATTGGAAAAACAAGATAAACATCTAAAAAGTACTCATTTCAAGAACATTATGCTTGTGGTATAATCACTACCTCCTTTCTGTTGTCTGGTATTGTTGTCTCAAACAGATATGATTTGTAATCTAGCTAGCCTTATCTCATTACAGTGTCACATTTGTCCTTTTATTACCAAAGTGTCACATTAATCAAATATTTCAAAAAGATCATAAAATTAGAACTGATATTCATTCCTTTATTTCCTCCTGCAAATTGGATGAAACATCTTGCGTGACATCTGATCAGAAAGCTGTGGCAAAAATATCTCACTGAAATATTTTCTGATACTGTCTAGAATGGATTATAGAAGCTATTTCACTAGCTTCTTAGAAGAAGCTGATTTCCCAAATTAGCCCCTGAAAGTTAATCTCAGAGGCCACATTAAGATTCCTCATGAGAAAACTAGATGCCAAGAACACCGTACTTTCCTCTAGATTGAATGGAAACAGAGCCTGAATATCCAGAAATACTGCCAAAATCCAGTAAAATTCACTAGTTCGAACATGGGCAAGAGAAGGTAATGGCTTAAGGCAAAACCCAAGAGTACTTTTTCTACCCCTTGTTCTCCCCACAGGCAGAGAAACATTTCTCAGTAAACAAGAGAATGCAAGGTAATATAAACTATTGCTTAAAGCTGAACAATAGCACTGAAAGGAAAGAAATAGATGAAACACTACCTGAATTATAAGGGAATCGTGCTCTACGGCTGGATACCGCAAAATTATCAATGACTCAAAAATATTTAAGTATGATATACACGTTATTAGAAAATTCATGTAGTGAAAACATAATTAACATCCAAGTGCATGCTATAGGGAAAAGCAAATAAACATGTATTCCATGCCTATGCACAACAGAGTGCAAATCTGTTAGTGAACACAGATGTGGGTCACTTTAATCTAAAACTGCTGTAATTTGATAAGTTTTAACAAGCACTGTGGAATCTGAACTAGGTAACTGATAATTATTATTGCATTTTGGCCTGAATTGGGCTACTGCGGACTTCCAGCAAGAGAAATTTCAACAATTAAAAAGAAGTTTAGCAAATTTGTAAGTATTAAACTGCACTACTTAGTTGAGTTGCTGCTTTTTTTTTTATGCCATGAATTCATACTAAAGCTGTTTTTTTGTTTGTTTTTTCTTTCATTTTAGCTTTCTTGATCCTATCCCTGCATGTCTAGGCAGCATCCCTGTACTCTTCCCATGCCATATGCCCCTGCTTCCACTGCCTGTGCATTTCCTTCTTGCGCCTCAGTTTGACCAGCAGGTCCTTGCACAGCCATCCCAGTTTCCTGCCCTCCCTGCTTGCTTTCTTTCTTACACAGGGGGATGGAGAGTTCTTGCACTCTAAGAAAAACATCCTTAAAGAGTTGCCAGGGACAAAGGAGATGAACAGAGCTAAGGACAGTGTTCCAGGGTATCTCATCCACCAGGTCTTTTTATAGGAGCCCTCCTATTTCTGACAGTTTCTTTGTGACAATTTGTGACAATTCCTCCTTCCTTTGTGACAACTCACAACTATTTCCCCTGTTGCTTCCTAAAGTTTCAGCAGTCCCTAGTTCTTTTCTGTAAGAGGTACATTCCTTCCTCCACTAAATCTAGTTCAAAGCTCTGATAATAAATCCTGCCAACTTGCTACCCAGAATGCTCTTGCACCACCTGGTCAAGTGTGCACCATCCAGTGCCAACATGGCTGGTCAAAAGTGCACCTGAGATTGTAGAACCCAAAACCCTGAGCGTGGCTAGTGCCACGCAACTAATCATCCACCTGATCGGTTAGCTTTTCTTTAAACCACATTTTAGAATATACAGCCTATCCAGCTTTAAGTTACCAACCCCATGTTTTACCAGGCTCCATAAATATTCTTAGTTGCTACCTTTCTGATGTTGCCAACAAGCTTGCCTTAGAATGCATTTTAATACAGAAAATGTTTTCATTACAAGTATGAGCTCTGCTTCATTACAAGTATCAACACTAGAGTACTCTTCATCCCCAGGAAAATATTTTTGGCAAACTGAAAACAGGTCGCCAAGTGAGACCGGAAGGCCAGCAAGACTACCGCCACCTCAGGCAAGATTTGCTATGCCTAAACCATTTACGGTCAGTTTGGTTGCCAAACATCAGTTTGATTTTTGGCTGATTTCAAATTAAGTTACACCAACAAGTTAGACTACCACTTTCTTCTGCAACACGTTGCAGCACTGAATTGCTCTTACATTATTTCAAAGATTTCTTCTACAAGATCTGACCATTTTTGTTTTTCCCCCTGTTATTCAAGTCATTTACTTCATCTATCCCCAGCAGTCAGAGACATTTCTGCATTCTGTACCCCCCAAAGCGACTGCAACCTCTACTCAGATTTGTACTACTTACATATTTAATAATATGCTCTATTTCATTATTGCAGATGTTAATAAAAATACTGAAGAGACCTATTTAGTTCACTTGATATGTCCTTCCAGCTTGACATCAAACAGTTACCTTTGCAAAGACTGATGAGCCTAAGGCAAATAGGTAGCACTGATAAGCAACTCATTTTTGAAGAACATTTCCGCCTTTGAGAAATACAGGACTGTCTCACATTTAACTAAAAATTCACACCTTAAGTATTTGGATAGAATGAAAATAAGTAGTATGCGCCCATACAAGCATTAACAAGAGTGATTTAGTTATAATGACAGACCATGAAGAACTTGTCTCCTAGCAAGCCTTCTCTTATATATACACACCAGATCAATCACTGTTCATTAACATTGATAAATGATGACCAGAGAGCACCTCTCCTAGAAAGGCAGGCTGAGAGAGTTGGGGTTGTTCCCTGGAGAAGAGAAAGCTCCAGGAAGATCTCATTGCAGCCTTCCAGTACCTAAAGGGGGCCTACAGGAAAGCTGGGGAGGGACTCCTTGTCAGGGAATGTAGCGATAGGACAAGGAGTAATGGCTTTAAACTAAGAGGATAGATTTAGATTAGATATTAGGAAGAAATTCTTCAGAGGGTGGTGAGGCACTGGAGCAGGTTGCCCAGAGAAGTTGTGGATGCCCCATCCCTAGAAGTGTTCAAGGCCAGGTTAGACGGGGCTTTGAGCAACCTGGTCTAGCGGAAGGTGGTAGAATGCATCCCTGCTCATGGGGGGGGGTGTGGGGGTGGAACTATATGATCTTTAAGGTCCCTTCCAACCTAAACCATTCCATGATAAAACAGTTGTACTCCCAACATTAAAAAACGGCTATCAGAAATGTATTGAGGTAAGCTCCATAGATCTGAATATGGTGATTCTACTGCTTTCAGAAGCTGTCTTGGTAACAAAAGATTAAGCCCAAAATTTGTCACGATGAACTCATCGTTCTTTAGTAGCACAAACTCAAAACATACCTGCCTTTAGTAAAAGTATCCTGAAAGCTAACTTGGCTTAGGTTGCCCATCACTGAAACAGAGCTGTAAAATTCTAAAAAGGCAATAAAAGGATACTGAAATATTGCTATCCTCTTACTATTAACATTCAAATGCATTTCAGTTTCCTGAACATTTTTAGCAGTCTGATTAAGTCTCACGGTAGCAATAGTTTCTGATGTCTGATTCAAGTTCTGCATAGTGACTTCATAAAAAAGCCTTCCATTGGTATAGATTTAGATTAAAATCTTCACAAAATGTATGTTTTGCTATGCACGTGGATAGTAGAGTAGCTTGCAGCAAAGAAAAAATTAATTCATTTTTTTTTCTTGAGGGTCATCTAAGAAATCTGTAAAGAATTTTGTTTCAGGTAACGTGCAAAAATTATTCCAGTATTTAATTACTGAAAATTTAATTCTATTGTTTTGTGAGGTCTGAACATCAATAAGGCAGTGAATACCAAGTAAAAATGAACAGCTAGTACCAAACACTGTACAGTGAAGAGGTTTGATCTCGTAAAGATAAGTCACCCACTTTGAGCCACATTAGCAGCTGAAGCAAGAACACTACACAGTATAATCAAACAATCAAAAAGGTAAGTTTGTCTTTTTTTTTTTATGATGGAGTTGATAGGGTCCTTTTGTGACAAAGTATTTTTCATCAGTTTTAAAGTAGCTGGAGACACTTTTAAAACAAAGTTGTCTTCGCACAACAGTATTCAGGAAAGCTTAATATATTTTGCCTCTGTTTTAGAAAGAGTAGTAACGTGTTGAGAAAAGGGAAATTGAAAGCAACTGCATGAATCAGAAGTCAAGACTTCTGTGAAAAGGCTAAGAAAAACATCATCTAGAGTCAACTCCCAGAACTCCACATTACCAAAAAAAAAAACACAACAAAAAGATGGAACTAAAACAACTATCTTTAGCTTGGGCTTACCAAATTAATTAAAAACAAACAAACAAACAAATGTTAAACAGCACAGTCGTTCTTCCCTGAACATTTTCTTTTTTATATCATCACAAAACAAAATACAAGTAAGGCCACATTTGGAATACCGTCATAAATTCAACATTTTTCCAAGGGCAATAGCAAACTACTTCAGTCATCATGGACAAAAGAAGCCTCTAAGAAAACTTCTCTGCTTGCTTTGCCTCACAAAATGAGGAACTAAGATATATTTAACCATTGGTCATAAACATCTGAAGGAGTAAATTCCACTGAGAAAAGAGGTGTTTTAGTCCAAAACACCACAAAATGACAATAAAAAAAAATAATTAAAAAAAACACAGTTGGAAATGGGGTTTTGAAGATCAGAAGAACAGGATTCTGGAACAACTTTAAGACTTCAAATATTCAAATCTGTCAATTCCTATTATGCTTAAATGCCAGAAATTAAGAATTGTTATACATGAAACTGTTTAACTACACAAATACATGCACACAAATAACACTGCAATTAAGTCATTTTTCCCTTAGGTGGTGACCATGAGACTAAACCCCCAACCCCCACCCCCACCCCCCCCCGGAAATTTTCCTCCATTCTGAAAATGCTAGGTGGCTTTTTAATGAGACTTCTGCATTTTCTTGAATATATACAAATCTTACCACCCCCCCCCCCATTCACCAGGAGGAAAAAAGAAAAAGGACTCCTGCCACCAGAACTGTCAGTTACAGATTTCACCCTCCTTCACTCCTGAAGGATTTCAATAATGCCCTGGTTTTGGCTGGGATAGAGTTAATTTTCCTCCTAGTAGCTGGTACAGTGCTGTGTGTGGGACTTAGGAGAAAAATAATGCAGGCGACACGCTGTTTCAGCTGATGCAGAGCAGTGCTTACACTAAATCAAGGACTTTTCAAGCTTCTCATGCTGTCCTGCCAGCAAGGAGGCTAAGGGTACACAAGAAGCTGGGAGGGGACAGAACCAGGACAGCTGACCCAAAAGAATAGTCCATACCATAGGATGTCACACAGAACAATAAAAATTGAGGGGACCGTTGCTGGGGGGCTGCCTGGGCAATTGCATTGTGCATCACTTGGTTTATTCCCCCCCTTCTTATTATTAAGCTATCCTTATCAACTCATGAGTTCTTGCACTTTTCAATTTTCTCCCCTATCCCACTTGGGGGTGGGGGAAGCAAACAAGCGTGTAGTATTTAACTGTCTGACAGGTTAAAGCACAACCACTAAATAAGCAGGCAAACTGGCAATATATTGCAGTAACTTCTAACCAGGAAGTGTAAGACCATTATAGGGTAAGCATAGTGCAGAACCTAGCAAGCACCTGTTAGCAGAACTCATATCTCCACACACTTTAAAAATAGATTACAGTGCAGACACATACAAGACTTGTCACAGAGTATCCAGGGATTTTACAGAGGTAGTAACATTTATAGAATCATAGAATATCCTGAGTTGGAAGGGACCCATAAGGATCATCGAGTCCAACTCCTGGCACCACACAGGTCTACCCAGAAGTTTAGACCAAGTGACTAAGTGCACAGTCCAAACGCTTCTTAAACTCTGAAAGGCTTGTTGCAGTGACTACTTCCCTGGGGAGCCTGTTCCAGTGTGCAAACACCCTCTCAATGAAGAACCTCTTCCTTATGATCTACTCTGACTTGCTCCATGTATTAGAAATTAATATAATGTCTAGAATTG
Source organism: Anas acuta (assembly GCF_963932015.1). NCBI lineage: Eukaryota > Metazoa > Chordata > Aves > Anseriformes > Anatidae > Anas > Anas acuta. Next base: position 16,212,902 of record NC_089016.1, read on the forward strand.
CATCTGCTAACAGTGAAAAAAATAATAACCTTCTTTATAAAAGGTCTCCAACCTGGCCTTTGAAAAATCAATAAAACAAAGGATACTGAAGCTCAGAATAAATTAATTTTTGAGTAAATAATTTAAGTAATCACTGTTGTGTTTTAACCCAGCCAGCAGCTAAGGACCACAGAGCTGTTCACTCACCCTCCCCCAACCCCCCTGTGGAACAGGGGAGAAAATCAGGAAGAAAAAAAAAGTGAAAGCTTATGGGATGAGATAAAGACAGTTTATTAGGACAGAAAAGAAAGGAAAATAATAGCAACAGTACTACTATACTTCTAATGTGTACAAAGCAAGTGATGCACAATGCAATTGCTCACCACCCACTGACAAGCCTGACAATCATGAATAACTTGTGCAATAGTGTCCATGGTCAGGTCCAGCCCTCGATCATGAGCCCATCTGTATGTTGCATCTCTACCTTGATGGCCTGAGGTGTCATGGGCCCATCAGGCTATAAATAATTCACCCTTATGTTGCCAGTCCAGGTCCACCTGAGCCACTTCAATCTTAGCAGCCTGATCCACCTGCTGGTTGTTTTGATGTTCTTCAGTGGACTCTCCTTTCGTTGCCAGGAAGCTTCCCAACCTGGTACGCCCCTCTGATTATTATCCTCTTTTGATAGTCCAGGCGGGCAGTGACAACATTGAAGAGAGAAGCCTGAAGGCAATCAAAAGAGACTTCAGGGGGCTGGGACGGTTAGTGGAGGGAGCGGGAGTGCAGGTAGTGTTTTCATCCATCCCTATGGCGGCAGGGAGGGGTACAGAGAGGACGCGGAAGCCCACCTGTTAAACACGTGGCTCCGGGGCTGGTGCCAACGCAGAAATCTTGGGTTTTTCGACCATGGGGCACTTTACTCAGCACCCGGCCTGATGGCCGCAGACGGGTCCCTATCTTTTAGGGGAAAAAGGATCCTGGGCCAGGAGCTGGCAGGGCTTATTGAGAGGGCTTTAAACTAGGTAAGAAGGGGGACGGGGCTGAAGCAAGGCTTGTTGGAGCTGTGCCAGGGGGAACAATGGCAAGGCCGGAGGATAAGGTAATGGCCCAGCTGAAGTGCATCTACACCAACGCACGCAGCATAGGTAACAAACAAGAGGAGCTGGAAGCCATCGTGCAGCAGGCAGGCTACAACTTGGTTGCCATCACGGAGACGTGGTGGGACCAGTCTCAGACTGGAGTGCTGCAATGACTGGCTATAAGCTCTTCAGAAGGGACAGGCAGCACATAAGGGGTGGTGGTGTGGCTCTCTATATTAGAGAGTCTTTCGATGTTGTAGAACTCGAGGCTAGGAATGACAAGGTCGAGTCCCTGTGGGTTAGGATCGGCTGGGACAACAAGGCTAGTGTCCTGGTCAGGGTCTGCTATAGACCACCGAACCAGGATGAGGAGACGGATGAGGAGTTCTACAGGCAGCTGACAGAAGTTGCGAAATCTTCAGCGCTTGTACTCGTGGGGGACTTCAACTTCCCTGACATATCCTGGAAGCACAACACAGCCTAGAGAAAGCAATCTAGGAGGTTTCTGAAGAGCATGGAAGATAGCTTCCTGACACAGCTGGTTAGTGAACCTACCAGGGGAGGTGCCCCGCTAGACCTTCTCTTCACAAACAGAGAAGGACTGGTGGAGGATGTGATTGTTGGGATCAGTCTTGGGCAGAGCGACCACAAAATGGTGGAGTTCTCTATTCTTGGCAAAGCCAGGAGGGGACCAGTAAAACTGCTGTATTGACTTTCGGATGGCTGACTTTGGGCTGCTCAGGACACTAGTTGGTGGAGTCCCTTGGGAGGCGGTTCTGAAGGGCAGAGGGGTCCAGGAAGGCTGGGCGCTCTTCAAGAGGGAAATCTTAATGGCGCAGGAACGGTCTGTCCCCACGTGCCCTAAGACGAGCTGGCAGGAAGAAGACCAGCCTGGCTCAACAAAGAATTGTGGCTTGAGCTTAGGAGAAAAAAGAGGGTTTATAATCTTTGGAAAAGAGGGCGGGCCACTCAGGAGGACTATAAGGTGTTGCGAGGCTGTGCAGGGACAAAATTAGAAAGGCCAAAACTCATCTGGAGCTCAATCTGGCTACTGCCGTTAAAGATAACAAAAAACGTTTTTATAAATACATCAACACAAAAAGGAGGACTAAGGAGAATCTCCATCCTTTACTGGATGCGGGGGGAAACTTAGTTACAAGAGATGAAGAAAAGGCGGAGGTGCTCAATGCCTTCTTTGCCTCAGTCTTTAGCAGCAATACTGGTTATTCTCTGGATACCCAGTACCCTGAGCTGGTGGAGGGGATGGGGAGCATACTGTGGCCCTCACTATCCACAAAGAACTGGTTGGTGACCTGCTATGGCACTTGGATGTGCACAAATCAATGGGGCTGGATGGGATCCACCTGAGGGTACTGAGAGAATCTGGCAGAGGAGCTGGCCAAGCCCCTATCCATCATTTATCAGCAGTCCTGGCTATCAGGGAGGTCCCAGCTGACTGGCGGCTAGCAAATATGATGCCCATCTACAAGAAGGGCCGGAGGGCAGACCCGGGGAACTACAGGCCTGTCAGTTTGACCTCAGTGCCAGGGAAGCTCATGGAGCAGATCCTCTTGAGAGTCATCTTGCGGCACTTGCAGGGCAAGCAGGCAATCAGGCCCAGTCAGCATGGGTTTATGGAAGGCAGGTTCTCCTTGACGAACCTGATCTCCTTCTATGACAAAGTGACGCACTGGGTGGATGAGGGAAAGGCTGTGGATGTGGTCTACCTTGACTTCAGCAAGGCTTTTGACACCATCTCCCACAGCATTCTCCTCAAGAAACTGGCTGCTCTTAACTTGGACTGGCGCACGCTTCGTTGGGTTAAAAGTGGCTGGATAGCCGGGCCCAAAGAGTCGTGGTAAATGGAGTCAAGTCCAGTTGGAGGCCAGTCACTAGTGGCGTCCCCCAGGGCTCGGTGCTCTTTAATATCTTCATCAATGATCTGGACGAGGGCATTGAGTGCACCCTCAGTAAGTTTGCAGATGACACCAAGCTAGGTGCATGTGTCGATCTGCTTGAGGGTAGGAAGGCTCTGCAGGAAGATCTGGATAGCTGCACCGATGGGCTGAGGTCAACTGCATGAAGTTCAACAAGGCCAAGTGCTGGGTCCTGCACCTGGGGCGCAACAACCCCAAGAAGAACTACAGGCTGGGAGATGAGTGGTTGGAGAGCTGTCAGGCAGAGAAGGACCTGGGAGTGATGGTGGACAGTCGGCTGAATATGAGCCAGCAGTGTGCTCAGGTGGCCAAGAAGGCCAACGGCATCCTGGCTTGTATCAGAAACAGTGTGACCAGCAGGGCTAGGGAGGTGATCGTCCCCTGTACTCGGCTCTGGTGAGGCTGCACCCTGAGTCCTGTGTTCAGTTTTGGGCCCCTCGCTACAAGAAGGACATCGAGGTGCTTGAGCGAGTCCAGAGAAGGGCGACGAAGCTGGTGAGGGGCCTGGAGAACAAGTCCTACAAGAAGCGGCTGAAGGAGCTGGGCTTGTTCAGCCTGGAGAAGAGGAGGCTCAGGGGCGACCTTATTGCTCTCTACAGATACCTTAAAGGAGGCTGTAGTGAGGTGGGGGATGGCCTGTTCTCCCACGTGCCTGGTGACAGGACGAAGGGGAATGGGCTTAAGTTGCGCCAGGGGAGTTTTAGGTTAGATGTTAGGAAGAACTTCTTTACTGAAAGGGTTGTGAGGCATTGGAACAGGCTGCCCAGGGAGGTGGTGGAGTCACCATCCCTGGAAGTCTTCAAAAGACGTTTAGATGTAGAGCTTAGGGATATGGTTTAGTGGGGACTGTTAGTGTTAGGTCAGAGGTTGGACTCGATGATCTTGAGGTCTCTTCCAACCTAGAAATTCTGTGATTCTGTAAAAAGTATTCCTAATACTAAAAGGAATGAGCAACTTCCCCAGACATCCCTGATAAATTATAATTGTCAAACTATTTATCCACACATTTTAAAATAGAAGCAACTCAGAAGGGAGAGGAAAAAAAGTAACTTCAAGTACATTAGCTCATGGAGCACTAAGAAAGCTAATTATCTACAGTTTCCCTACATCATTTTACAGATTCAATTCCACTTCATTTATTCCAATACAAAAGGTATGTTTAAATAAAGGCTTGAAGTATAAGCTCCCTGGGGCAAGTACCTTATTTTCATGTTTATCTACAAACCACTTAACATACTGTCAGCACTACACAAATAAAAACCTAAAGGTGGTATTACAGTAGACCCTCATGCTAAGCATTTTCTCCTTAATAGGCCTCATCCAACTCTGAATTTTGCTCACTGTACAAGGGCACAGCTGTAAAGCACACCACGTCAAATGCACACGCATACAAATCAGAACAGTTGCACTTTCCAAGTGCAAACAGTATAAAAATAGGCAAAAAAGAATACATCTTTCTGGTTGCTGGTATTATTAAATAAATAATTTAATAAAGCTAAAAGGCAAACTTCAAAACATCCACAAGAGAAAGATGTGATTCCAAGCAGTAAGGGGATATAGTTCCTCAGTTTCAGCGTGACACCCCCCCCCCCCCATCAAGAAGTAAAAGTTTCTTGTAGTATTGAAAGTTAATAGCTTGAAAAACAGACGATTTTTTTCTATTAAGAACAAGTATGCATTTTACTATGTTTGTGGGCATATAATAAACAAAATCTAATAGCCACTTATGCCTGAATTCTTTCCATTCACCAAATGGTTTAAAACAAAACAGACTACTGCAGCTAAAATAATGAAGGCAATTCTATTAGTTTGGTTCCTTTACAAGTGGCTCAGTTCACTCACTCAAATCCCAGCCACACTAAGAAACTCAATGCAGAAAAGAAAGAAATTACAGAAAGACTCCTATCTATCTTAAACAGTTCCTATTTCAGTTTTGCTGTTTTGAAAAGACAGAAGTTAAAGTAACAAAACAGCAAAGTCATTCAAAGAAAACAAAATACCGAAGCTAAATCCAACTTTTAGATACTGACAAGGTAACACAAAATAGAACTACTTCAGTGATCCTAAGAAATTTAAAATATTTATTTAGAAGTGTTATTTATAGTAAAAATAAAACGTTACAGGAAAAAAAAAAAAAAAACAACACTGTAGCAGTCCTTCAGCATAATTTCCCATGCTTAAAGTTACTTTTCTGCCAGGCTTTAATGCAAGCCATATTCTCAAAAATCTTTGTAATGTCCTTAGATTTTTTATTTTATTTTATTATCTCAGTATTACTAATAGTTTAGTATCACAGAGTCTCTGAAATATTTTTGAAAAGATGGTGACTACGATAAATGTGTCACCTTTAACAGAGACTCAATTTATAGTCTACCCAATAATGCTTTAATTATTAAAGCTTTATGAATAAACGGGGGGGGGGGGGGGGGGGAAACGACACACGACTACATAAAATTACCACTGACTTCTGAATTAAGTTGTTCCATCCATCTTAATTTTCCTTGAGGCAGTAGCAATTCAGCTGAAATCAAGCCTGCAAAGAAAAATATTACAAATATATATATTAATTTCCACAGTTAACTGTATCTACATTGAGAAATCAATTACAGGGGAAGATGGCACCAATACAACTAACACATAAAATTGGTTAGTTAGCCAATATATTTTGGTTTTAAATCCTTCACAACAAAGTTGCGGAGGGTCGCTTTTTTTATTATGATATAGTTTCAAACCAGACTCATTCCCATTACAGAACAGGAAATTACTCTGAATATAACCTTAAAGTTTCAATGGAAAGAATAGAAATTTGCTTCCATACACGACAAAGAACAGCGAAAGGAAATAAATTTTAAAAAGCTACATCAATACCTTCATGCTACAAAAATGCCTAATGAAAATGGAAGGACAAGCCATCCAACAGACCTATTCAAGAAGCATAACAGCTCACTATTCAGATTACAATATTAACACAAAGGGATAAGTTACCTACGGATTCAGTCTAGATATATTTTTTTAAGTCTCCCAGAAGAATCACACTCCTACATACAAATTGCTCTCTGTAGTAGTGCATGTATTCTTCAAATCCTTACAGATATTCCATTAATTGACAAATAAAACCTAGATTCTGCAAGCTCATTTCAATGTTCTCAAAAGAAAAACAGCATCCTCTAGGCAGAGACTGTTACTGATTTAACCATTCTACCAACAAAATATTTATTCAAGTGTAAATTTGTTTATGAACACTACAATACTTACCTAATCCAAGAGGACCACACAAGGTGTCGTTAGCACCACGTGATTTATGTTTTTCCAGTTTGTTTTCCTTGAGATAATATCACAAGCTATTGTTGATACTACATTCGTAGCTGTTTGACATGAATTTGACATCACAGCAATCAGCTACCCATCCTTCTTGCTTACAGATTCCACAAGGCTATTTACAAAGCTTGCTAAGTCTCTAACTTAAGAAGTTTGTGTTTCTTTCTTAAGGCTTCTCCTCTCATCTATTCCATATACATATCACTATAAGAAGCATCAACTCCAGATGAAATAAATACACTTTTTATACTGTAAACTGTAAAGCCAAAAAAAAAAAAAAAAAAAAAATCTGAACTAAATAGCATTTCCTAATTTCAGAGAGCAGAGACATCTGTAAACAACAGCTATCTGGATATCACTCTATTGCATACCGGCAACAACATTTTTCAACAGAAGTAATTACAAACAAATTACTGTTACGTTTTTCATTTAGAAAATAGGTCTTAGTGCAAAATGACAAAAGGCTATATTAGAAAATCAAAAAAAAAAAAGGGGGGGGGTGTAAAAATATCTGCCATGAAACTTTTCAGCAACATCTACACAGTAACTCAGGCTGCACTTAATCTGGAGTCAGTTCACAAAACTGGTTATGCCTATGACTCAGACAGAACATCACTTGGAAGAAAAAAAGTAACTAAAAACCAAGAAGCACATTATTTTGACAACCAAAGCATTCCAAACTTGATACATTCAGCCACGTATCCATGACATGTGAAGTGTCCAAGGGTGAAGCGCTCTGTGCTTCTAGAAAGAGAAAGCTCACAACTTCCAATTCACTTTCCAGATGCCTACTGATTGTTCCAGAAGCCTTTTCAGGAGGATACACTTGGACAAATAATCCACAATCAGTGTCCGATATCTCCCCACTTTCAAAAAAAAGCAACTACAGCAGGTCGATCTCCACCATTCTTCCTCCCTACCAGCTAAGGCAAAACAAGCCAAACATCCAGGGCTCTCTCTGTAATCCAAATTACCTAAGGGAAAAGAATCATAGCCATCAGTTTTCACTTTTGAAATCTTAACCAGCATTACAGACAAATAGATATATCTGAATCTTAAAAAGTAAACGTGCATGCAGTCAGGCAACAAAATCCCAATACAGAAGGCTAGTGAAACCTGCACTCACACCCTGGAAAGCGCAGCGGGCATGCACTGGAGAACACAGCACTTCAGTGCTAACATTCTCCTGTCCTTATAAAAGAATCAGGCATCTTCTCCGGTCTCCGATGGAAAGAGGAAAAAAAAAAAAAAAAAAAAAAAAAGAAATTTTTCTTCTCATTTTATTGGGAAAACAATCAGCCTGCAGGACACTCGAGGAGGAAGGCGCTGACCCAGACTAGAGACAGCAAACAAGGCACGAAGCAAACCCGAAAAAGTGGCGGGGGCTGCCCGAGGAATCCCGAGCCGCAGGGAGCAGCACCGAGGCAGGCAGGCAGGCAGGCAGCCGGCCACAGCGTGGGGGAACAGCCCAGGGAAATCCCTAGCTTCTCCGCGAGAGCTTTTGCTGCTGATAAAGCGTCGGGAGCCGTGAAGGGTTCCGCCAGACAGGTTTCCCCAGGCAGGGCTCCCCCCGCCTTCCCTTGGGCAGGCCTCCCGCCACACGGGACCCTACGGCAAGGGAAGAAGAGAGGCAGCCCCACACCCCTCACAGTAGCACCCACCCTAGATACTCCACCTCTGCTCCCTGGCGGCGGTTGTTGCTGCTGCCGCCACCACACCGTACGCAGCAACAGCGACTCTCCACCCCCAAGAATCACGAAGAACCCCCAGACGCAAGAGCACCACACACGCAAACACACATGTACAGACACCAATCACCTCACTCCCAAAATGGCGCCACTCCGAGCTACAACGTTCAGCGCTCCCAAACCTCGCGAGAGCTGCCGCGCGATTCCACAGGAGCCTGAGGTGGGGCTTACCGGCCGCCGACGAGGTATGCGACCCCACCTCGCCTGCAGGAGTTCTCTGCCGTGACGTTATGAGAACAATCCCGAACGTTCAACGCGGGACGGCGGGGAAATCCTTAACGTGCGTCCTGCCTCGCCCGCGGGAGTTCCCAGCACCGACGTAATGAATTGTGCGGCGGCGCAGCCTTACTGGCCCCAGCGGCCGTACTCTGGTACAAGCCGCCGAGTGGCCAGAACCAGTTACTGAAACGAACGCTCAGGCCGTGATCATACAAACCATCCCAGACACCACTGAAAGATGCATGCGTTACGATCTTCCCACGGATGCGGGCGGAAGAGACCAGTAGAACATCACCCACCGCTGCGTGGGCGGGGCTGCGTAGGGAACTGCGCGGCCCGGCCGCTGCCCGCAGCGGCTGGCTGAGAGCTGCTAGCAAAGGCAACAGAGTTAAGTCACCCTTCTCGCCGGATTTGAAACTAGTGAGAGCCCAGTATCACCGTTTAAACAAACTAACTAAAAAAATAGCATTTTCATTAAATTTATAAAAATAGCTTGAACTTACGAGTGAAAATACGTTTAACATATTGCAATCATTTGATGCGTACCTTTTTTAAAGAAGTGAGTCAGGGAACAAGATAAAGGATGTTGATTCCGTAGGTCTTAGCTAGCGCAATGGTATGTTAACGGCCCCAAAGATAAGGCAGTAAAAGACTGTATGCATAGATAATGGAACCAGCAAGAACTGGCTTGACTGCTGAAGTCTGTCAAAGAAAGGAAGGGTCAGAAAGGAAGAGTTGAGCAGCAAGGAAGACATCTGGCCTTCATCAAAAGACCACCAGAGTACGTCTGACGACCACCCAGTATGCATGCGAATAGGGGCAGGAAGCTAAGTTAATGATTCTTCAGAGACCTGATGAATATGCAAGAGCCTTACAGGAAATGAAATGAACATGTATTTGTCCCACTAATATAAGCACACAGCCAGTAACCCTTGGTGTGTCTGTTAGGCAGAGCAATCCCCCTCACACCCACTGCTGTAATAAAGAATACCTGCTTAAAAACTTTGGTTATTGAGTTTTCACTGCGTCAGAAATACAATGCACCTTCATTTGGCCTGGAAACTAAATGTCTGAAATTTCACTGTGCAATTTGGAAAACTCGTTTCCATTGCAAGTCAAACTATTTTGCAATTGGCTACATAAAAAATATACAATAATATGCTTAAATGTCATTAGAAATTGTACAGGCAAATGTTTTCAGAACCTGCATTTGATTCTGTATTTTCTTTTATTGGCAGTTTCCTCTATTTAATTTAAATTATTGTAGGAACTGAAATGATGGATTGATTTTTAGACAAAAATCTCGTCATCCTGACAAATCTTAGGATTTTTTAAATGGGTTTTGCAGACATATATATTCTCTGAAAATAAAATAAATAGAAAGCAAAAATTAACAAGAAAGTAGAAAGATACATGAGAATTCCACCATTAAAAATGAGAAAACCTCAGAGAGCACTATGGTCTTATTTTCCTTCAGGTCAATTCTGACTAGTCAGCCCCAATTCCAATTCCTAACAGCAGTGGTGGTTTTCTTAGGTGCCCATCACAACCTTAATTGCACTGCAGTCTCATTTTTCTACCTCATCCTTTAACTAGTTTGGTCTTTTATTTACCTTGACCTGAGCTGCAAAAATGATGCTTTCCCAGTAGGGTTAAGGAGCATGCATACTGAAGAGGAGATTTCAAGAGCCCAAAAGGGTTCTGATGGGCTTTTAACATAGCTGCCTTAGAGACAGAGGACATTAAACAGTTGTCTACCTTGCCCGGTCTCTCAGAGGACCCTTCTGTTGTGGGGTTGCTGAGGGTCATAGAACAGCAAGTGCCAATCGCTACCACAACTGTGCACCGGCGGCAATATCATACCAACCGAGACTCCCTGATTCCCATCCATGAGTTGGTTCACCGGCTGGAGAGTCAAGGAGTGACCAGCAAGACTCATTCACCTTTTAATAGTCCCCTATGGCCTGTGAAAAAGTCTAATGGTGAGTGGAGACTAACAGTGGACTATCGCGGCCTGAATTAAGTCATGCCACCACTGAGTGCTGCAGTGCCGGACATGTTAGAACTTCAGTACAAACCAGAATCGAAGGCAGCCAAGTGGGATGCCACAATTGATATCGCTAATGCATTTTTCTCCATCCCTTTGCAGCAGAGTGCAGGCCACAATTTGCTTTCACTTGGAGGGGTGTCCAATACACCTGGAATCGGCTGCCCCAGGGGTGGAAACACAGCCCTACCATTTGCCATAGACTGATCCAGTCTGCGCTGGAGCAGGGGGAAGCTCCTGAACACCTGCAGTACATCGATGACATTATTGTGTGGGGTGACACAGCAGAGGAAGTTTTCGAGAAAGGGAAGAAAATAGTCCAAATCCTTCTGAAGGCCAGTTTTGCCATAAAACAAAATAAAGTCAAAGGACCTGCACGAGAGATCCGTTTTTTAGGAATAAAATGGCAAGATGGACGTCGTCAAATCCCAATGGATGTGATCAACAAAATAACAGCTATGTGTTGCAGGAAGAGCGGCCGAAGTCAGTGACACACACCAATATGGTCAGATCATGCTCTACCTTTATTACCCAAATAGCTTGACTCTTATAGCAAATTCAGCAGGGGTGGATAGTGTTTCACACAAGATTATTGGTCGAAAGCACTCAGACAAATAACTGCAAGAAAACAACCCCACCTGCAAGAAACCCCCCCCCTTGTGGTAGCAGTCATGTAGACCTTGTCCTTGAAGAAATGCCGGCTGCTGGCAACAATATTTTTAATTCCTCAATCAGGCGATAGAACAACATCGTTATAGCAACTCCTTGTAGTCGTCCTGGTAGCTTGGTTTGCTCAGCTGCAGCAAGTCAGGGCCTCCTTGCTGTTTCAAAAATCCCTCAACAATTCCCCCTTTTTCTTTTTGAGCAATCCAAGCCTGATGTAACAGTTTTGCAAGTAACTTTTTAACCACATTTATTACAATACAACACACAATGATGATTAACACCATAATAAACAGAATCCTTAATCCCTCTTTGATTAATGTCTGTAACCATCTAGGCATTGTCCCAAACAAATCAGTGAGTCACTGATCGAAAGGACTAATATCATGTAGCATACTGGCCAAACTCAGAAGGGTCATACACAGGTATACCTATGAGGCAAGTCCTGAACAGATCTGTGGACGATGCCATGGACAGACAAAATTCTGATATACCAGTCTGATTAGCCCATGTTATCCACAGATTTCGTTCCACCTCGATCTTGGTCACAAGCGCAAGCCCTGCTGGCAGTATTAGAATTGTTGCAGGAAGCACGGCCAAAAACACGACAGACACCAGCAGAGTCAGATCATGCTCCATTTTATTGCCCGAATAGCCTAACTTTTATAGAGAACTTAACAGGGGCGGACAGTGTTTCACACACGATTATTGGTCAAAAGCACTCAGACAAACAACTATAAGAAAACAACCCCACCTGCAAGAAAATAACCCCCCTTTTGATTATCAGTCAGGAAAACAACCCCCTTTGTGATTAGCGGTCACGTAGACCTTGTCCTTGAGGCCAGCTGCTGGTAACAATACTTTTCTGAGTTCCTTAATTGGGCGATGTGGGAATCATTGCCGTGGGAGCTTCTCACAGTTACTCTGGTAGCTTGGTTTGCTCAGCTACAGCAGGCCATGGGATTTTTGCTCTTTCAAGAAATCCCTCAACATTAGAATCACCATCAGCAACTTCCCCGTCCCTTGAGACATCTTGGGCAGCCTTCACAAATCGGCTGGTACCCACACTGGTCCTGCTCAGCATACTGCGAGTCTGATACAATATTGCGTCCCACGTCTCTCCGCGTCTTGCGTCTCACCGCGTCCCTGTTCTGCATCTCACCGTGTCCCTGTTCCGCGTCTCACCGCGTCTCTGTTCCACATCTCTCCGCGTCCCACATCTCACTGGGTCTCTGTTCCACGTCTCTCCTTGTCCTGCGTCTCTCCGCGTCTCTCCGCGTCTCACCGCGTACCATGTCTCACCGCGTCTCTCCGCATCTCACCGCATCCCGTGTCTCATCGTGTCTCTCCACGTTTCACTGTAGCTATGTCTCCACCAACTAGCAAAAAAGAAACACAAACTTTCCTAGGTGTCATGGGGTTTTGGAGAATGCACATGCCGAATTGCAGTCTGATTGTAAACCCGCTCTACCAAGTAACCCGTGAGAAGAAGGATTTTGAATGGGGCCCTGAGCAACGTAAAGCCTTTGAACAAATTAAGCAGGAAATAGTTCATGCAGTAGCCCTTGGGCCAGTCTGAACAGGACCAGGTGTAAAAAAATGTGCTCTACACTGCAGCCGGGGAGAATGGCCCCACCTGGAATCTCTGGCAGAAAGAAACTGGGGAAACTCGAAGTTGACCCCTAGGGTTTTGGAGTTGGGGATTGTACTGGGTCTGACTGGAATGTTAACTTTCCCTGCAGCAGCCCATACAGTGCTGTGCTCTGCACTTGTAGCTAGAACAGCAGTGGTATCACACCAGTGTTGTGTCTGCTGCTGAGCAGTGCTGGCACAGCATCAGGACTCTCTCTAACCCTCCTAGGGGGTGGGCAAAAAGGTGAGCAAGAATCATCACCAGGGCAGCTGACCTAAACCAACCAAAGGGATATTCCATACCATATGATGTCACACTCAGCAATAAAAGGTGGAAACAGGAAGAAGAGGGGAGGGGTGGGCTCTTGTTGTGAAAACATCTGTCCTCCTGACACACTGGCTATGTGCATTGAGGCCCTGCTTCAAGGACGTGGTCAATCATCGCTCATTTGTGGGAAGTAGAGAGTAATTTCTTTCCTCTGCACTTCCACATAGCCTTTAGTTGTATTGTTTTATGTTTTCTTTTTCCCTTCCCCCCCTTTCCCCTTTCCCTTGTTCCCTTTAGTTAAATTTGATTAATAATAATCTTTCCTTCCTTAATAATTATTATTTTTTTCCTCTTTAATTAAATTATCCTTATCTCAACCTGTGAGTTGTTCTTTGCTTTACTTCTTCCCCTCCTCACCTAAGGAGGGGGAGTGAGAGAGCGGTTGTGGTGTTCAGCTGCCTAGCACAGTAAAACCACCGCAGTCCTTTTTGACACCCAATGTGGGGCCCCAAGGGTTGAGATAACAATAGAATTGATTAAAGCTCTTACAACTAACACACTTCCTAGTCACCATGTTCAGTGTCCTGTTAATAGTGGCTTCTTTGATCATATGTCATGCAATCCGTGTCATGTTCTCCTTTCTCCTCTATATCCGATCTGAGAATGTGCTACAATCCGTGTTCGTTTTTTTTAAATTCACTGTGCTGCCAAGCACTGGCCTTGAATTTAATCTGTCATTCAGGCTCTGCACTGTTATCATTTGGATCTCATGGAAACTATCTTTTAGAGAATATTCATAACTACACTGCCTTCCTTTCCTCATCTGGATGTCAGTTTATTAATATCAGCAATGGTACCTCCTCCTTCTTTCACACTGGGCTAATTACAACAGTTTTTGAGCATTTTGAATATGCCCCCATAATCAAGTCAAAACAATGGAAACGGAAGTCAGCTCATTTAGTTAACCATATTTATGATGGTTGATTTCTATCATAGAATTTTTTAAGACTGTATACCCTCTGACATATTTTTGCTGTCAGACTACTTAAAATGATTTTTCACGAGAAACATTTCTTTGCTCTTTTTTGATTGCTCTTCTTAAGTTGTGATATTATTCAATTTGACTCATGTAAGGTTGCTTTTTCCTTGGCAGATATTTGGAATGGAGTTAGTTGGCTGCTTGTTTTCTCAAAACTGGAATATACGAGAGATGGCACTTAGACGTCTTTCCCATGATGTTAGTGGTGCTCTATTACTGGCTAATGGAGAAAGCACTGGAAATTCTGGAAGTAGCAATGGAAACAACAAAAGTGTTGGAGCTCTGGGAGCAGCTAGTGGGTCATCTCAGAACACTACCTCAGAAGATGTTGTGGTTAAATCCTGCTGCAGTGTGCTGTCCATGGTCTGTTCTGACCCTGTCTACAAAGTGTATGTTGCTGCTTTAGCAAGTAGCTGTTTACTCATGGTATTCTAGTAATTTCAAAGCTGCTTCATTTTTGGAAGGGGAAGGAAAAGGACATGTATGAAGTCAAGAATGCTAATTATTGTTGTTGAGCATCACTGCTGACAGCTATTAACTATTATCTGAAAGTTATGTTTTGTTTTATGTTTTGTAACAAAGTTATGTTTTGATTTATACCATCAACTTTTTTCACTTAAAGAAAAAAAAAAAAAGCTTCTTTGGGGAAGTGAAGCCTGTGAGTTGAGATTAAGACAGTTTATTAAGACAGGAATAATAATAATAATAATAATAATAATAATAATAATAATAATAATAATAATAATAATAATAAATAATAGCTCTTGCTGCACCCCCAGCCTGCCCACTGGCAGGACAGTGTGAGAAGCTGAAACATCCTTGACTTGGTGTAAGCACTGCTCTGCAACAATTAAAACATCAGCATGTTATCAGCACTCTTCTCATCCTAATCCCAAACACAGCACCCTACCAGCTACTAGGAGGAAAATTAACTCTATCCTAACTGAAACCAGGACACCCATCTGTGGGATCCCTTTGCTCAGGGATCTGGGTGCACTTTTTGGGTAACGCAGACAAATGAGGAAGTCCGATGTGTACCTCAAGGGGTTTTAATGTTGGGTGAGAATAGCCCATGATTTGAATTGTATGATGGTAATTACTATATAATGCTGTATGTCATTAATACTATAATTGCTGCATGTCCTATTAATGGCATAACAGAAACAGTCGCTCAAATAACGATGAATGAATTTTGATAGAATTGGACAAACACAGCGGTCTGATGTAATCAGAACGGGCTTCAGCATGTGACAATCCAGCACCATACGCCATCTCTTCTGCCCTAAAAGACTGTTGTGACAGGTGGAGCCCAGTCAGTCACAAATAAAACAAAATCCATGGACATTTTATATACATATATGAAAGGTGGTGATTCATTGGAATGTATTGGAAAGTGTGGGACCTGAGCTTGACATAAATGTTATGGAATAAGGAGTGGATATTGTCCTAGTTTTGGCTAGGATAGAGTTAATTTTCCTCCTAGTAGCTGGTAGGGCGCTGTGTTTGGGATTTAGGATGAAAATAATGTTGATAACACACTGATGTTTTAATTGTTGCTGAGCAGTGCTTACACCAAGCCAAGGACTTTTCAGCTTCTCACACTGTCCTGCCAGCGGGCAGGCTGGGGTTGCACAAAAAGCTGGGAGGGGACAGACCCAGGACATCTGACCCAAATTGGCCAAAGGGGTGTTCCATACCATATGACATCATGCTGAACAATTAATATGGGGTGGCTGGCTGGGGTGGGGGGAACCAGCCGCTCAGGGATGGGCATCAGCGGGTGGTGAGCAATTGCATTGTGCATCACGTGTTTGGTACATATTGTTATTATTACTATTATCATTATTATTATTTATTTTTCCGTCCTATTAAACTGTCTTTATCTGAACCCATAAGCTTTTACTTTCTCCCCCCCCCCCCGATTCTCTCCCCCATCCCATCCCACTGCGGGGGGAGGGTGAGTGAAAGGCTGGGTGGTGCTTTGCTGTCTGCTGGGTTAAACCAAAATAGAGGCTTAGAGGCTTGACTCAAAATTGGAGGGAGGGAAGCTCCAAACAATGCTTCAGATTAGAAGAGCAGACCTCTCCCATAACTATGCAGAGGTCTGTCTTTGGTTTAGGGAAAAAAAAAAAAAGGAAGGGGTTTTCCCTGCTCAGGACATGAGGAAGGAGACATCCAGACTCAGTTCCTTTCCACTTGATGATTTGAACTGTATCCACAAGGTCAAGTGCTATTTTGAACAGAATTAAACTCATTCACCTAAAGCTATTCTGCTATCCAAAAATGCATTTCAGTTTCAACAGGTTACCTGGAAAAAAGGGCAGTGAGGAGTTTGTGGCCATGCATCTAGGACACTGCCTGAAAGAGGAAAGACCTACGTTTATACCCTTGATCCAAGCACTGCTCATTTTATGTTAAAGCACCATCATATTGAACATGTACTACTTGCAAACCTGAACTTTTCAGAAGCCATTGTGCTTTTTTGAGGTTTCTTTGTGTTTTTTTTTTCTTTTTTAAATATATAGCTATCTGATTATGAAAGTGAACAGGGTAAAGGAAAAGTATAAAAATGCAGGCTATTTTTTTTTTCTCTCCCTACAGATTACTGTAATGCTTTTTCTTTCCTGGAAGGTCAGAATGCAAGTTCATGGGCATATGGACAAGTCCCAGTTACCAGTTGGTAGTGTTATAAATGAGGTCTCAAGTCAATCTGAATTTTGTAATATTTATAAAACAAATATTTCTAAAAGGTATAAAAAGGTAAGTAAACAGCACTGGGTGTGCAGGGGGAGTCTATGCTCCACCAAAACGCACACACACACATCAAACATTCTAAATACATGTATACAGAACATTGCTTTACATAATAACCCGAGTATGCCTATACATACATACAATCAGGATAGGTAACAAACAACCCTTTAAGTTCCATAACTTACTAAAATCAAGTACGCCTATACATAAAAGGTAAAAAACAATCCTTTAAGTTCCATGACTTAACAGTCTCCATTTTTCCATTCCTTCTGAACAATATATCTCGCTTTAAGTTGTCAAGCAACTCTGTCTTCAGGCCTTACGTATCCCGTTCTTCCCAGATCGAAGAAAAGCATATTCATCTCCTTTTCAAGGCCAATAGGCCTGGGTCAAAAGGCACGTTCAAGTCAGCAGGGGGCGTAACAGCAAAAGCCTTCGATGGCTGTGGCAGCAGAGGGGCCAATGGCCATGGCATAGCAGTCGGATCAGTAAAGGAGCCCGCAGCTCCCTCACTATCTGGGAAGCCACACGTTTGTGATTGTGGCCCCACAAGGCTCTTTAAGGCCTCAGAGATTGCTTGCCAGGTGCCGAGCAATCCCACTGCAACCTTGTCATTTTTAGTTGCAGAGTCCCACACCTTGACCTCAGTTTGGTCCCATATTTCAGGCTCATAAACTGTCTGATTGTTAATAAGGAGAATAAGCTGTAAGGTTACCAGGACAGTCTTTGTTCCTAAGGACATATGATTCCCCATAACACGCAACTGCTTACCAGCGAGAGGCAGTTGTGTGCGCAGGTCCGCTTCTCTCAGCTCGAGCTTCTCTCCAGCTCCAGTGCGCCTATTTCCAGCGACGAGCTTCCCTGAGCGGTTTGCTGAGTCTGGCCGAACCTATCTTCATGAGGCAATCAAAATGCCTGTTCCCGTCCTGGTCTCCGTTCTGCCAGCCTGTTCCTCTTCACTTCTTTTTCCTGCTTCTTTACTGATGTAACTTCATCGTGCTGCCTTTTTCTTTTTTTTTCTTCTCCTTTCTTGAGAGCAGGCTCCCCTCTTATACCCTTCTCTCCACAGCAGTTCTTTTCAAAACAACTTTTCATTGGTCAGACAGCTTTGAATGTAACAACAACAGCAAACACAGAATCATCGATGCCTTAATGGCTGGAGAACAAGTAAACAGCTGGGGAACAAGAAACCGGAGACTGCATGGAGTCTCCTGAATCACCCTTCTTTGTTCCCTCTAGACTCTTTTATATTCCTGATGGCCTCATCGTTAATAGTCAAATGTTATCTGAATCATGGGGTTTTCCAACCCCCATGGCCACATTCCCAAATCTCCCCCTTCTTTATTAATATCAACCATTTTCTTGACACGAATTACTACTCCATAAAAAAAAAAGGGCAGCACGATGAAGTTACATCAATAAAGAAGCAGGAAAAAGAAGTGAAGAGGAACAGGCTGGCAGAACGGAGACCAGGACGGGAACAGGCATTTTGATCGCCTCATGAAGATAGGTTCGGCCAGACTCAGCAAACTGCTCAGAGAAGCTCGTCACTGGAAAGAGGCGGCACTGGAGCTGGAGAGAAGCTCGAGCTGAGAGAAGCGGACCTGCGCACACAACTGCCCCTCGCTGGTAAGCAGTTGCGCATTATGGGGAATCTGTCCTTAGGAGCCAAGACCGTCCTGGTAAGCTTACAGCTTATTCTCCTTATTAACAATCAGACAGTTTATGAGCCTGAAATATGGGACCAAACTGAGGTCAAGGTGTGGGACTCTGCAAATAAAAACGACAAGGTTGCAGTGGGATTGCTCGGCACCTGGCGAGCAATCTCTGAGGCCTTAAAGAGCCATGTGGAGCCACAATCACAAACGTGTGGCTTGCCAGATAGTGAGGGAGCTGCGGGCTCCTTTACTGATCCGACTGCTATGCCATGGCCATTGGCCCCTCTGCTGCCACAGCCATCGAAGGCTTTTGCTGTTATGCCCCCTGCTGACCTGGACGTGCCTTTTGACCCAGGCCTCATTGGCCTTGAAAAGGAGATGGATATGCTTTTCTTCGATCTGGGAAGAACGGGATACATAAGGCCCGAAGAATGGAAAATGGAGACTGTTATGGAACTTAAAGGATTGTTTGTTACCTATCCTGATTGTATGTATGTATAGGCATACTCGGTTTATTATGTAAAGCAATGTTCTGTATACATGTATTTAGAATGTTTGATGTTTGTGTGTGCGTGTTGGTGGAGCATAGACTCCCCGCACACCCAGTGCTGTTTACTTCCCTTTTATACCTTTTATAGCTTTTACACCTTTTAGAAATATTTGTTTTATAAATATTACAAAATTCAGATTGAATTGAGACCTCATTTATAACAATGAACTGTCCGATTGTTAAGAAGGAGAATAAGCTGTAAGGTTACCAGGACAGTCTTTGTTTCTAAGGACGTATGTTTCCCCATAATGCGCAACTGCTTACCAGCGAGGGTCAGTTGTGTGCGCGGGTCCGCTTCTCTCAGCTCGAGCTTCTTCCCAGCTCCGGTGCGCCCATTTCCAGCGACTTTCTGTACGAGCTTCTCTTTGCAGTTTGCTGAGTTTGGCCGAACCTATCTTCATGAGGCGATCAATGTGCCTGTTCCTGTCCTGGTCTCCATTCTGCTAGCCTGTCCCTATTCATTCTTTCTTTCTACTTCTTTATTGATGACATAACTTCATTATATCGTGTTGCCTTTTTTGTCCTGAGGACAGGCTCCCCTCTTATACCCTTCTCTCCACAGCAGTTCTTTTCAAAACAACTTTTCATAGGTCAAACAACTTTGCATATAACAGCAACAGCAAACATCCAGTAACTTCCATGCCTTAATGGCTGGAGAACAAGCAAACCAAAACTGCATGGAGTCTCCTGAATCACCCTTCTTTGTTCCCTCTAAACTTTTTTACATTCCTGATGGCCTCATCGTTAGGAGTCTGATGTTATCATCAACCATGGCGCTTCCCGACCTCCATGGCCACACTCCCACATACCCCCCTTCTTTATTAATATCTTCTTGACATGAATTATTACTCCATATATCACAAACAGAAAACCAGGCATTAACAAAAGCTTTAGAAAATGAAGTAGAATATTCTAAGTTGTAAACGGAAAATGTTACCTACAGGTTTCACATAAATAAATGATGGGAGAATTGTGATACCATATTAAATTGAATGGTAATTGGAGAACATAATAAAGCGTGCTGGGGAGCTGAAGTAATATAAGAGTTTTTAAATAGAAAATGGATAGGGCCTAATTTGTATACCATTGTTAGACAGGTGTAAAAGTCATCAAGCTCCAAAGAGTGGCAAATTATTATTTTTTGAACTCACAAGAAAAGGTGGGTATCAGTATTTATTGGTATTAACCGACACCTTTTCAGGATGGCCGGAAGCATTCCCAACTAGAACAGCCAAGGCTCGGGAAGTAATTAAGATACAAGAAATAATACCACATTTTGGAGTTCCAGCAACTATATCCTCTGACAGGGGACCACACTTTTTCTCAAGAGTGGTACAAGAAATTAGCCGCCATTTGGGTATAGACTGGCAACTTCATACTGATGCACGGAAAGATGACTCCACAATCAGTAAGATTGTAAAGTAGGTATGTTTATTCAGTGCTGGGCAGCACGGGGGGGTAGTCCCACCAAAGTCGTGCGCAACTAACGCGGCAACTTGCCTTGGTTATATGCAGTAAAGATTTACATATGCATGAGGTTTCCCAGTATGCCTATACATATTCATAACATGTCCCCGCTTAGCATTAAAATTAGTTCCAAGAAGTCATTTCCATAAACTCCTCCTGTCTGCGCTTGCACGGTGCCTTCTGGTGGTGGGCACTTAGGGTTGTGAGGATGAAGTAAGATGTCTTCTTCAGGGCTGAACTTTTCACCTCGTCTCCTTGCGCATGCTCTCTGAGCCCTTGGTCACAATCTGGGCCATAACGTTGGTTTGGTCCGGTTCTCCGGGTCTGAGGGGCTCCTGTTATCTTGAGGCCTTGCATGTTTGACATTCTTTGTCTTGTCCCTTTGTGAACGGTCCTCCTTATCTCAGACCCCTTGGTTAAAGTCCAACCATGAGGTTGTTTTGATCTAGTTCTCGGGGTCCGAAGGGCTCCTGTTATGTGGAGGTCTAAGCGCAGCACAGGCACAGTACATCACAAATGTAGCACCTATTCATTCTTAATCAATTGCTCTCTAATTTCTAATTCCATGTTTCAATACTCCATATCGCCCTCAGTCGAGTGGCCAAGTAGAAAAAATGAACCCCTTAATCAAACAGCAAATTGTGAAATTGGGACAGGAAGCAAATTTGGCTTGGCCTCAGTCCCTTCCCTTAGCCCTTCTGCATATACGAACTAGAGCAAGGGCAAAGGAAGGGCTAAGCCCCTTTGAAATCTTATATGGATGACCCTATGAAATACAAAGAGGAATATCTATGAAAGCTGGGGATGAAATTATGACCTCCTAAATGGTGGCCTTAGGTAAACAGCTCAATGAAATCGGAAAGAATGTGAGTGTGTAATCAGTCTGTCTGGGATGTTACCTTTCCCTGCAGCAACCCATACAGTGCTGTGCTCTGCACTTGTAGCTAGAACAGCAGTGGTATCACACCAGTGTTGTGTCTGCTGCTGAGCAGACACAATCATATAAGGAGGGGGAGTGAGAGAGCAATTGTGGTGTTTAGCTGCCTAGCACGGTAAAACCACCACAGTCCTTTTTGGCACCCAACGCGGGGCCCCAAGGGTTGAGATAACAATAGAATTGATTAAAACTCTTATAACTAACACACTTACTTCCTAGTCACCATGTTCAGTGTCCTGTTAATAGTGGCTTCTTTGATCATATGTCATGCAATCCGTGTCATGTTCTCCTTTCTCCTCTATATTCGATCTGAGAATGTGCTACAATCCGTGTTCGTTTTTTTTAATTCGCTGTGCTGCCAAGCACTGGCCTTGAATTTAATCTGTCATTCAGGCTCTGCACTGTTATCATTTGGATCTCATGGAAACTATCTGTTAGAGAATATTCAGAACTATACTGCCTTCCTTTCCTCATCTGGATGTCAGTTTATTAATAATATCAGCAATGGTACCTCCTCCTTCTTTCACACTGGGCTAATTACAACAGTTTTTGAGTATTTTGAATATCCTTGTGTAACCCATATATTGCTATTTCTAATTCTGAATAACGGGTTTCCTCTTCTCTCTAAGATTAGTCGATTGTTTAGAAAGGCTACCCAGGAAAATGTCCCAAAACAGTATGGTGGCGGGTAGCAAGGTGTGTAGGAGTATATAGGCAGGTACCTGTCACGGGTGTCTCCTCCAACAGTTTTGAACTTCACTCCTGAACAAGTGCAAAATCCTAAAAACCTGATAGACTGTTTGAGAGTCGTATGCCCTGACCCTGATAATGCCGGAGAACGACAGCTTGCAGCATTGTGCTGGGTCCTGGCTTACTCCTATCAAACACTGTTTAACATCATCCAGCACCTTGAAGAGAGGGAGGAAGTCTCTGAATCTGATGACCAAGTAACACATGCTGTGGCTGACCCAGAGGACCAACCGACTATGGCATCAGTCTCCCCCGTAGTCAAGTCAAAACAATGGAAACGGAAGTCAGCTCGTTTAGTAAGGGAAGAAGTCTCTCCTAAGAAGGAGGGAGAAGGGGAAATGGCATGCACCTCTAAAGCAGAGCCATCACAAAAACAGCAGGAAGAAGAGATGGAAATCATAAAGGAATCAGAAACCACTCAATCCCTATCCCTGAGTGAGTTGCGAGAAATATGAAAGGATTATGGTCGACGCCCAGGTGAACACATCTTCACCTGGCTGCTTTGATGCTGGGACACTGGGACCATTAGCCAACAATTAGAAAGCAATGAAGCCAAGCAGCTGGGATCCCTCTCTAGAGAAACGGTAATTGACAAAAGAATTGGGAGAGGGACACGTTCTCAGCCTCTGGAGGCAACTCCTGGCAGCTGTGAAAGAAAGGTATCTCCATAAGGAAGATATTGTATATCAAGTAGGTAAGTTGGCCACTATGGATAAAGGTCTCCAGCATCTGTGGGAATAAGCTGTGCTGGAGATGATTTATAGTGATTTGGACAGCGCCCAGACACCTCAAGATGAAGTCCACTGCACAACATCCATGTGGCGTAAATTTGTGCGGAGTGCACCATCAGCACATGCCAGTACGCTGGTAGCAATTCACTTGGATGAGGGGATGGGACCAACAGTGTATAATCTACCCTGCCAGCTTCAAAAATATGAAGACAATCTCTCTGCTCCGCTACGGGCCTGTGTCTCAGCTGTGGAGAAACTGTCCCAGAGGCTCCACCACCTCATAGAACAATCACCTCCCTCCACATCTAGACGGAGTGATATTTCAGCCACTAAGAATCAGTATTTTCCTGCTCAAGAGAGTACCCAAGACGCACACCATGTGGCACCTTGTGGTTTTATCTGCGTGACCATGGGGAAGATATGAGGAAATGGGATGGTGTACCTACTTCAACCCTAGCTGCTCGGGTACGTGAACTGAAAGGAAATACAGCAGCAAGAAGAAGGGCTCCTAAGAAAACCGCTGCTTCATTTTCTGTTGGGCAGTTCCCCAGAGGCAGTAGAAGGGCTGATGTTATTCTTGACCCTGATGAAGGGACCTCTGCTTCTCATTGGCAAGAATTAAGTGGCAGACGCTCCAACCAGGACTAGAGGGGCCCTGCCTCTGGCCAGCCAGAAGAGAGGGATAACCGGATTTATTGGACTGTGTGGATCCGATGGCCTGGCACGTCGGAATCACAAGAATACAAAGCTCTAGTGGACACTGGTGCACAGCGTACTGTAATGCCATCAGGTTACCAAGGGACAGAACTCATCTGTATCACTGGAGTGACAGGGGGATCCCAACAACTAACTGTATTGGAAGCTGAAGTTAGTCTAACTGGGAATGAGTGGCAGAAACATCCCATTGTGACTGGCCCAGAGGCTCCATGCATCCTTGGCATAGACTACCTCAAGAGAGGGTACTTCAAGGATCCAAAAGGGTACCAGTGGGCTTTTGGCATAGCTGCTTTGAGCACAGAGAAGATTAGGCAGCTGTCTACCCTGCCTGGCCTTTCAGAAGACCCTTCTGTTTTAGGATGGGGGCGAAGCTTGAAGAACAGCAGGTACCAATCGCTACCAGAAGGGTGTAGCAACCAAGGAAATTGCTACCACAAGATTGCCCCTGGGGTGGAAACACAGCCCTACCATTTGCCACGGACTGATCCAGTCTGCACTGGAACAAGGGGGAGCTCCTGAACGTCTGCAGTACACTGATGACATCCTCGTGTGGGGCAACACATCAGAAGAAGTTTTTGAGAAAGGGAAGAAAGTAATCCAAATTCTCCTGAAAGCTGTTTTTGCCATCAAGGGACCTGCACAGGAAATCCAGTTCTTGGGGGTAAAATGGCAGGATGGACGTCACCATATTCTGATGGATGTGATCAATAAAATAACGGCAATGTCTCTGCTAACTAGCAAAAAAGAAACACAAGCTTTCCTAGGCCTTGTGGGATTCTGGAGAATGCATGTTCCAGGCTATAGTCAGCTTGTGAATCCTCTGTATTTATTGACTCAAAAGAGAAAGTATTTTGAGTGAGGCCCCGAGCAACAACAGGCCTTTGAACAACTCAAATGAAATAGCCTGTGCAGTAGCCCTTGGGCCTGTCTATACCGGACCAGCTGTGCAAAATATACTGTACACTGCAGCTGTGGAGCATGGGCTCACCTGGAGCCTCTGGCAGAAAACCCCAGAAGAAACTTGGGGTTTGTGGTGTTTCCTGGGTGTCTCCCCCTTTTTGTTTATTTAGCAGTGTTTTCAAGGTGCGATGTATGCACTCTACAATGGCTTGACCCATGGGGGAATGAGGAATGCCTGTGATTTGTCGGATACCCCAAGTCTGAAAAAAGGTTTGAAGGGCGTGACTACCATAGGTGGGGCCATTGTCAGGTTTTATTTCCTTTGGGATGCCTAGCGTTGCGAAAGCGACACAGAAGTGAGACTGGACATGGCGACTAGTTTCACCTGCCGCAGCTGTTGCCCAAATAGCATGAGAGAAAGCATCTACTGATACGTGAACATATTTCAAGCGACCAAATTCTGGAATAAGCGTTACGTCAGTCTGCCTGTAAGGACCGTAGACCTCTATGGTTTACCGTTAAAGATGGGGTCGAAATATGTTGTTGACAGTCAGGACATGTTTGGACAATCAATTTGGCATCAGTGATCGATATAGTGAATTGTTTCGCCAAGACTTTAGCGGATTGATGGAAAAAGGCATGGGATAACCGTGCTTGCTTCAGCACCTTAGGCACCAGGGCAGTCAGGGTCATATTAGTTAGCTGGTCAGTGCGTGTGTTACCCTCTGCGAAAATACCAGGTAACATGGTGTGGCTCTGCACGTGAATAATACGATATGGGTGCACTCGCTGCTCTACCAAAAATAACAGCTCCTTAAATTATAAAAACGAGTTTTCCTTTGTCTCAAATGTGCCTTCTCAATGTGCTGAGCAACACCTACAGCATATTGTGAGTCCAATACAGTATTCAAAGGTACTAGGTTTGTTGTTGTGTTTTTTTTTTTTCTTATTTTTTCTCTTTTTTCTGTTTATTTATTTATTTATTTTTTTCTTTTCTCTTTTTTCTTTTTTATTTTTTCCTTCTTTTTCTTTTTTTTTCTCTCTTTTTTTTTTTTTAACACATTTTTATTGAGAGTGCAGCACAGATACTTTCCCTGAAACAATTCCTTCAAAACATTTATGAACAGGGCTGACTTTGAGCTGTTCAGAACACTGGTTGGCAGAGTCCCTTGGGAGGTGGTTCTAAAGGGCAGAGGAGTCCAGGAAGGCTGGGCACTCTTCAAGGAAATCTTAATGGCTCAGGAGCGGTCTGTCCCCATGTGCCCAAAGACGAGCCGGCGCGGAAGACCGGCCTGGCTGAACAAAGAGTTGTGGCTTGAGCTTAGGAAAAAAAAAGAGGGTTTATAATCTTTGGAAAAGAGGGCGGGCCACTCAGGAGGACTATAAGGGTGTTGCGAGGCTGTGCAGGGACAAAATTAGGAAGGCCAAAGCTCATCTGGAGCTCAATCTGGCTACTGCCGTTAAAGATAACAAAAAACGTTTTTATAAATATATCAACACAAAATGGAGGACTAAGGAGAACCTCCATCCTTTACTGGATGCAGGGGGAAACTTAGTAACAAAAGATGAGGAAAAGGCTGAGGTGCTTAATGCCTTTTTTGCCTCAGTCTTTAGCAGCAAAACCAGTTGTTCTCTGGATACCCAGTACCCTGAGCAGGTAGAAGGGGATGGGGAGCAGAATGTGGCCCTCATAATCCATGAGGAAATAGTTGGCGACCTGCTACAGCACTTGGATGTACGCAAGTTGATGGGGCCGGATGGGATCCACCTGAAGGTACTGAGAGAACTGGCGGAGGAGCTGGCCAAGGCACTTTCCATCATTTATCGGTAGTCCTGGCTATCGGGGGAGGTCCCAGTCGACTGGCGGCTACCAAACGAGATGCACATCTACAAGAAGGGCCGGAGGATAGACCCAGGGAACTATAGGCCTATTAGTTTGATGTCAGTGCCAGAGAAGCTCATGGAGCAGATTATCTTGAGAGTCATCACGCAGCACTTGAAGGGCAAGCAGGCGATCACGCCCAGTCAGCATGGGTTTATGAAAGGCAGGTCCTGCTTGATGAACCTGATCTCCTTCTATGACAAAGTGACACACTTAGTGGATGAAGGAAAGGCTGTGGATGTGGTCTACCTTGACTTCAGCAAGGCTTTTGACACCATTCCCCACAAAATTCTCCTCAAGAAACTGGCTGCTCGTGGCTTGGACTGGCGTACGCTTCGTTGGGATAAAAACTGGCTGGATAGCCGGGCCCAAAGAGTTGTGGTGAATGGAGTCAAATCCAGCTGGAGACCGGTCACTAGTGGCATTCCCCAGGGCTTGGTACTGGGGCCGGTCCTCTTTAATATCTTCATCGATGATCTGGATGAGGGGATCGAGTGCACCCTCAGTAAGTTTGCAGATGACACCAAGTTAGGTGCGTGTGTCGATCTGCTCGAGGGTAGGAAGGCTCTGCAGGAAGATCTGGATAGGCTGAACCGATGGGCTGAGGCCAACTGTATGAGGTTCAACAAGGCCAAGCGCTGGATCCTGCACTGGGGGCACAACAACCCCAAGCAGCGCTACAGGCTGGGAGAGGAGTGGTTAGAAAGCTGCCTGGCAGAGAAGGACCTGGGAGTATTGGTTGATAGTCGGCTGAATATGAGCCAGCAGTGTGCTCAGGTGGCCAAGAAGGCCAACGGCATCCTGGCTTGTATCAGAAACAGTGTGACCAGCAGGGCTAGGGAGGTGATCGTCCCCCTGTACTCGGCTCTGGTGAGGCCGCCCCTCAAGTCCTGTGTTCAGTTTTGGG
Organism: Anas acuta; assembly: GCF_963932015.1. Classification (NCBI taxonomy): domain Eukaryota; kingdom Metazoa; phylum Chordata; class Aves; order Anseriformes; family Anatidae; genus Anas; species Anas acuta. The sequence continues at coordinate 16,240,084 of NC_089016.1, forward strand.
CCCCTCGCTACAAGAAGGACATCGAGGTGCTCGAGAGAGTCCAGAGAAGGGCGACGAAGCTGGTGAGGGGTCTGGAGAACAAGTCTTACAAGGAGTGGCTGAGGGAGCTGGGGTTGTTTAGCTTGGAGAAGAGGAGGCTCAGGGGCGACCTTATCGCTCTCTATAGGTACCTTAAAGGAGGCTGTAGTGAGGTGGAGATTGGTCTATTCTCCCACGTCTGGCAACAGGACAAGGGGAAATGGGTTAAAGTTGCGCCAGGGGAGTTTTAGGTTGGATCTTAGGAAGAACTTCTTTACCGAAAGGGTTGTTAGGCATTGGAACGGGCTGCCCAGGGAAGTGGTGGAGTCACCATCCCTGGAGGTCTTCAAAAGACATTTAGATGTTGAGCTTAGTGATATGGTTTAGCAGAGGACTTGTTAGTGTTAGGTCAGAGGTTGGACCGGGTGATCTTGAAGGTCTCTTCCAACCTAGATGATTCGGTGATTCTGTGAACATAAATTTTCAAAAATATGCTAACAAATTTACTTACATACATACATTTAAATAGATCTGAAAAACAAGTATTTAACAGCCTAAGACACATTTACAATGTAATTTCTCCATCATTTATGTTTTTTATCTCTAACACAAGAGGACACAAGTCTGAAAATCTGCATATATTAAGCTATCGCAGAGCATAGAAAATATATGAAGAGGTTCTCACGGATTTGGGGTAGGAGGTTTAAAGAAACCAATCTTCCGGCAGTATCGGACAATAAATGGCACATAAAACTATAGTAATGCTGATTGTACTGGAGCAAACAATTTATGAATAGCATATGCCAACACAAATGCGCCTATACCAGCAGCCCTTTTTGATTGCAGCGATGATTCACTGAAACCAAGTTTGCAGAGAACTACAGTCATATCCACACCACTTGACACAGCCAGGTAGGAGATTCTGAGATACTGATGAAATTCCAACGTGGAATGAAAGCCCTACAGCACCATATTATTTGAAAATTTTGTTCAGCTGCTGGGATTTATTGAGTTTCTTGTTTTCAGTGCCGAGATATGTGGTCGCCCTTTCTGGGGATCCACCCACATCCTTGGCCGAGCTGCCGGGGGCGGCCGGCAGCGCCAGCAGAAGGGCCGGCGGGCTGGGGGAGGGGCCGGTCCGGGGGGGGGTCGTGTGAGCAGCAGCGGCGGCGGCGGCGGCGGCGGCGAGCGGGGACCCGCGGGGGGGGCGGGCCCGGGCGCAACAGCAGGCGGAACATGGCAGCGCCCGGGGCGTGCGGGCGGGCGCTCAAACCTGAGAAACGCAGCAGCCGGCGGCGGGACGAGTGGGCGGTTCTCGGAGGTGACAGCGGGGGTGCAGGTGGCGCTGGACCCTGCGTTCAAGTAACGGCTCAGTCCCCATCAACTGTGGGATCCCGGCTCCCCGGAGGGGGTCGCCAGGCTGCCGTTCTATGTTACGCAGGGCGGCTAATTCGCACCCTGCTTTCCATTTTTGCTCCCAGAGTAATTTTTGTGTTGGCGTTAAAATCAGCACGGCTATCTGACAGCAATCATACGGCACTAACACTTGACCAGTCATACCATTTTCTAACAATGACTGAGTAAATGGTGCATGTAATCCATATGTAGTCACAGTCTTTCTTAATTCTTTAATTAGGTCCCATTGGAAGGCATTATATTCATTTGGATCGTTGGGTTGCACCTGCACTGGGAAAGCCATTCCTACCGGGTCCCCATCCTTTAGCGCTTCCCGGTGCATTGCTCCCATTGTTCCCACGGTTCGAAAGCTCGGGCCCCCAGGGAGGCATTATCGGGGGTAGGCAAGGCGGGAGCCGAGGGGGTCAGCGGGGAGGGGCTCTGCGGCGGTGGTCCACGGCCCTCTTCCTTGTCATCCCCCAGGTCTATCAACTTGCACCACTCTGGTGACCTTGCAGGCTCTGATCTCGGTTCAGCTGCTGTTATTGCCTGGCCAGCGGTGTTCTCTACTTCCTTTTCTGCCTGCCATGATCTTAAAGTCTCAGTCACTAGCCGCCACATAGTCATCACCTCAGCGGCGTTAGTATCCCCACTGCTTCCCATATTTTTTCCCCTGCTTGGTCCCAAGTTTTTACATCAAATACTGTGAAAGCCATTGAGGGGAACCCTTGTTTTCACAAAAATTTCAATAATAGCTTCATCTTAAACGGCTCATTTTTTACTCCCCTGTCTATTAGGAGTTGCGTTAGTAGTTTAACTATAGTCTCTTACTCTGCCGAAAGGCTAGCTCCCATGATTAATGCCCAGCTGCTCACCTGTCCTTCAGGTGATGTCCCGGGGTTGAAGCTGCAGTCCAGTTGCGAGCTTGACTCCTTTGGCTGGGTTCCCTTCAGATGCTCGTGCAGCACTGCTCCTCCCCTATCACGTCGGGGTCACCACTGAAGCGATGCAAGAAACAGGCTCCTGATGGCTCTTGAACAGGAGACATTTATTGCCCTTTTTCACTACTAGATATACTTGCCCCATAGCCCCACGCACTGTCCACGCACCCAAATCTGTCATACACTTGGTTAGAGACCCTCAGACACATGCCTCAAGCCAGCCAGCAATTGGCCACTGCCCAAAGCTCATCTTTAACACTGTAACCAATTTATTTTATCTCAGCCTTGCTCAAGTTTTTGCTTCTACCGCTTGTTTCCTCGTTATCTCTAATTCAGGGACGTATGAAACAGCGCGGACCCACCTGCGAATACCTTTCCAACAGTAGGGGGCCATCAGAAGTGGAAAGCTGCTGTGTGGAGTCACACATGATGAGTTGTGGAGGCCATGGAAGGGGAAGACGAGTCAAGTCGGTATGCAGAAGTAAAAGCCATACAACTAGCCCTAGAGATTGCCGAAAGAGAAAAATGGCCAGTACTGTATCTCTACACTGACTCATGGATGGTGACAAATGCTCTGTGGTGGTGGCTGCAGCAATGGAAAGAGAGCAACTGGCAGTGCAGAGGTAAACCTATCTGGGCTGCTACCTGTGGCAAGATATTGCTGCCCAGGTAGAAAACCTGGATGTTAAAGTACGTCATGTAGATGCCCATATGCCTAAGAATCATGCTACCAAAGAACATCAGAATAACGAAGAAGTAGATCGAGCTTCAAAAATTGAAGTGGCTCAGGTGGACCTAGACTGGGAACGTAAGGGTGAGCTGTTTGTAGCTCGATGGGCCCATGAAACATCAGGACATCTGGGGAGGGATGTCACATATAGATGGGCTCATGATCGAGGGGTGGACCTGGCCTTTGAAGCCATAACACAGGTTACCCATGAGTGTGAGACCTGTGCTGCAATCAAGAAAGCCATGAAGGTAAAACCTCCCTGGAACAGGGGGAGGTGGCTAGGGTTTCAATATGGTGAGGCCTGGCAGATTGACTATATCGGACCACTCCCACAAACCCACCAAGGCAAACGGTACATACTCACCATGGTAGAAGCAACTACTGGGTGGCTGGAAACATACCCTGTAAACCATGCCACCGCCCAAAACACTATCTTGGGCCTGGAAAGACAAGTGCTGTGGCAATATAGTACACAAGAGAGAACTGAGTCTGACAATGGGAGTCATTTCCGAAACAATCTTGTCACCTCCTGGGCCAAGAGGCATGGTATTGAGTGGGTGTATCACATCCCTTATCACCCACAAGCCTCTGGGAAGGTTGAGAGGTACAATGGACTGTTAAAGACTATGTTACGAGCATTGGGTGCTGGGACATGGAAACAATGGGACATAAATCTACCAGAAGCCACTTGGCTAGTTAACAACAGGGGGTCTGACAGTTGTCCTGGTGCTGCCGAAACAAAACCCCTACATACGGTGAAAGGAGCTAAAGTCCCCGTAGTGCATGTAGGAAAGTGGATGGGGAAGGCAGTGTGGGTTGCTCCTGCCTCGGGAAAAGGCAAACCCACGCGTGGGATTGTCTTCGCCCAACGACCAGGGTATACCTGGTAGGTCATGCAGAAGGATGGTGTCCTGGTTTCAGTTAGAATTAATTTTCTTCCTAGTAGCTGGTGGAATGCTGTGTTTTGGCTTAGGATGAGAAGAGTGCTGATAACACCCCGATTCTTTAATTGTTGCAGAGCAGTGCTTATACTAAGCCAAGGACATCTCAGCCTTTTGCTCTGTCCTGCCAATGGGCAGGCTGGGGGTGCAGTAAGAGCTGGGAGGGGACAGACCCAGGACAGGTGACCCAAACTAGCCAAAGGGGTATTCCATACCATCTGACGTCATGCTAAACAATATATAGGGGTGGCTAGCCGGGGGAAGGGGGCTGGACTGCTCGGGGTTAGGCTGGGCATCGGTCAGCGAGTGGTGAGCAGTTGCATTGTGCATCACTTGTTTGTACATACTATTATTACTTTCCTATTATCACCATTGTATCATTATTATTATTATTGTTATTATTATTTTTGTTATTATTATTTTCCTGTCTTATTAAACTGTCTTTATCTCAACTCACGGGCTTCACTTTCCATTTCTCTCCCCCGTCCCAGAGAGGGAGGGGGGAGGGTGAGCGAACGGCTGCGTGGTGTTTAGCTGCCGGCCGGGTTAAACCACGACAGTTTTTTTGGCGCCCAACGTGGGGCTCGAAAGGTTGAGATAACGGCAGATCTGGTCAGAGTGTGTTAAACTAAAATTGGTGTAAGGATTAGATCTGCTTAATAGTCACTTGTCATGATGCTGATTGTTTTAATCTCAACTCTGCTGCGCCTGTTTTCCAAATTGAGTATTATAGTACATTATTTTCCGTATTTGCTCTCTGTAGTGTTGTTTATCCTCTCCGGGCTCTGGTTTCAGATCATTATGGTACTGAGTGTTATAGCAATGGCTTATGAGACGATAAGATATCTGGTCATGACTCTAACTTGGTATTTATACTCAGTAACATCGTGGACTCTGTACTTTGGAAACAGTATCTTGGGAACTATTAGCAATTATACCTATTGTTTTTCTCCATTAGAGAGTCAATCTGTGGAGGGGAAAGGGGAAGATATTTTTTCTTACTCGATCACTCTCCCTTTCTCCTTCACCACCCCTGTATCCTCCTGGATCACTCTGCCTTCCTCCTTCACCACCCTCTTATCCCCTGAGCTTGTCACAATAGCTCTCCAAGATATTGAATATTCTTGGGATACTCAGACCACCATAGTCTTGTTGTTCTGCCTCCTGAATGCACTTCAGATCCTGCTTAAAGTTAAACAACTACTTAGGAAGCTCATCCGGAGATCTGCCCGGAGGCAGTATAGTTGTGGGTGGCAGGGAGTATGGGTGGATATGGGCAGGCATCTAGAGCAGTGGGCACCCCCAGTGTTTTGGAAATTCACCCCTGAACAATGGCAAAATCCTCAAAAACTGCCAGAATGCTTGAAAAAAAGGTGTCATGATTCTGGCAGTTCCAAAGTAACACAAATCATTGTAACGTGCTGGGGCCTGGCTCATGCCTATCGAGCTGCCATTGATACTGCTATCAACTTAGTGACAGACCCTGCGGCCACTCCAAGCCCTGTGACAGATCCAACGGCCACTGTGACCCCTACGGTGGACTCTGCAGCCGCTCCAGTCCCAGCTCCTGCAGCCGCTTCAGCCCCAGCTCCTGCAGCTGCTCCAGTTCCAGCTCCTGCAGCCACTCCAGATCCGGTTCCTGCAGCCGCTCCAGTCCCAGCTCCTGCAGCCGCTCCAGTCCCAGTTCCTGCAGTCCCTCCAGTCCCAGCTCCTGAAGCCGCTCCAGCTCCAGCTCCTGCAGCCGCTCCAGCTCCAGCTCCCGCCGCTACTCCAGTCCCAGCTCCTGCAGCCGCTCCAGCTCCAGCTCCTGCAACCGCTCCAGCTTCTGCAGCCGCTCCAGCTCCTGTGGCCGTGTCAGAGAAACGAGCTGTAGCAGTGCAAGTTGACCCTGCAGAGGGTATTCCAACCCCTGTAACGGGGTCAGAGCAACGAGCTGTAGCAGTGCAAGTTGACCCTGCAGAGGGTATTCCAACCTCTGTGGCAGACCCTGTAACAAAGTCAGAGAAACGAGCAGTAGCAGTGCAAGCTGCCCCTGTAGAGAAGGTGAAAAAATGGTATAGAGATTCAGGTCGTTTAGAACGCAGAGAGTCTTCTGCCAATCCAGGTAAGGCTTCTGCCAAATCTAAGTATAGAGATGACGAAGATGACGACGACGCTGGGCCATCAAGGATTCAGGAGGAGGAAGATGAGGATGTCGAAAAATCAACAGTAACTACCCGAAGCCTAAACGAGCGCGAGCTACGAGATGTGCGAAAAGATTTTGGTCGCTGTATAGGTGAGCAGCTTGTCACCTGGCTGCTCCGGTGCTGGGACTCTGGAGCCAATTGTGTGGAATTAGACGGCAGGGAAGCCAAGCGGCTGGGATCCCTTGCTAGAGACGCCGGCATTGACAAAGCAATTGCAGATGGAGCACAATCCACCAGCCTCTGGAGGCGTCTCCTCTCAGCTGTGAGGGAAAGGTATCCCTTCAAGGAAGAACTTTTATGTCTACCAGGCAAGTGGACCACTATGGAGAAGGGAATCCAGTACCTGAGGGAATTAGCCGTACGGGAAGTGATTTATGAGGATCCAGACCTCAGAAAAACATCCAAAGACCCAGATGAAGTCAGGTGTACACGACCCATGTGGCGGAAGTTTGTACGGAGTGCACCATCATCATATGCCAGCTCATTGGCAATAATGGCCTGGAAAGAGGATGAGGAACCCACAGTGGATGAAGTGGCTAAACTACTCCGGCAGTACGAAGAAAGTCTCTCCTCTTCCTTACAGGCCTGCGTCTCAGCTGTGGAGAAACTTTCTGAAAAGGTTCACCAACTTGAAGAGAATCTATTGTCCTCCCCACCTGACCCAACCAGTGTCCACGGACCAAAAGAGAACACCTGGGAGAAACTTTCTGAAAAGGTTCATCAACTTGAAAAGAGATTATTCTCCTCCGCACCTGTACAGAGCAGTGTCTCAGCTGTCAGGGGTAGGCGTTCACCCACACAAGGAAGACGATATGGTGGGTACTCACCCCGTGCCACCCTGTGGTTTTACTTACGAGACCATGCAGAGGACATGAGCAAATGGGATGGAAAATCTACCGCAACCCTAGAGGCACGGGTACGTGAGTTGCAAAAGAAAACAATCAGGAAAAAGGGATTCTCTGAAAAGTTTGCTGCTCCAACTTCCAGCAGACAGTCCTTCAAACACAGAAACGAAGAAGATTCTGACCAGGATTAGGGGGGCCCTGCCTCCAGCCAGGGGGAGGAAAGGGACAATCGAGTTTATTGGACTGTGTGGATTCAATGGCCTGGCACATCACGCGCACAGAAGTATAAGGCTTTAGTAGACACCGGTGCACAATGTACTATAATGCCATCGAGCTATAAAGGACCAGAGCCCATCTATATTTGTGGAGTGACAGGGGCATCTCAGCAGTTGACTGTATTGGAGGCTGAAGTGAGTCTGACTGGGAATGAGTGGGAAAAGCACCGCATTGTGACTGGCCCGGATGCTCCATGTATCTTTGGCATAGACTATCTTAGAAGAGGATATTGCAAGGACCCAAAAGGGTTCCGGTGGGCTTTTGGTATAGCTGCCTTAGAGACAGAGGGCATTAAACAATTATCTACCTTGCCTGGTCTCTCAGAGGACCCCTCTGTTGTGGGGTTGCTGAGGGTCGAAGAACAGCAAGTGCCAATCGCTACCACAACTGTGCACCGGCGGCAATATCGCACTAACCGAGACTCCCTGATTCCCATCCATAAGCTAATTCGTCAATTGGAGAGCCAAGGAGAGATCAGCAAGACCCATTCACCTTTCAATAGTCCCATATGGCCAGTGTGAAAGTCTAATGGCGAGTGGAGACTAACAGTGGACTATCGCGGCCTGAACGAAGTCACGCCACCACTGAGTGCTGCAGTGCCGGACATGCTGGAACTTCAGTATGAACTTGAATCGAAGGCAGCCAAGTGGTACGCCACAATTGATATCGCTAATGCATTTTTCTCCATCCCTCTAGCAGAAGAGTGCAGGCCACAATTTGCCTTCACTTGGAGGGGAGTCCAATATACTTGGAATAGGCTGCCCCAGGGGTGGAAACACAGCCCTACCATTTGCCATGGACTGATCCAGTCTGCGCTGGAGCAGGGGGAAGCTCCTGAACACCTGCAGTACATCGATGACATTATTGTGTGGGGTGACACAGCAGAGGAAGTTTTCGAGAAAGGGAAGAAAATAGTCCAAATCCTTCTGAAAGCCGGTTTTGCCATAAAACAAAATATAGTCAAAGGACCTGCACGAGAGATCCAGGTTTTAGGAATAAAATGGCAATATGGACGTCGTCAAATCCCAATGGATGTGATCAACAAAATAACAGCTATGTCTCCACCAACTAACAAAAAAGAAACACAAACTTTCCTAGGTGTTGTGGGGTTTTGGAGAATGCACATCCCAAATTACAGTCTGATTGTAATCCCGCTCTACCAAGTAACCCGTAAGAAGAATGAGTTTGAATGGGGCCCTGAGCAACGACAAGCCTTTGAACAAATCAAGCAGGAAATAGTCCATGCAGTAGCCCTTGGGCCAGTCCGAACAGGACCAGATGTAAAGAATGTGCTCTACACTGCAGCCGGGGAGAACGGCCCCACCTGGAGCCTCTGGCAGAAAGAACCTGGGGAAACTCGAGGTCGGCCCCTGGGGTTTTGGAATCGGGGATACAGAGGATCTGAGGCCCACTATACTCCAACTGAAAAGGAGATATTGGCAGCATATGAAGGAGTTCGATCTGCTTCGGAGGTGGTCGGTACTGAAGCGCAGCTCCTCCTAGCACCCCGATTGCCGGTACTAGGCTGGATGTTCAAAGGAAGGGTCCCCTCTACACCTCATGCAACTGATGCTACATGGAGCAAGTGGGTTGCAATGATTACTCAGCGGGCTCGAATAGGAAACCCCAGTCGCCCAGGGATCTTGGAAGTGATTGTGGACTGGCCAGAAGGCAAATATTTTTGGATATCATCAGAGGAGGAGGTGGTCCATGCTAAAGAAGCCCCACTGTACAACAAGCTACCAGGAAATGAGAAGCCATATGCCCTTGTTGTGGTTTAACCTGGCCAGCAGCTAAACACCACACAGCCATTCGCTCACCCTTCCCCCTCCCTCTCTGGGATCGGGAAGAGAAACGGGAAAGTGAAGCCTGTGAGTTGAGATAGACAGTTTATTAAGATGGGAAAATAATAATAACACTAATAATAACAATAATGATGATAATAGTACTACTACTGATAATGTGTACGAAACAAACAATGTGCAATGCAATTGCTCACTACTTGCTGATCCATGCCCAGCCTATCACTAAGCAGCTGGCCCTCCCACCCTGGCTAGCCACCCCTATATATTGTTTAGCATGACGTCAGATGGGATGGAATACCCCTTTGGCCAGTTTGGGTCAGCTGCTCTGGGTCTGTCCCCTCCCAGCTCTTGCTGCACCCCTAGCCTGCCCTTTGGCAGGACAGAGCGAGAAGCTGAGAAGTCCTTGGCTTAGCATAAGCACCCCTTTGCAACAATTAAAACATCAACATGTTATCAACACTCTTCTCATCCTAATCCAAAACATAGGACCCTACCAGCTACTAGGAGGAAAATTAACTCTGTCTTTGCTGAAACCAGGACACTTTGTTTCCAGGTTTTAAATGTTTCATCTGCATGTTCACAATATGAAACATTTTAAGAAGTAATATCAAAAGAATGTAAGCAGCATACAAAAGTACATAGCAATGTAAGGAATGTTCCAGCAATTTGTGTCAATAGAGGGCTTGAAGGGTAAACCTTGAGTCTCTGATATCCAGGGATAAGAGAACAAAGGGGTTTCAGAATAACTGCTAACTATTGTGACTATCGCATGGGACACTACACAAGTATCTGATATCCAGCCAAGAGATCAAGGAGAAAAGGGAAGCGAAGGATGAAGGACGACTAAAAGGCAAAGCTTGCATGGAACGCTGTGCAAGTCTCTGATATTCGGCCAAGATGGACAAAGGACAAGAACAAGGACAAAGCCTGGGAGGAAGACTACGAGCCTTCAGCACAAGAGACCCCCAGAGGGATCACCAGAGAATGATACGCATGCACCAGTGGGAGGGTTCAGATTCCGGGAACAAATTACAATAACCCTACCTTTTCTAGAAGTATTAATGAATATGTATTAGCCTAGGAGCATAAAAAACAGCCGCCTGAGATGTAATGTGTGTGCATGTTGGAGGAGCCCAGACTGCCACACACTAAGCGCTGTTTACTTGTGTTATAAATGAGGTCTCAATTCAATCTGAATTTTGTAATATTTATAAAACAAATATTTCTAAAAGGTATAAAAGCTATAAAAGGTATAAAAGGCAAGTAAACAGCGCAGGATGACAGAAGTAGAATTCAGTCAAAATCACAAGTTTAAGAAATAATTTTAAAAATAATAAAAGAATTACAAGCTATTGTATGAAGAGGTTTTTCCAAAAACCTGTCTGTCCTGTTTGTTTTATAGGCACATTATTGATGCTGTTATAAATGAGGTCTCAATTCAATCTGAATTTTGTAATATTTATAAAACAAATATCTCTAAAAGGTATAAAAGCTATAAAAGGTATAAAAGGTATAAAAGGCAAGTAAACAGCGCTGGGTGTGCGGGGAGTCTACGCTCCACCAACACGCACACACAAACATCAAACATTCTAAATACATGTATACAGAACATTGCTTTACATAATAACCGAGTATGCCTATACATACATACAATCAGGATAGGTAACCAAGTAAACAATCATTTAAGTTCCATAACTTAACAGTCTACATTTTCCATTCCTTTTGAACAATGTCTTGCTTTAAGTTGTCTCCTTTTCAAGGTCAATAGGCCTGGGTCAAAAGGCACGTCCAGGTCAACATGGGGAGTAACAGCAAAGGCCTTCGATGGCTCTAGCAGCAGAGGGGCCCATGGCGTAGCAGTCGCATCAGTAAAGGAGCCCACAGCTCCCTCACTATCTAGCAAACCACATGCTTCTGACTGTGGTCCCACATGTCTCTTTAAGGCCTCAGAGACTGCTCGCCAGGTGCCGAGCAATTCCACTGCAACCTTGTCGTTTTTAGTTGCAGAGTCCCACACCTTGACCTCAGTTTGGTCCCATATTTCAGGCTCATAAACTGTCCGATTGTTAATGAGGAGAATAAGCTGTAAGGTTACCAGGACAGTCTTTGCTCCTAAGGACAGATTCCCCATAATGCACAACTGCTTACCAGCGAGAGGCAGTTGTGTGCACAGGTCCTCTTCTCTCAGCTCGAGCTTCTCTCCAGCTCCAGTGCGCCTGTTTCCAGCAACTTTCTGTACAAGCTTCTCTGAGCGGTTTGCTGAGTCTGGCCGAACCTATCTTCATGAGGCAATCAATGTGCCTGCTCCCATCCTGGTCTCCATTCTGCCAGCCTGTTCCTCTTCACTCCTTTTTCCTGCTTCTTTATTGATGTAACTTCATCGTGCTGCCTTTTTTTTTTTTTTTTCTTCTTCTCCTTTCTTGAGGGCAGGCTCCCCTCTCATACCCTTCTCTCCACAGCAGTTCTTTTCAAAACAACTTTTCATTGGTCAAACAACTTTTGAGACTCCCCAGCCGCCCAGCGCTGTTTTGCTTGTGTCTGCTTACTTGATTAATAAAATAATTTCAATAGACCAGAAAATTGTGTGGTCTAACTTATAACATTCGTTATGTTACTACAAATGATAATGACTGGATGTTACTGTTACAAATTCTGAGTCAATTTAGCTTTATAAGGTTTATTTATGGGGTTAATAAAAGGCAAGTGTTGTATATAGAGTGGTAATTCGTTTTGAGAAAATGGTTGATATTAATAAAGAAGGGGGAGATGTGGGAGTGTGGCCATGGGGGTCAGAAAGCCCCGTGGTTAATGATAACATCAGACTCTTATCGATGAGGCCACCAGGAATATAAAAGAGTCTAGAGGGAACACAGAAGGGTTATTCAGAAGACTCCATGCAGTCTGGGGTTTCTTGTTCTCCAGCCATTAAGGCATGGAAGTTTCTGGGTGTTTGCTGTTGTTGTTATATTCAAAGTTGTTTGACCAATGAAAAGAACTGCTTTGGGGAGAAGGGTATAAGAGGGGAACCTGCCCTCAAGATAAAAAAGGCAACAGGATGTGATGAAGTTATGTCATCAATAAAGAAGCAGGAAAAAGAAGTGAAGAGGAACAGGCTGGCAGAATGGAGACCAGGACGGGAACAGGCACTTTGATCGCCTCATGAAGATAGGTTCGGCCAAACTCAGCAGACTGCTCAAATAAGCTAATACAGAAAGTCACTGGAAATAGGCACACCAGAGCTGGGAAGAAGCTTGAGCTGAGAGAAGAGGACCTGCGCACACAACTGCCTCTCGCTGGTAAGCAGTTGTGCATTATGGGGAATCTGTCCTTAGGAGCAAAGACTGTCCTGGTAACCTTACAGCTTATTCTCCTTATTAACAATCAGACAGTTTATGAGCCTGAAATATGGGACCAAACTGAGGTCAAGGTGTGGGACTCTGCAACTAAAAATGACAAGGTTGCAGTGGAATTGCTCGGCACCTGGCGAGCAGTCTCTGAGGCCTTAAAGAGCCCTGTGGAGCCACAATCACAAATGTGTGGCTTGCCAGACAGTGAGGGAGCTGTGGGCTCCTTTACTGATCTGACTGCTACGCCATGGCCATTGGCCCCTCTGTTGCCACAGCCATCGAAGGCCTTTGCTGTTATGCCCCCTGTTGACCTGAACATGCCTTTTGACCCAGGCCTCATTGGCCTTGAAAAGGAGATGGATATGTTTTTCTTCGATCTGGGAAGAACGGGATACATAAGGCCTGAAGACAGAGTTGCTTGACAACTTAAAGCGAGACATATTGTTCAAAAGGAATGGTAAATGGAGACTGTTATGTTATGGAACTTAAAGGATTGTTTGTTAACTTTTCCTGATTGTATGTATGTTTAGGCATACTCGGGTTAGTATGTAAAGCAATGTTCTGTATACATGTATTTAGAATGTTTGATGTTCGTGTGTGTCTGTTGGTGGAGTGTAGACTCCCCGCACACCCAGCGCTGTTTACTTGACTTTTATACCTTTTATACCTTTTAGAAATATTTGTTTTATAAATATTACAAAATTCAGATTGAATTGAGACCTTATTTATAACAGAACCAATTAAAGGAACTGCAGTATTTTGGCCAAAATACGGGTCTAACAAAGATTGGGTATGTCAGGCCTTAAACTTGTATGTTAATAACTAATTTCCATTTTCAGAAGAAGAATCTGAGTATGCAGCTTGTTGGATACAAGGATCTAATTTGGTTTTAAGCAAAAATCAGAATAAAGAAGAAAAGAAAGGGGAAGAGACGAGTGATAAATGGGACCTTTTGGATAACTTGCCTCCTCCTTATAACCCCCAGGCTGCAGCAACAGCAGCAGTCACTGTAACACCTTCTCTGAGAGAAGAAACAGGAACTGTAAATAACATTAACTCTGGGAACAGGGGGTACCCCAGACTTGTAAAAGAATTGGAACAATGCAGAAAAGACCTTGAGAATTTTCCGCTCCCTGGTGCTAATACTACTAACACTAATGAAGCTGCTACATATCCTCTCCGTGAAGTGCCGCTGGGACCTAGGCAGATAGGATATGTAAATGCCCCCCTTTCTAGCGGAGAAGTGCAAAATTTTAAAAAGGAAATGAAATCTCTGATTGAGGATCCCATTGGATTAGCAGAACAGTTAGATCAGTTTTTGGGACCCAATCTATATTGCTGGGGAGAAATGATGGCAATTCTGAATCTGCTATTCTCAGGGGAAGAACGAGGAATGATCAGAAGGGCAGCAATGCGGGAATGGGAAAAGGATCATCCTCCAGGAGATGGAGTGATTCCAGCAGAACAAAAGTTTCCAAATGTGGACCCCAATTGGGACAACAATAATGTGCAGGATAGGGTTAATATGAGAGACTTGAGAGAAATGGTAATTAGAGGAATTAGAGAAGCAGTACCTAAGTCTCAGAATTTTATTAAAGCATTTGAGGTTCAGCAGAATAAAGATGAAACCCCAAGTGATTTCTTGGAAAGGCTCAGGGATAGGATGCGAAGGTATTCAGGAATGAATCCTGATGACCCTGTAGCGCAGGGTCTTTTGAAGATTAATTTTGTAATGAAAGCGTGGCCAGACATACAAAGGAAACTTCAGAAATTGGAGGGATGGAATGAACAGCCGTTAGAAAGACTTTTGAGGGAAGCACAGAAAGTGTATATCAGAAGGGAAGATGAAAAGCAGAAACAAAAGCCGAAAATAATGATCTCCACAGTGAATCAAGTGGTGGGGCAGAGAATGGGGAACCGATGGGAAAATGGGTTTCAAGAAAAACAAGGTTTGGGATGGGATCAGGAAGAAAAAGGAAACAGGAATGTGAGATCAAAGTGGCCACTGCCTCCTCAGCCACGGCAGGTACAGGGAAGATGTTATAAATGTGGGAAAATGGGACATTTTAAACGAGAATGTCCTGAATGGAAAAGGGAAGAAAGATTGTTTACCATCATAAACACTGAATAGGGGGGTCAGGGGCTCTTTGAACAGTGGTCCCACCCAGAGCCCTTGATAAATTTAGAAGTGGGACCTAATAAAGAAGAGGTTCTATTTTTAGTAGATACAAGAGCAGCCAGATCCTCTTTAGCTTATAAAATTTCAGGACTCAATTTAACTAATAATACTCTATGAGTAACAGGGGTAGAAGGATTTGGTATGGTGGTGTCACTTTTTGAAACTACTGAATTATCTTGGGGAACTAAAACCGTCACTGGGCAACTGTTATATGTACCTGAAGCAGGGACCAATTTATTAGGGTGAGATTTAATAGTCAAATTAGGATTGCAATCGAAGACCTGTGAAAAAGGAATAACAGTCGCAATGAAATTATTAACAGAAAACGATGAAGAAGAAATAAATCCCATGGTATGGGTAAGGGAAGGAAATCGAGGAGGGCTTAACATAACTCCCTTAAAGATAACTGTTCAAGAAGGGAGCGGAATAGTTAGACAACGACAGTATCCTATCTCTTGTGAAGGAAAAATGGGCCTGAAACCTATAGTGCAAACTTTAGTTAAAGATGGTCTTTTGGAGCCTTGTATGTCACCATATAACACTCCAATTTTACCAGTACAAAAGCCAGATGGTTCGTACCGATTAGTACAAGACCTGAGAAAAGTTAACAAGATAACACGGAAGCGCCACCCTGTGGTTCCTAACCCTTATACCCTGATGAGTAAAATCCCTTATGAGCACAAATGGTTCAGTGTTATAGATTTAAAGGATGCCTTTTGGGCATGCCCATTAGATCCTGGAAGTCGAGATATTTTTGCATTTGAATGGGAAGACCCTGAGTGAGACAGGTCGTAAACAGCAATATAGATGGACTGTTTTGCCTCAGGGATTCACTGAATCTCCCCATTTGTTTGGGCAAGAATTTGAAAAGGTTTTAGAAACATTTCATATTCCAGAAGGGGTGACATTGTTACAGTATGTAGATGATTTATTGGTATCTGGGGAAGAAAGATCGGAGGTAAAAGAAGCCACCAATATTCACCAAGCCACCTGAATTTTTTAGAAGAACATGAACTAAGGGTATCTAAAGATAAATTACAGTATGTAGAAAAAGAAGTTAAGTATTTGGGACATTTAGTCTCTAAGGGCAGACGGAGAATAAACCCTGAAAGGATTCAGGGAATTGTGCGACTTCCTCTCCCTAAAACAAAGAAAGAGTTGAGAAAATTTTGGGGTTTAATTGGATATTGCAGACTGTGGATAGAAGCATATGCACAGAAAACGAAGAAATTATATCTCAAATTATTGGAGTAAGAACCTAATATACTGAACTGGACGAAAGAGGAAGAAGAAGTAATGGAAAAATTTAAAAAAGACCTTATTACAGCACCAGTGTTAGCTCTTCCTGCCCTAAAGAAATCATTTTATCTTTTTATAACTGTAAGTGAGGGTGCTGCTTTGGGGGTGTTAACCCAAGAATGGGGAGATAAGAAGAAACCTGTAGCGTATTTGTCTAAATTATTAGACCCTGTATCCCAGGGATGGCCAGAATGCATTCAGGCAGTAGCAGCAACTGCCTTATTAGTAGAAGAGAGCAGGAAATTAACCTTTGGAGGACAACTGATTGTTGTTACCCCTCACCAAGTGAAGGCTATTCTCACTCAGAAAGCAGGAAGGTGGCTGACAGACTCCAGAATATTAAATATGAAGCTATACTAATTGAAAAGGATAGTTTAACTATAACTACAGAATCTGTTTTGAAACCTGCCTCCTTCTTGTCAAAGGGAATTGAGGATCCAATAAATATGGAACATAATTGCTTAGATTTAATAAATTACCAGACAAAGGTAAGATTAGATTTACAAGAGATGCCCTTAGAGGAAGGGGAAATATTGTTTATAGATGGATCTTCTAAGGTGGTACAAGGAAAGAGATGTAATGGTTATGCCATCATTGAAGGAATGGATGGGAATGTCGAAGAAATGGGAAGACTGTCTATCAACTGGTCAGCTCAAACCTGTGAATTATATGCATTAAATCAAGCATTAAAATTATTAAAAGGGAAACAGGGAACTATATATACTGACTCACGATATGCATATGGGGTGGTACATACATTTGGAAAAATATGGGAAGAAAGGGGCTTAGTAAACAGCAAGGGAAAGGAATTGGTCCATGAAGAATTAATTAGACAGATTTTGGAAAGTCTGTAACTACCAGAGGAGGTTGCTGTGGTGCATGTGAAAGGACATTGAAAAGGAAACTCCCTAGTTGAATGGGGAAACAGGATTGCAGATGAAAAGGCTAAAGAAGCAGCTTTGCAATTGGAAGTAGAAGCAAAGCTGCTTCTTGTACCTGAAATAAAACCTCCACCTGAAAAGCAAATATTCAGTAAAAAGGAAATAGAAGTCTTTAGGGAATTAGGAGCAAAAGAGTCTGAAAGGCGGTAGACTCTCCCTGATGGGAGAGAAATGGTAAACAAACAGATAATGAGAGAAATTTTAGCTGTTCTACACCAAGGAAGCCACTGGGGAGTCCAGGCAATGTGTGACGCTGTATTAAGAAAATATATATGTATAGGCATGTATACTGTAGCTAAACAAGTGTGTAATAGTTGCATAACATGCCAACGAGTGAATAAGAAGGCTCTACGGAAACAACCCCTGGGTGGACGGGACCCAGGGCTTCGACCTTTTCAGAGCATCCAAATAGATTTTACTGAATTACCTAAAGTAGGCAGATTTAAGTACTTGCTGGTGTTGATTGACCATTTGTCAGGATAGGTAGAAGCTTTTCCTTCAGCATCAGCAACAGCTAGTGTGGTGATAAAGGTAATCCTGGAACAAATAATCCCTAGATATGGGATTGTTGAAAATATAGATTCAGATCAAGGAAGTCATTTCACTTCATCTATTTTACAAGGATTAATGGGAGCCTTGGGAATAAAATAGGAATTTCATACTCCATGGCATCCTTCCTCATCAGGGAAAGTGGAGCGAATGAATCAGACATTAAAGAAACATCTGTCTAAGCTGGTTTTAGAGACTAAGCTTCCCTGGACAAAGTGTTTACCTTTAGCACTTCTCAGAATTCAAACTGCTTCTAGAAAAGATGTAGGAGTTTCACCATATGAGATGTTTGAACTACCATACCTGGGTAGAAACGGTGAGACACCTATTTTTGAAACTAAAGATATTTTTCTCAAAAATTATATACTTGGATTATCTTCTTCCTTAGCATCTCTCAGGGTTTGTGGACTGTTGGCTCAAACTCCACCTTTGGAATTCCCAGTACATTCATTCCATGCAGGAGATTGGGTCCTGATACGCACCTGGAGAGAATCAAAATTTCGGCCTGAATGGGAAGGACCATTCCAAGTACTGCTAACCACTGAAACGGCCGTAAGAACTGTGGAAAAAGGTTGGACTCACTATACTCGAGTGAAAGCATCTACCGACCCTAGCACCTGGGAAGTTGTTCCTACAGAAGACTTGTTGAAAGTTAAAATCAAAAAGAAAAATCTCGTAATAGACTCTGAGCAGGATAAAAGCTTATAGTTGTAAACTAACCCTTTATTTTCACAGGTAACTAAAAAGGACGGACCTATAACAAATTGAACTGCTCCCAAGAGGAGTTTATTATAGTACATCCTATTTTTTTATTGTTTTTTTTTTGTGTATTAATAATTATTTGGAAGCCTAAGATTTAAAAACGATGATAGGGAAAAATCAATTATTAATTTTGTTTCTGGTAATTATAAGCCTCAGAGGAGGCCTTGGTCAAGTGGAAACTTGGAAAAGATTTGACCAGATGATAGCAAAGACAGGGTATCCTGTCAAATTATGGGTGAATGTGACAGAGAGTTATGAACCACAATCTATTACGTTTGATGCTTGTGAGGTGTTAACTTGTGGAGATTTAAATGCTCAACGACGACTGAGCAAAGAACACAAATATCTCTGCCCTGAACCTAAGACAAGCAGTATGTTTGAAGGACACCCTTGCCCGGATTGGGCTGATGTATGGTGAACGACCAATCATAAAGGATGGTCATCTACACCCACCTCATCTATCTACTTTATGAGATTAAAGAAACAAATTAACATATTTAAAGGAATGGTTCAGCCCAACTGTCAGCATCTACAATGTAATCCAATAACTATAACAGTTAATCAGGCTGACTACCTTACAAACTGTACTTATGGTCTTGGAGCAGATGTAACTGGATGAGACCCAACAGCCAGACTGAGAATAGCTGTAAGGAAATGATACTCTCCTGCCATCAGAGAAAGGGAGAAACTCAAGGAGAAACTCAAGGAGAAAGCAGGAGAGAAAACAGGAGAACCTCTTTGAAATACGGCAGTTGTCACAGTTAAAGAAATAAAAGATCTTAGGCAAACATTTGAGATTGAAACAGGGTATGGAGATGTGAATGCCTGGATAGAATGGGTCAGATATACTGTCCAGAGTCTCAACCATAGCAATTGCTATGCTTGTGCCTCGGGACGACCGATTGCCCAGATAGTGCCCTTCCCATTGGGGTGGACCGAAGACTCCCAAGGGGTGTGATGTCCGATTGCTTTGTACCAAGAAAAGACTGCCTGGGGAAATCAGGCTTGTAAGTCTCTCTCTTTGCTATTCCCTTCCTTGCATAATAGCAATATCAGCGCTCCCCCTGTATTCTCCACAGCCGTAGGTAACCATACAGCCTGCCTCTCACGGCAGGGTGTGAGTGCTACCCGGCATCTGGGAGAATTTGCCTTGTGCACAAGGACCTTGAATGCTACCAAGGACTTGATGGGAAATTACTCAAGACTTGAGATCCCCAGGGCAGATCTCTGGTGGTACTGTGGAGGGAAGATCTTACGGTCCACCCTACCATCTAATTGGGGAGGCACTTGTGCACTTGTTCAATTAGCTATACCCTTCACCACAGCATTTGAAAGAGAAACATCACAAATACCCAGAAGAAGTAAAAGAGGCTTAGGAGGCTTATCATTTGATGATAGAGTGTACATAGATTCTATTGGGGTGCCTAGAGGAGTTCCTGATGAACAGAAAGCCAGGAATCAAATTGCTGCAGGGTTTGAGTCACTGTTCTGGTGGGTAACAATCAATAAGAATGTGGATTGGATTATTTATATCTATTATAATCAGCAGAGATTCATCAATTATACCAGGGATGCGATAAGAGGAATTGCTGAACAACTAGATGCCACCAGCAAAATGGCTTGGGAAAACAGAACATCATTAGATATGATGCTCGCGGAGGAAGGAGGTGTGTATGTGTGTGTGTGTGTGTGTGATACTGAGCAACCATGGTTGCACTCTTATACCCAGCAATACTGCCCCAGATGGCTCAGTAACTAGAGCATTGCAAGGGCTTACCACCCTTGCCAATGAATTGGCAGAAAATTCTTGAGCAGACACTTCCATCACAGGATGGTTGGAATCTTGGTTTGGTAAATGGAAAGGGATGGCAGTGTCCATATTTACATCCTTGATCATAGTAGCAGGAGTTTTGACAGCTATTGGCTGTTGCATTATCCCCTGTGTAAGGAGACTTGTCCAGCGGTTAATTGAAACCGCATTATTGAAACAAATGACCATGGATCCGCCACCCTACTCAGATAAAATGATGATATTAGAGGAAATGGAGAGCAAAGAAAGTGAAGAAGAGGAAGATATTTACCAAATTACACCTTAAAAAAAAAAAGTTTAAAAAGAGTTTTTGCAAAAATCAACAGTTTATAAAAAAGGAAAAGGGAGGAATTGTGGGAAAATAAATGTTGTTTTTGCAGAGTTACATTGTTTAGAAGGAAGGAATGTGGCAGACGACCTTGTAAAATGCAGACAACCAGACTCCTTAGGACAATTAGGTGAAAATCACAGTGTTAAGTCAAGTCAGATAAGTGAAGAAACATTACCACTTCAAACAGTAAAAATGGCAAAAGGAAATTGAAATATAATGAAAGACCATGTGTTGTCTGTGAAGCATCAGATAGATTGTGAACCTGGATTACCCACTCAGTGGGGAAACAGGGGAGGGTCCTGTCATCAAAAAGTATATAAACTGTATTTTGGAACTAGTAGATGTGCTCTCTCTCCTGCTTGTGGGCGCCCGCCATTGCAATTGCAAATAAATTACTACTTCACTGAGATCCTCGCCTGAGCCTAAGTTATTGGCTATGGAGTGTTTCTCACACTGCTAATCACAAGGGGGTTGTTTTCTTGCAGGTGGGGTTGTTTTCTTGCAGTTGTTTGTCTGAGTGCTTTTGACCAATAATCTTGTGTGAGACACTATCCGCCCCTGTTAAGTTTGCTATAAAAGTCAGGCTATTTGGGTAATAAAGGAGAGAGCATGATCTGACTGTTATAAATGAGGTCTCAACTCAATCTGAATTTTGTAATATTTATAAAACAAATATCTCTAAAAGGTATAAAAGGCAAGTAAACAACGCTGGGTGTGCGGGGAGTCTACGCTCCACCAACACGTACACACAAACATCAAACATTCTAAACATATAGAACATGGCTTTTACATACTAAATGTAAGTATGCCTATACATACATACAATCAGGAAAGGTAACAAACAATCCTCTAAGTTCCATAACTTACTAAAATCGAGTACGCCTATACATATTCACGATCAGAAAAGGTAACAAAGAATCCTTTAAGTTCCATGACTTAACAGTCTCCATTTTCCATTCCTTTTCTTGATTACTAACAAGTCTCCATTTTCCATTCCTTTTGAAAAATATGTCTTGCTTTAAGTTGTCAAGCAACTCTGTCTTCAGGCCTTATGTATCCCGTTCTTCCCGGATCGAAGAAAAGCATATCCATCTCCTTTTCAAGGCCAATAGGCCTGGATCAAAAGGCATGTTCAGGTCAGCAGGGGGCATAACAGCAAAAGCCTTTGATGGCTGTGGCAGCAGAGGGGCCAATGGCCATGGTGTAGCAGTCAGATCAGTAAAGGAGCCCACAGCTCCCTCACTATCTGGCAAGCCACACGTTTGTGACTGCGGTCCCACATGGCTCTTTAAGGACTCAGAGACTGCTCGCCAGGTGCCGAGCAATTCCACTGCAACCTTGTCATTTTTAGTTGCAGAGTCCCACACCTTGACCTCAATTTGGCCCCATATTTCAGGCTCATAAACTGTCCAATTGTTAATGAGGAGAATAAGCTGTAAGGTTACCAGGACAGTCTTTGTTCCTAAGGACATATGATTCCCCATAACACGCAACTGCTTACCAGCGAGAGGCAGTTGTGTGCGCAGGTCCGCTTCTCTCATCACGAGCTTCTCTCCAGCTCCAGTGCGCCTGTTTCCAGCAACTTTCTGTACAAGCTTCTCTGAGCAGTTTGCTGAGTTTGGCCGAACCTATCTTCATGAGGCAATCAAAATGCCTGTTCCTGTCCTGGTCTCCATTCTCCCAGCCTGTTCCTCTTCACTCCTTTTTCCTGCTTCTTTATTGATGCAACTTCATCATGCTGCCCTTTTTTTTTTTTATCTTGAGGGCAGGCTCCCCTTTTATACCCTTCTCTCCACAGCAGTTCTTTTCCAAACAACTTTTCATTGGTCAAACAACTTTGAATATAACAACAACAGCAAACACCCAGAAACATCTGTGCCTTAATGGCAGCTGGAGAACAAGAGAACCAGCTGGAGAACAAGAAACCCTGAGACTGCATGGAATCTCCTGAATCACCCTTCTTTGTTCCCTCTAGACTCTTTTATATTCCTGATGGCCTCATCGTTAAGAGTCTAATGTTATCTCAACCATGGGGCTTTCCAACCCCCATGGCCACATTCCCAAATCTCCCTCTTCTTTATTAATATCAACCATTTTCTCGACACAAATTACCACTCCATATATAACATGACCATACTGGTGTCTGTTGTGTTTTTGGCTGTTTTTCCTGCAACACCCCAGTAAAGCTTAAATATTCCAAGGTTAATTGCAAAAGATTAAAGACAGTTAAATCTACTTTTCTCCACTGCTCTTCTTTCTCTGTTTTTCCTTTCATGGATGAAAACAGGTTGTAGAGGTTTCTCCTATCTCTTGAATGATTCCCTCATTTTAAACTGGAAAACAAACAAACAAAGAAAACAAAAACAAACAAACAAAAAAAAAAACACAAGGAAATTGATTGTATGAAATGCTGGGAACAGAGTCAAGCACATCTGAAATATTTTCTCAGACTTCCCTTCGTGGAGCTATCTAATGCTTCCAGATCCCACTGAACAAGTTTCAGAGATACCCTCTTTTATTCCTTCAGAATTGGGAATTTAGAGATATGTCTCCTTCCTACTGGACACCCACCCAACATAAGCAATACTCATACTGTTATATAGTGGCATTTTTGCATGTTGTTATTAGAAACACCTGATATTTGTAAATAAGTGGAAAATAAGTCAAAATTGGATATTACTGAAATACAAACTTCAGTCTATGAAGATTATGCAATCACTTCAAAACAGCATTGTCTTGTTCTGATTTTCACTCCTGTCAGAGACTCTGCATTAAGCTTTGACTGAGTTTTTCAACTTTTATATGCCTTATTTTCTACATCTGCAGAATATAATTCCTTGTCTATCTTTGTGAATTTTTTGAAAGAGGGTGTGATACTTTTTATAAACTTGCTAATTATTATAACTTGGCTCAAAGGAAATGGGCAAAACACCCTCAAAACACAAGTACAGGGGTTCCTGTTTAGGAAACATTCCTCCTCAACAATGATGTCCTATTATACTATACTATCTTTGCCAGAATGGCTAGTAGCATTATTTTACTGAAAAAAAAGCAAATTTCCTGCAAATATTTTTCAAATTATGATGGCTATTATGGCTGTGCATACGAAGCGAGAGTAGGCGGGGTTAGGTAATGAATATGTATAGGCGCTAATAGAATATTCATTGTTTCGCTGTATAAATATGAGATAGTTTGTCACTTCTAACATGCACGATAGGCAGAAAGATCCCCCGTGCATCCAGCGCTGCAATAAAGAATATACCACTTAAGGAAATTTCGACTTTGATCTTTAAATCAATTTGGCGACCCAGATGGGACAACCTCTCTGCCGGACCGCAGGACCCGCTGGGAACAGGACTCCCTAGGGTACCCCCGGGATTTCCCGGAGGGACTCCTCGACTCACCGGATCACTGCGGAGGCAGACAAGGACCCCATCATTGTAAGTGAGTATATTCTTTATTCTGGTTTGGTTTTCTGGTAGACCGATCATCTGGAACTGTCTGTTAAGTCGGAAGGTGATCTTCTGCAAGGCAGTATTTGGTATATACTTTGTGGTTAGTACCATAAGTATATTTGGGGACCTTAAGGAAAGAGCTTGCTTTAAGGTCCATCTGGAATTGTGTTGCCTATTTTGTTTTTTTTGACTCATGGAGTGTGGTATTTAACTCTGGTTATTGTTACTGCGATTTTGGCTATTTTCTTGGTGATAATAGTAGTTTCATGGCGTTGTTATAAGAAAGATATCGTTACAGTGTTACATATTTCGGTTTTCTGACCTATCGCATGAGGATTTTGACTCTGATTATTGTTATTGTGACTTTGGCAATATCTCCTGGTAATAATAGTAGTTTTGTGACATCGCTATTGAAAGATACCTGCGTGCACGCATTTTTGTAAGTGATACACGTATTCTGAAAGTGTAAACTGGAAAATGGGGGGGCGAGTAAGCAGTGAAATTCCTAAGAAAAGTACGCTGGGTTGTATTATGAGTCATTGGAAGGATATAGGGGGGGCTCCGGGTGGAAGTGAAAATAAGAAAACTCTGATAAAATATTGTAATCAATGGTGGCTGCTTTATAAGCTGGAATGTGGAAAAAAAGTGGCCTTTTAATGGAGCTTTAAACTATAATACTTTGCTACAGTCAATGTTGTTTTTGAGAAGGAAAATAGGATGGAATGTTGTATACTGATGTTGTTTCAGCATCTTGGTGGGAAAAGGTACGGAATTAAGTTGGTCCCTGACTGAGCCTTTGATGTTGGCATTAGAAAAGTACAGGCTGGAGAAAGATAAAGGAAGTGTTAAAAGGGTTGTTGAAAGTGTTAAAGGCGTTTGAAGTTGAATGAGCAGGGAAAGAGGATGTAGGAATGTTAACAGTTCTGCCTCAGCCCGGGGCTGAGATCTTAAAATCTTGGGTGTTAGCCCTCTGGGGCAAAGGGATCATGATGGGTCCCAGAGAGTTGTCACAGAAACAGAAAAACAGTTAACTCTTAAAACAACCTGAGTTCATGTGTGAGCTCAGATTGCCGATGGGATTGCTCAGGGAACTGTGGACAATTGCATTCCCCTGACTGACCGCCACTAAGACCCTAATCATCCTGAAAATTATGAACGGTTAAGTAAATACTAAAATCTGGATGAATTGGGAATTGAGAATATGCTTCTAACAAAGTCTAAAAGAAACCCCTGTGGAATTTTTGGACCAACTCTGAAATGTAACAGGGAAGGAAAACAAAACAAAACAAAACAAAAAAACGGTTTGGACCTGGCTTCAGAGGACAAATTGACTAGCCTTTTTCTAGGGTAATCATCGGCCCCTGATTTCAACAGCTCTAACAGGGACCTGGGGAATCTACCCTAACAGATCCTCTACTGGTTATAATGAAGTTAGGGGAGAAACGGAAGTGAAATTTCTTATTGATATAGGGCAACATATTCGGTTTTAAATCAAGCATTAATGCCTTTATGGAATGATTATGTTAAGGTAAAAGGTGCAACCGATCAACCTGAAAAGGCTTATTTTTGTGAACCTTTGAAGTACAAGTTGGGGAAATGTTATATATGGAGTGGTAATTTGTGTCGAGAAAATGGTTGATATTAATAAAGAAGAGGGAGATTTGGGAATGTGGCCATGGGGGTTGGAAAGCCCCATGGTTGAGATAACATTAGACTCTTAACGATGAGGCCATCAGGAATATAAAAGAGTCTAGAGGGAACAAAGAAGGGTGATTCAGGAGACTCCATGCAGTCTCAGGGTTTCTTGTTCTCCAGCTGGTTCTCTTGTTCTCCAGCTGCCATTAAGGCACAGATGTTTCTGGGTGTTTGCTGTTGTTGTTATATTCAAAGTTGTTTGACCAATGAAAAGTTGTTTGGAAAAGAACTGCTGTGGAGAGAAGGGTATAAAAGGGGAGCCTGCCCTCAAGATAAAAAAAAAAAGGGCAGCATATATTTGTTTTATAGATATTACAAAATTCAGACCTCATTTATAACAGGAAACAAATGGGGATACATAGGTTTTTATATCCACCTGAATCTCCAAAATCTCTATTAGGCTGAGATTTGGTAGAACAATTAGAGGCAGAAATTATCTTTGAAAAAGGGAAAATGGAATTAAGGATAGGAGAAGAACAACTAATAAATGTGTTAAGCTTGGCACTAATACAAATGGACCCTAAAAGTGAAATACCCTTAGAGATCATAAATCAAGTATATCCAGGAGTTTGGGCCACTGAAGTCCCTGGAAGAGCTAAAAATGTGACCCTAATAATTATTAAATTAAAGCCAGGAGAGAAACCCGTTAAGGTTAAGCAATATCCTTTGAGGATAGAAGACAGGAAAAGAATTAAAGAGATAATTGATAGATTTATACAGTATGGATTATTGATTGAATGCGAATCAGAATACAATACACCCATATTGCCAATTAAAAAGGCAGATGGAAAAAGCTATAGGCTAGTTCAGGATTTGAGGGCCATAAATAAGATCACCGAGGATATACATCCAGTAGTGGCAAACCCTTATACTTTGCTGACTAAATTAAATAATAGTCAAGTCTGGTTTACCGTACTGGATTTAAAAGACGTCTTCTTCTGCCTACCCTTAGCCACTGAAAGCCAAAACCTATTTGCCTTTGAATGGGAAAACCCTGACTCAGGCAGAAAGACACAGCTTATGTGGACAGTGCTACCTCAAGGATTCAAGAATAGCCCCACTATTTTTGGAAACCAATTAGCAAAGGAACTTGAAACTTGGATACCTCCGGACACTGAAGGGGCTTTGTTACAATATGTAGATGATCTCTTAATAGCTACCGAGACTAAAGAGAATTGTATAAGTCTCCTTAATTTTCTGGGTTTAAATGGATATCGAGTCTCTCAACAGAAAGTCCAGCTGGTTCAACAACACGTGACCTACTTGGGATTTGGAATTTCGGGAGGTCAGAGAGAACTAGGAACTGAACGTAAGGAAGTCATTTGCTGGACTCCAGAACCCCAAACGGTAAAGGAGCTACGAACCTTTTTAGGAATGACAGGTTGGTGTCGCCTTTGGATTTATAATTATGGACTAATGGTAAAGCCTCTATATGAATTGATAAAGAGTAATCAGTCAAAGTTAGTCTGGACTGGAGAGGCACGAAACGCCTTTAAACAACTTAAACGAGAATTGATGCAAGCTCCGGCTTTGGGATTACCGGATCTCTCGAAACCCTTTTGGTTGTTTTCTCATGAGAGACAAGGGATAGCTTTGGGAGTACTAGCACAAAGATTGGGTCCCTATAAACGAGCAGTAGCTTACTTCTCTAAACAATTAGATGAAGTAAGTAAAGGATGGCCCGGATGCCTTCGAGCTGTTGCAGCTGTTGTTATCAATATACAAGAAGCTCGGAAGTTTACAATGGGACAGAAAATGACAGTGTTAGTCTCCCATACGGTCTCAACAATTTTGGAACAAAAAGGAAACCATTGGCTTTCACCACAAAGATTTTAAAATATCAAGCAATATTAGTGGAACAAGATGATGTGGAAATTGTGGTCACTAACGTCGTAAATCCAGCTTCTTTCCTTAGCGGAACTCTGGATGAACCTATAACCCATGATTGTGTGGAAACAATGGAGACTGTGTATTCTAGTCGATCCGATCTTAATGAAGAACCTTTAGAAGATGCTGATGAATCTTGGTATACTGATGGAAGCAGCTTTGTAAAACAAGGACAACGTAAGGCAGGATATGCTGTTACAACTGCTCAACAGGTAATCGAGTCCAAACCATTACTCCCTGGGACGTCCACCCAGAAAGCAGAGGTAATTGCACTTACGTGAGCACTGGAACTGGCAGCAGGAAGGAAAATAAATATTTGGACAAGATTCTAAATATGCATTTGGTGTGGTACATGCTCATGGAGCAATTTGGAAAGAACGTGGATTGCTGACTGCTCAGGGAAAACAGATAAAACATGCTGAAGAAATTTTAAAATCGTTAGAGGCTGTAAAACAACCAGAAAAGGTATCTATCATGCATTGTCGAGGACACCAAAAGGGGAACGCTGACTTTGAAATTGGAAATCGATTGGCAGATCAGGAGGCTAAACAGGCAGCTGAAATAACTGAGGTGAAGGCATTGTCTTTGATACCAGACGGTAAAATCCAAACTATATACGTGAACCAAAAAGTCCGTGAAATAATACCCTCTAATTTGACATGGCCCATAGTTCTTACAGAACACAAAAAAACACAACAATAAAACAAGTAACTCAACAATGTAGCATCTGTTTACGTAACAACCCCAATACCAAGAATAGAATAAAATTTGGAATAATCAGTAAAGGAAATTATCTGGGACAACAGTGGTAAATTGATTTTTTCCGAACTCCCTAGAAAAGGGGGGTATTATTATTTACTGGTTCTGACTGACACATTTTCAGGATGGCCCGAAGCTTTTCCTTGTCGAACAAACAAAGCAAGAGAAGTGGTTAAAGTCTTGTTAAATGAAATAATACCATGCTGTTAGGAAGCACGGCCGAAAGCACGACAGACACCAGTTGAGTCAGATCATGCTGCTCCATTTTATTGCCCGAATAGCCTAACTTTTATAGTGAACTTTACAGGGGCGGACAGTGTTTCACACAAGATTATTGGTCAAAAGCACTCAGACAAACAACTATAAGAAAACAACCCCACCTGCAAGAAAAGAACCCCCCTTGTGATTAGCAGTCAGGAAAACAACCCCCCTTGTGATTAGCGGTCACGTAGACCTTGTCCTTGAGGCCAGCTGCTGGTAACAATATTTTCCGAGTTCCTTAATTGGGCGACGTGGGAGTCATTGCCGTGGGAGCTTCTCACAGTTACTCTGGTAGCTTGGTTTGCTCAGCTACAGCAGGCCATGAGATTTTCTAAGGCCTACTCCTGGTTGCTTAAGGCAAGCTCAGATTGAACAATTGTTCCACGGACACATGTCCACGTCCTGTATGCCAATTCCCAACAATTCCCCCTTTTTCTTTTTGTACAAGCAGTACTTGGCCGAAGGTTTTTTCATCAGATGTTGAATACATAACATAACACAACTACACAACTTAACCCTAATAACACTACAATTACTGTAAGCACTTAATGGTAGCACAACTTAAGCCTAATCATTTAATGGTAACACAACTTAAACCTACTCACTTAAACTTAATAACACTACAAAAGTACTTAATAGTAATACAACTTAAACCTAATTACTTCATGGTAACACAACTTAATAGTAACACACTTAAACCTAATCACTTGATCGTGATCGAAGGCTGTTCTTGACAGTCCTTGAGGTGCCGCAGCCCATATTGTCGTCAGAATGACTATCAGGAACCTCTTCATGGTTGTCTTTGACGTGTGCCGATTCTATGGCTGCCTTAGTCCACTTTGCAGGGATCCACTGGGTACCTGTAGGCGTGAGCACGCACATATATCCTTTGCCAATATACTGTACTACGGCAGGCCCACTCCACTGCCCTGTGGATAAGTCTCTATAGTAGACCTTCATTTCCGTAGGTCTATTGCCCTGAAAGGGTCCCGCGTGACATTTAGCCGGCACCGCTTCTGATTCTCCAAATATGCACAGATAGTTTAGTACAAATAATGCCTTAGATACTCTTTCCTGTATATCATGAATGTCTTTAAACTTCTGTAGGTACCTTTTGACCATTTGGTTAGCCCTTTCCTCTATTGCTTGCCAAGCAGGTTAATGTGGGATACCCGTGTGATGGACCACTCTCCATAGTTGACAAAACTTTCTCATGGCTGTACTGCTATAAGCAGGTCCATTGTCTGTTTTCAATTTTGAAGGTACCCCCATTACCGCAAAACAACATGTCAGATGTCTTTTCACATGAATGGCCTTTTCTCCTGCCTGAGGAGTTGCCCAAATAAAATGACTATATGTATCAATCGTCACATGCAAATATTTCAGTCTTCCAAACTCAGGTATATGCGTGACGTCCATTTGCCAGAGCTCACAGGGTCCCAATCCTTGGGGATTTATCCCCATTCCCAAACCTGGCCCATGATGGCTGCATTCGGGGTACGTTCTCACTATACCCTGTGCCTCGCTCAAAGAGATACCAAACTGTTGTTTCAACCCTCTGGCATTTTGATGAAACATATTGTGGGCTTCCCTAGCTTTTACAAAGTCACTAAGTGGAACTGCAGTAGCAACAAGTTGATCCACTCTCTGATTACCTTCCCCTAGCCCCTGGTTCCACATATGACTCCTGATATGGATCACTGCATAAGGGCCCTGTCTCTGTTGTATGGCTGTTTGCAATTGTCGAAAGAGCTCATTGAGCCATGGGTTTTTAGTGTCCCGAAGCCTGGCATCCTCAATGCGCTGTAGCACCCCTGCCACATATAAAGAGTCAGTCACCACATTAAGGGGTTGATCGCGCCATCAGAGGACAGCCCAAACAACGGCTGCCAATTCCAGCGTCTGTAATGAGTCTCCAGGGACGGCTTCTAATAGGTGATGACGCCATACTCCATCTTCCGTCCAAGTGACCGCTGCTCGCCTTGACTTTTTCCCAGCATTGGTGAAGGCCGTTACGGTGTTCTGCAGCGGGGTCTCACTCCTCTTTGGTTTAATAATCCATGAATTCCGGCCCACCCATTGCAGGGCCATCGATTTCAACGGTTCCACACAAATGTTCTGACCCATTGTCAACAGACTAACTTGTAATTCCTCACTGTGTTGCAAGCACCAGTCCATAACATCCTTCTTTAACGGCACCCTCACCACTCCTGGCTCCTTTCCCATAATGTGCATAATATGTGTCCTTCCTTTCCGGATTAAATCTGCCAAATTTTCTAGTTTTTGCTCTATTGACTTCTGCGGCTGTATTCTTGTAAAAAGCCATTCAAGGATACGGACTCTCTCCCCCTTTTTCTTTTTGCATTGTGTCAATGCACCAATTAACTGCGAGGGTCCATTAAGGATCGTAAGATCTACTGGTAGGTTTGGATCCAGCCGATCAACCCATTGTTCTGTTACTTGTCTCGCAATCTTCTGCATTGTTGTAAGTTGCACAGCCGACAGCATAACTGGGGCTGCTGGATCAGTTCTTTTAAGGAGAGGCCACAATACATCCAGATCATCATTAGAAATCCCTATGACCGGTCGCAACCACTGGAGGTCACCCAGCAGTTTTTGCGCATCTTTGAGTGTTTTGATGGACGTAGTTATTTCCAACTTCTGAGGTCGCACTTGCGAATCTGAAATTTTCCAACCTAGATATGTCCATGGCGGTGATGACTGTATTTTTTCTGGTGCAATAATTAGACCCTGCTTTTGCAGTTCTTGAGACAAGAATGAAAATTGTTCTGGAGCAAAATCTTTCTCTTGGGCAATCAAAATATCATCCATGTAATGATAAATAATGGCAAAGGGCCATGCAGCACGTATGGGCCGCAAGGCATTGTCCACAAAAAGTTGACAAAGTGTAGGACTATTTTTCATTACCTGCAGAAGGACAGTCCATTTGAAACGCTGTGCAGGAGCCTCTTTATTAATGGCAGGTAATGTAAAAGCAAATCGTTGAGTGTCGTCTGAATGCAGTCGAATTGTGAAAAAACAGTCCTTTAAGTCCACAATCAATAAATGCCAATGTTCTGGTAGCATAGACGGGTTCGGCAGTCCTGGCTGCAACGCTCCCATTGCTTGCATCTGATTATTAACTGCCCGTAAATCATGCAGCAGTCGAAATTTCCCAAACTTTTTCTTAATCACAAAAATGGGGGTATTCCAATGGCTCGTAGATAATTGTAGGTGTCCTTGAGCGTACTGTTCTCTAACCAGGTCATGCGCTGCTTGAAGGCTCTCCATCTTTAACGGCCACTGCTCGATCCATACCGGTTTGTTAGTAGTCCAACGGAGAGGGATCGGGAAAGCCCATGTTGCAGTGACCGTCAGTGAAAAGGTTTATCTGTGGTAAGTACCACACCTAGTTGGTCAAGAACATCTCGCCCTAGGATGCCATCCACTCCTTGTGGCAGACTCATAACCGTAATGTGAGTACTTGCTGTCCATCCATCAATTATTACACAGACTCTGTCTTGGCTCTTTTGCACTGATGCGAGTCCTCCGACTCCTTCTACTCCCTTAACAGCGTGCACTAATGGCCAGCAACTAGGCCAGCGATCACAATGCACTATCGTGAGGTCAGCTCCAGTATCCAGCAGCATATCCAAGTCCAATTTTTCTCCCGCACTATATAACGTGACTGATACCACCGGTCGCTGATTCATAGCCATGGTCAACATAGCCAGCCCCCCTGTAGACCCAAACCCCTGGGTCCCTCTAGACACATCAGTAGTTGCCTTCATGCCTTCCGTAAGTTGTGGCAGCAGAACCAATTGTGCTGTTTTACTTTTTGCGGGGATATGTAATGGTGGAAATAACGTCTGCACCACTATCGATATTGTCCCGTTGTAATCAACATCAATAACTCCAGGTAATATAAAGAGTCCCTTAATCCCGCTTGATGAACGTCCTATTAATAAAGCCCCGTGGGGTTTCTTATCAATTATTAAGGGTCCCATAGTAGTAGAAGGAATTTTAACAGGCTTCTGATCTATGAGAGTCACGTCTACTGCTGTTGCCAAGTCCAAGCCGAGG
Source organism: Anas acuta (assembly GCF_963932015.1). Classification (NCBI taxonomy): domain Eukaryota; kingdom Metazoa; phylum Chordata; class Aves; order Anseriformes; family Anatidae; genus Anas; species Anas acuta. Next base: position 16,272,579 of record NC_089016.1, read on the forward strand.
CTCCCTGCTGTGGCTGGCTGCAAGGCACTGTGCGAGACACTGCCGCTGGTGGCCGTGGTTCTGTTGGAGCCAAGGCATTCCCCTCCACTTGGGCTGGAGCCACCACTGTTGTCGTAGCGCAGCAACTCGGCGCGCTCGGTCTGCCGTTTCCCGAGCGGTCACATGTCACAGTATTGTGATTCGGCAATCTGCAGTTTTCACACCACACCTGTCGTACTCGACAGTGACGGCGATGGTGTCCCTCCTTTCCACACCGGAAGCAGTGATTTTTTCGCCGAGATGAAGCTCAGGGTCGCTTTTCTTCGGTCCGCAGTGGGGCTAAAGCTGCAAAGGCCTGCTGCTGTGCCTGTAAAAGATCTTTCCCTACATCGCGTACTGCTTCTACTAACACGGCATGGGGCCCTACTGGAACTCTGCTCATTCTTTCTAACATTAGCTCAATAGTGGCATCCCCCGGCAGTGTCAATATAATAGCCTTTGTAGTTGAATTTGTATTCTCCATAACACACTGTCAAAGTAAAGCAGCCTTCATCCACTCTGGGACATCTTCTTGATCTATGGCAGCAGTTACCCGATCAATAAACTTGGCAAAAGGCTCGTCCCTGCCTTGCTTCATAGCCATGTAAGAGGGGGCCGTTGGAGTGGTTTTAACATTCTCCACTGCCACTCGAGCTGTTCTCATGGACTCAAGGCAATATTCTGGACCTAACTCAAGCTGAGCAGTGATGGTAACAAATATGCCTGTTCCCATAAGCTGTTCTACAGTAACTCCATGTAACGGATCGTTAGGGTTCCTCGGTCGCTGCGCTGAAATTTCGCAATGCCTCTGCCAATGAGCTTGCCATAACAACAACTGCGATTGGGTCATTATCATTTTCATTATCACCTTAATATCTTCAGGGCATAGCAGCATCCCTCCCCAGATATAATTCAGCATTTGCTTCATAGGTTCACTATGCAATCCTAACTCATTAACTGTACTACGTAATTGAGACAACAGCTTCCAACTAAGCATAACATGACTCGCTTGCATGTTTCCATGGCCGTCCCCTTCGTATATCACCGGGAACGCCATGGGATCTTGACAGAGGTCTGCAAATGCTCCTAATTGGTTTTCCTCCACAGCTTCACCCATAATTCTTCGCCAATTAACTCTTTGCACTATCCTTCTTTCCCCTCGTTCATCTTCCCTTTCCTTAGTCTTACAATGTTCTTGCTCACTGCCACGTTCTTCCTTCCTTTCGCTCAATTCCGGCGTAGCACGATCTCCCTCCGGCGAAACAACCTCTTTTCTCCTTCGCGTAACCGCTACGGAGTCCCAGCACGGAGGACCGGGAACCTTGCTTGTACTAAAAAGCAAGGTGCTGTCTTCCCCGGCACCTGCCGCCGACGCCCCACTCTCAGAACCTGATTCACCCTTTCCTCCATTCAGTCTATCAGATGCCACCGCTGCCAAGTTCTTTTCTACTTGATATCGTTTTATCGCATTTATCACTTCTCTCCACGGTTTCATCAATTTCTTTGCTACTTTGTCATCATCTATTACCATATCCCAGAGTACATCCCCTAAATTTCTCCAAGCGGCTACTTCAAACAGTGACTCCGTACTTGTGAAACATGATTTTGTTCAACCGATCGCAACTAGTCCTGCTAGTTGCTTACAATCGACTCCCCGTTTTTCTAAAAAGCGCTGTAATAAATCTAAGGCTACTTCGTCCTCCATTTTCCTATGATTCCTGCTGGCACTATTTTCCTATGATCAGCCTGCACTATGACAATAGCAAAATAACCTCAGCCTGCACTATGGAAAAATAACCTCAGCCTCAGCCTGCACTATGACAAAAGCGCGCTCTCACTAACACAGTACACAGCACAATCGTACACACGCAGCACAATCGCACACCCAGAGGCCTCTGGCACAACTCAATCAATCATACCACTTTTTACAACTCAATCAATCATAGCACTTTGGACATTTAAGAATACGACATACAATTATTAAAACTGCAATTACTATCCCTCTAGCAACTGAAAGCGTACCATTTGTCTGGAGCCTCAGGAGATCTTTGTCTGCTCCTGCGGTGAGCAGCTGAGAGTGGAGTCCCCTCCGAGCAGGACTCTCAGGGTGCACCTAGGGGCGTCCATGCCGCAGCCGATCCCGCAGGCAAGCAGAGTAGTTCCTGCTTGGCTCACTAATTTTTTGAAAGTTGTTACATGCAGCCAATATATTTTAGCATCATAACCAAACAACAACCAAACAAACAAGTATTGTCTCTTTCCTGCTCCTGCGGTGAGCAGCCGAGAGAGTCCGCAAGAATCCCCAAGTCCCCTCCCGCAGAAAGAGTCCCCTCTCCCGCAGGAAGTGAATCACAAAGTTCCCCGCGTCTCACCGTGAGTCCTGCGTCTCAAGTGAGTCTCACCGTGAGTCCCGTGTCTCAGCGTGAGTCCCGCGTCTCACCGTGAGTCCTGTGTCCCGCGGGTCTGTCGGCGTCTCACCGTGAGTCCTGTGTCCCGCGGGTCTGTCGGTGTGTCTTGGAAGTGGCCGTAGCCCTGCAGCGTCCTCAGGATGTCCCGGCGCCGCTTCGATGCCCCGCGCCGATCCGATGGGTCGGTCTCACCGATCCAAGGCGCCGTTCCGATGCCCCGCGCCGCTCCGATGTGTCGGTCCCGCGCCGATCCGATGTGCCGACGCTACCGCTCTGTTGTCCCGGCGCTGCTGCGATGTCCCGGTGCCGCTGCTCTCCCTGGGCTCCCGGCGCCGCTGGTCTCCCGCTGCGCTGCGATGTCCTGTTCAGGTCCTGTTCAGGTCTCAGCCTGTTCGGGCGCCATTTGTTAGGAAGCACGGCCGAAAGCACGACAGACACCAGTTGAGTCAGATCATGCTGCTCCATTTTATTGCCCGAATAGCCTAACTTTTATAGTGAACTTTACAGGGGCGGACAGTGTTTCACACAAGATTATTGGTCAAAAGCACTCAGACAAACAACTATAAGAAAACAACCCCACCTGCAAGAAAAGAACCCCCCTTGTGATTAGCAGTCAGGAAAACAACCCCCCTTGTGATTAGCGGTCACGTAGACCTTGTCCTTGAGGCCAGCTGCTGGTAACAATATTTTTCTGAGTTCCTTAATTGGGCGATGTGGGAGTCATTGCCGTGGGAGCTTCTCACAGTTACTCTGGTAGCTTGGTTTGCTCAGCTACAGCAGGCCATGAGATTTTCTAAGGCCTACTCCTGGTTGCTTAAGGCAAGCTCAGATTGAACAATTGTTCCACGGACACATGTCCACGTCCTGTATGCCAATTCCCAACACCATGCTTTGGGATTCCAGTAGCAATGTCTTCTGAGAGAGGTTCACATTTTTGTGTGCAAGTGGTACAACAGATAAGTAAGATTCTAAAGATAGATTGGCAACTGCATACTCCTTATAGACCGCAGGCAAGTGGACAGGTAGAAAAATGAACCATTTAATTAAACAACAAATAGCTAAAATCGGACAAGAGGCTAATTTGGCATGGCTTCTATCCCTCCCTTTAGCATTACTTAGAATCAGAGTTAAACCTAGAGTAAAAGAGAATTTGAGCCGTTTTGAAATCTTATATGGAAGGCCCCATATCAATTTCTATTTAGTGGAGAGGATCTAATGCAGTTGGGATCAGAATATTTATATGCTTATATGACTAAACTTCAAAAACAATTAAATAAAATACATAAATTTGTGTTAGGGACCAGGGCTAGAGGGTTGGATCAACCAATCCACCCCTTTAAGCCTGGGGATTATATATATATAAAGACTTTTTCAGGACAACCCCTTGAGGAAAAATGGAATGGACTCTATCAAGTGTTGCTGACAACTTATACTGCTATCAAAATTAGAGAACAAGCCACTTGGATCCACTATTCCCTAGTGAAGAAGGCTCCAGGAGCTCCTTGGAAAGTAACACTAGGTGACGATGAACTGAAACTAAAGCTTAGTCGAACAAAATGAGGACATTATGGTCGGGAGTATTTGGTAATATAGTTGGCAGAAAATTTTTTCATAGAATTGTTTTGTTTTTATGGCTTATAGTTGTAATTGTGATTCAAGAAGGTGCCTCTGTGATAATAGAGAATGGTGGGTGGCCTTGAACTAAAGCCGTAACAACAGAGGATAAGAACTTTAATGGAAAGTTAGCAGTTATGGTCATCTGGTGAACAAATGGTAACTATTTATATAAACCATCAGAATGGCGAAAATTAGGAGAAGAGTGGACACAGGATAATGTATCCTTAGCTCTTAGTTGTATGCAAGCACAGTTATGGTTACAGGCAACAGCTGCCTTGATCATTAGGGAAGGAAGTGAAGACATTTTTCCGGCTAAAGTCCCAAAGACTGTTTGGGACAATGCCAATGATTTTGAGAAGAAGTTCCAGTCCTTGTGGACCCTGGTAAATTGTACTTATGATCCCATTCTTAACATGGCTACTGCCTTCGTGCTTACTATACGTAATGCCACAGTTTATGTTATCCACCTGATCATTGCACTAGGATTAAACCATGAGAAGACAGTGCTCTATCCTTCGGAGCATAGAACATGGGCACGGATGGAGAATGGGAAATGGCAGGCTGTAAATCTATAATCATGTGTTACCCGGGAACAACAAGGATTTATTTGTGAAAGCAATACAATTGAGGCTCAGGATGTATGTTTTGACACGGAGCAAGAATCGTCGGGTGTGATATTCTATATTTGGCACCAGTGGTATCCCATCAGCTGATCAAGTCTAACAACACAATGTATCGTAAATTATTACCTACCCTCACACTACTGAAGCAACTAGTTAAAAAACAAGACACAAGTCACAACTGGTGGGATACACTCTTTGGATGGTCACCAACTGCAACTGGGATTTTGAACACATTGAGTCACCCAATTATTGTTTAATTGATATTAGTTGGTATAAGTTTAATATTGTCTTTTGTATTACTTGTTTGGAATTGAAAATTGTTACAACGAATGTCCATGTTAGCCTCCTTGACAATTGTGCATGGCAAGGTATTGAGGGGTACATATCATAAGACTGGGAAGAAAATTTTCGTATTAAGTAAAAGAATTTACTAGATTTTCCAGAAAAGGGGGGAATGATATTGTATAAACTCACTTTAGGATAGAATAAAACTTGTGGTTAAGAGTTAGCGAGAACAAAGTAAACGACATCTTGTTATCTGTAGACCTTCTGTTATGTTGAAGCATCTTGTTATTTGAAAACATCCCGTTATCTGTTAACCCTCAGTCAGGCTGAGACTTGAGATAACTTGAGTCAACTGTCTGTTATGTCTTGTTAACTGAGACATCCTGTTATCTGCCGACCCTCAGTTAAACTGAAAGCCAACTCAGCATTTTTACAGCTTGGAAAACAACTGATTAAGCAAAGGTGAAAAGTGCATTACGAGGAAGACCTACGGCCTTCCTCCCAAAGACCACTGCCCACATCCTGAAGACCCCGGCCCACAATTCTTGGAAGGCTTTGCGCAAGGACTGATAAGCTAATTAGCATACGAAGTGAGAGTAGGCGGGGTTAGGTAATGAATATGTATAGGCGCTAATAGAATATTCATTGATTCACTGTATAAATATGAGATAGTTTGTCACTTCGAACATGCACGATAGGCGGAAAGATCCCCCGTGCATCCAGCGCTGCAATAAAGAATATACCACTTAAGGAAATTTCGACTTTGATCTTTAAATCAGTAGCTGGCTAACAGTTATTTTCAGTTAGATCACAAGTGAAGTTATGTGCCAGCATGCAAGTGTACTGTGATGACCAGAAAATCAGAAAGCTGCTTTCTTGAAGCAAGTTTTTTTTTTCCTGGGTAAACCTGGGCCCTCAAGGGGGCACGGAGCTTATCACCTTCACTAATCCCCTGCTAAGGATTTACCACCTGGGAAATAAGGAGCTACATCATAGATGCTTGGAAAAGTTGGGGAAAATATTGGAGTCTATGAAGAGAGGGAAATGCAGTACAGGGATTCTGTAAGCAACATGTGAGAGAGGCTGAAGGGCAAACTGACAAAAATATGGGCTACCTAGAAAACCCGTGGCATTTTAAACTAAATGATAAATATAAACAACAACAACAAAAAAGCAAAAACTGTGATTCCAATCAAGAATAATTGTGAATAGAATGCACACTAAAAAGCTGCAACTTCTGGTAGAGGGCAGATGATGGAGTGAATTGGTATTGTGGTTTAACCCAGCAGACAGCTAAAAACACACAGCTGTTTGTTCACTCGCTCCAATAGTGGGATGGGGGAGAAAATTAAAAAGAAAAGCGCAAGAATAAGTTCAGATAAGGACAGTTTAATAAGAAATAAAAAAAAAAAGTTAGAAAAATAAACAAGAACAATAAATAATAAATTAATAAATAAATAAAAACACAAAGAAGTGATGCACAATGCAATTGCTTACTACCTGCTGACTGATGCCCAGCCCATCCCTAAACAACAGCAGACCCTTCGGCGACCTCCTCCAGTTTTTATTGTTCAGCATGACATCCCATGTTATGAAATATCCCTCTGACAAGTTTGGGTCAGTTGTCTAAGTTCTGTCTCTTCCCAGCTTCTTGTGCACCCCCAGCCTCCTCACTGGCAGAGCGGTATGAGAAGATGAAAAGTCCTTGACTCTGTGTAAGCACTGCTCTGCAAAAACTAAAACATCAGCATGTTATCAACATTTTTCTTATCCTAAATCCAAAAAACAGCATCATACCAGCTACTACCAGCTATCACTTCATACCAACTACCCCAAACGTGTGTGGGATTTGCTGGTCCACCTGGATCCATACAAGTCCATGGGTCTGGATGGGATTCATCCCAGGGTGCTTAAAGAGCTGGCTGACATCATTGAGGGACCTCTCTCAATTATTTTTCATGGTCTTGGGAATCTGGAGAGGTCCCAGTTGACTGGAAGCTGGCAAATGTTGTGCCAACTTTCAAGAAGGGCAAGAAAGAAGACCCAGGTAACTAGAGGCTTGTCAGATTCATGTCAGTGCCTGGTAAAATTATGGAGAAGATTATCCTGCCACTTATTGAAACACAGCTGGGGGACAATGCAGTCATAGGTCCCAGCAAACATGGGTTCATGAGGGGTAGGTCCTGCTTAACAATTTTAATTTCCTTTTATGGCGACTCTCTTGTAAGCGACTCTCTTCTCAGGGGAACAGAGGGCCCTATTTGTCGGCCTGACCCTACCCGTAGGGAAGTCTGCTGCCTCCCTGGGGCCAGGGTCAGGGACGTTGCCAGAAAGCTTCCCAACCTGGTTCGCCCCTCTGACTATTATCCAGTTTTGATAGTCCATGCTGGCAGTGACAACGCTGAAGAGAGACGCCTCAAGGCTATCAAACGGGACTTTAGGGGGCTGGGACGATTAGTGGAGGGAGCGGGAGTACAGGTGCTGTTTTCGTCTATCCCTACAGTGGCAGGGAGGGGTACAGACAGGACACGGAAAGCCCACCTGATAAACACGTGGCTCAGAGGCTGGTGCCAGCACAGAAATCTTGGGTTTTTTGACCATGGGGCGCTTTACTCGGCACCTGGCCTGATGGCCACAGACAGGTCCCTATCTCTAAGGGGAAAATGGATCCCGGGAAAGGAGCTGGCGGGGCTCATTGAGAGGGCTTTAAACTAGGTAAGAAGGGGGATGGGGCTGAAACAAGGCTTGTTGGAGCTGTGCCAGGGGGAACAATGGCAAGGGGGAACAATGGCTGCTCAGTCTTTAGCGGCAATACCGGTTGTTCTCTGGATACCCAGTACCCTGAGCTGGTGGAAGGGGATGGGGAGAAGAATGTGACCCGACCCTCACTATCCATGAGGAAATGGTTGGCAACCTGCTACAGCACTTGGATGTGCGCAAGTCGATGGGGCCGGATGGGATCCACCTGAGGGTACTGAGAGAACTGGCAGAGGAGCTGGCCAAGCCCCTATCCATCATTTATAAGCAGTCCTGGCTATCGGGGGAGGTCCCAGTTGACTGGCGGCTAGCAAACATGATGCCCATCTACAAGAAGGGCCAGAGGGCAGACCCGGGGAACTATAGGCCTGTCAGTTTGACCTCAGTGCCAGGGAAGCTCATGGAGCAGATTATCTTGAGTGTCATCACGCGGCACTTGCAGGGCAAGCAGGCGATCACGCCCAGTCAGCATGGGTTTATGAAAGGCAGGTCCTGCTTGATGAACCTGATCTCCTTCTATGACAAAGTGACACTGGGTGGATGGAAAGGCTATGGATGTGGTCTACCTTGACTTCAGCAAGGCTTTTGACACCATTTCCCACAACATTCCCCTCAAGAAACTGGCTGCTCATGGCTTGGACTGGCGTACGCTTCGTTGGGTTAGAAACTGGCTGGATAGCCGGGCCCAAAGAGTTGTGGTGAATGGAGTTAAATCCAGCTGGAGACCGGTCACTAGTGGCATTCCCCAGGGCTTGGTGCTGGGGCCGGTCCTCTTTAATATCTTCATCAATGATCTGGATGAGGGGATCGAGTGCACCCTCAGTAAGTTTGCAGATGACACCAAGTTAGGTGCGTGTGTCGATCTGCTCGAGGGTAGGAAGGCTCTGCAGGAGGATCTGGATAGGCTGAACCGATGGGCTGAGGTCAACTGTATGAGGTTCAACAAGGCCAAGTGCCGGGTCCTGCACCTGGGGCGCAATAACCCCAAGCAGCGCTACAGGCTGGGAGAGGAGTGGTTAGAAAGCTGCCTGGCAGCGAAGGACCTGGGAGTATTGGTTGATAGTCGGCTGAATATGAGCCAGCAGTGTGCTCAGGTGGCCAAGAAGGCCAAACAGCATCCTGGCTTGTATCAGAAACGGTGTGGCCAGTAGGGCTAGGGAAGTGATTGTCCCCCTGTACTCGGCTCTGGTGAGGCTGCACCCTGAGTCTTGTGTTCAGTTTTGGGCCCCTCGCTACAAGAATGACATCGAGGTGCTTGAGAGAGTCCAGAGAAGGGCGACGAAGCTGGTGAGGGGTCTGGAGAACAAGTCTTACGATGAGCGGCTGAGGGAGCTGGGGTTGTTCAGCCTGGAGAAGAGGAGGCTCAGGGGCGACCTTATTGCTTTCTACAGGTGCCTTAAAGGAGGCTGTAGCGAGGTGGGGGATTGGTCTATTCTCCCACATGCCTGGTGACAGGACGAGGGGGAATGGGCTTAAGTTGCGCCAGGGGAGATTTAGGATGGATCTTAGGAAGAACTTCTTTACCGAAAGGGTTGTGAGGCATTGGAATGGGCTGCCCAGGGAAGTGGTGGAGTCACCATCACTGGAGGTCTTTAAAAGATGTTGAGCTTAGTGATATGGTTTAGTGGAGGACTTGTTAGTGTTAGGTCAGTGGTTGGACTCGATGATCTTGAGGTCTCTTCCAACTTAGAAATTCTGTGATTCTGTGTGATTCTGTGATTCTATGATAAGATCACCCATCTAGTCGATCGAGGGAAGCCAGTTGATGTAATCTTTTTGTATTTCAGTAAAGCTTTCAATACAGTTTCTCATAGGATCCTACTGGACAAAATGTCCAGCATACAGCTAGATAAAAACATCATATGGTGAGTGAACAATTGGCTGATGGGTAGGGCTCAAAGGGTTATGGTAAATGGGGTTACATCAGGCTGGCAGCCAGTCACCAGTGGGGTCCCCCAGGGCTCCATTTCAGGGCCAGTTCTTTTCAATGTTTTCATAAATGATTTGGATGTAGGACTAGAAGGTGTTTTGAGTAAGTTTGCTGATGATACTGAACTGGGAGGAGCTGTTGAGTCTGGTGAGGGTGGAAAGGCCTTACAGAGAGATCTGGACAGATTGGAGAGCTGGGCAATCACCAAGCACATGAAGTTTAACAAGTGAAAGTGCCAGGTCCTACACCTGGGATGGAGCAACCCTGGTTATACGAACAGACTGAGCAACGAGATGCTGGAGAGCAGCCCTGTAGAGAGGGATCTGGGAGTTTTGGTTGATAGAAAGCTGAATATGAGCCAGCATTGTGCCCTGGCAGCCAGGAGGGCCAACCGTATCCTGGGGTGCATCAAGCATGGCATTGCTATTTGGTCAAGGGAAGTGATTGTTCCGTTCTACTCTGCGTTGGTGCGGCATCACCTCGAGTACTATGTTCAGTTCTGGGCACCACAGTACAAAAAGGACATGAAACTATTGGAGTGTCCAGAGAAAGGTTACAGAGATGGTGAAGGGACTAGATGGGAAGTCATATGAGGAATGGATGAGGTCACTAGGCCTTTTCAGCCTGGAGAAGAGGAGGCTGAGGGGAGACCTCATCACGGTCTACAGCTTTCTCATGAGGGGGAGTGGAGGGGCAGGTGCCGATCTATTCTCTTTAGTGGCAAGTGATAGGACCTGTGGGAATGGTGTCAAGCTGCGACAGGGGAGGTTTAGGCTGGATATCAGGAAGAGGTTCTTCACCGAGAGGGCTGTCACGCACTGGAAGTGGCTCCCCAAGGGACGTAGTCACAGCATCAAGCCTGTCGGAGTTTAAGAAGTGTTTGGACTGTGCACTTAGTTATATGGTCTGAATTTTTGGGTAGACCTGTGTGGTGCCAGGAGTTGGACTCGATGATCCTTATGGGTCCCTTCCAACTCGGGATATTCTATGATTCTATGATTCTAAGTAGAGAATATTTTTTTTCTTCCCTCTGTGATTCCATGTGGCTTTTTTTGTTTGTTGTTGTTCTCTTTCTTTTCCCTTTAATTCAATTAGCCTTATCTTAACCTGAGTTTTTTTGTTTGTTTGTTTTTTCCAGCATACTTTCTTCTCCCCCTCTTCTTCTGAGGGGGAGTGAGAGAGCAGTTGTGGTGGAGTTTAGCTGCCCAGCAGGGTAAAACCACAGAACATAGAACATGATTGCACTATAGATGTTGCTATCAAAATGCAGCCCCCACTAGGATATATGGCCCTTTTCAAATCTTCACAATACAGATTTTCACCATCATTTTTGTAGGTATTGGAATCTGCAAATGTTTGTAATTTTTTAAAATTTTATTTTATATATATATATAGCTGTAATTTCCAGCTGTAAAATTGATTCTCAGGAAAAAAAAAAAAAAAGAGAAGAATAGAAAATATATATATATTTTTTTCACTGATACACTTCAGAATCGATTAGGTTTCACATTTTCACTTTTTCCTGTTTTATAGCCCCCCACCCACTACAGCTCCGAGCACTGTAATTTTTCCAGAGTCCTTCTTGCAACTTATATGACAGCTCTGGAAAACACCTAATGACCTCCTGTGTTAGAGCTATGGGTTCATATTATTCTCTCAAAGTAGTCTGAATTATAATAATTATAAAAATATCTTCCCTTTGATCTAAATCTAATAAAATATTTTAAGTGGAAAATTAACAGCAGATTTCTCTGTAAAACGGCATACAACATAACTTGTAAAATTAATCATGTTAAATAGTTGAAAGACTGTGAAGTAAACTACTTCAGAAATCAGAAAATTGCCAGTCAGAAAATTGAGGAGAATTCCTATTGAGAAAATGTGTATAGAAGCAAATATGTACTTCTCTGAACTGGGGATTCTTCCCACTGATGTGACTTTTTGTGCTATTATCAGAAGCTATTTTGTCTTAACAGCGCTGAGGATTTAAGGGAACAGGGTGAAGAACTGGGTTTGATGTATCTGGAGTGAACAAAACTGAAAAGAGCTAAGGAGCATTGGAGTGGGTTATAAGGGCATTCCAGACCAAAGGTGGAAAGTATTAAACCTCCCTTCTTTTTTAAGTTTTGAGTACATCCAATATATTCTGGCATAGCCTATCTGTCTCTCACTGATAATTTTAACCTGATAAGTCTCTAATTTGTGTATACAACTTTGGAAAAAGTGAAAGAGATCAGGGATCAGAGGATGAGGTATTACTAGAGCTGCCTGTGACCATGACAACTTTCCTAAAAATATGCGTTTCTGCAAAGTCTTCAGATTTTTGTTGTGAACATTATACCTCCAGATACATCAGGAGTAGGTATGTCTACGCTTTAGGCTGCAGTGTAATTTGGAGGTCCACAAACAGTTTATATATTGAAATTAGAGTAGCTTCAGCAGTACAGCACGTGGCACAAGTTAATTTATTCTGCGTCTTGGAGCAACAGATGTCAGCAGAATAAACAATACAGAGCTCCACTGCTTAAGTACCTAAACTAGCTTGGGATCTCTGCATTGTCTTCAAACCCAAGTCAGATACATCCAAAGAAACTGTTCACTTCAGGACACAGCTTTTAGCCTCTTGCATTCTCAGGATGGGACAAGGTCTGGAGCACTGTTGCAACTGCGCGTTGCTGTGATGTACACTACCCCTCAGGCAGATCAATGTTCAATATAGCAAGTATGGCACGGGCACCCGTGGGGGGAGGCAGCAAAAAGCCCCTGGGGATACTGCGCTTAGGCAGGAAGGGGGCGGTTAAGGCCGTGCACCTCAGGCCATGGCTCTGCGGTGAACACTGAGCGCCCCCACTAGGCAGGGCAGGGCCGAGCAGAGCAAAGCGCCCTCGGCGGCCAGGACGGGAGGAGAGTGGTGCCGCCGGAGGTGGAATCCCGGAGCTGCCCCTGCTCCGGCACCGCCTCCTTCGCCCCTACACAGCCCTGCTGGCCCTTCCGCTCCCTCCTGGCTGGTTCCGGTTGGGACTCGGCGGTTGTCATTGGCTTAACGGCCTCATCCGGGTAACTGGCGTAGCGCTGTTGCTCAGTCTGATCGTCCCAATATGGCGGAGGTGAGCGGGGAAAGTGGGATGAGGTGTTGGGGTTCGGTCGGCCCCCCTGTGCTCACCCCGTAAGGCGTCATCAGGGTGGCGCAGGGGACTGGCGGAGCGGCGGGGCAGCTGAGCGACGGGGTGGACGGCTGAGTCGCTGGCGTCAGGGCAGTGGGAGCCCGTGCGAGTAGGCCGCACAGTGGGTGCCTGGTTTGTAGATTGTGAGCGGCCGACAGGCCACAGCCGAGTGCGGATGGGGGCGCGGCCGGGGCACGGGACAGGCCAGCGGCGACGTCGCAGCACGGGCGATGGAGAAATGCCTGGTGGGAGGGAGGAGGAGGAGCGAGCTCTTGGCTGGGAGCGGGGAAGAGGCTGCGGTCGGTCCGTCTGCCTCTGTCTCTGCCTGCCTCTGTCCTGTCCCGTCGGGGACGGAGTGAACGAGCGGGAGCGCCGGGCCGGGCCGGGCCGGGCCGGGCGCGGCTCCTGGGGAGCTTTTGCCAAGGGAGGAGGGAATGGGAGCAAGAGGTGGGCAAGAGGTGGGCGAGGGAAAGAGGAACGGGAGGGGGGTGAACAGGATGGAGAGGTGAGTGGGATGGGAGGCGGGGGCTGTGGTTGAGGTTGAGGCTGGCGACCCGTGCGAGTGGAGGAGTAGAGCAGCAGAAGGGGGACGGTGGGAGAAGGAGGAAGCTCCGGTGATGAAGGGAAGGGGGAACATAAAATAGTGAATCCTACTTGCTGCAGAGTGAGATGCTTCACCTCGATCTCTCCTCTCCCCGCAGGCTTCCTTTGGGAGTTCGAGCCCAGGTTCGTCCTTGCCAGCTCCTGCCCAACACACTGCCTGCCACCCACACGCTGTGGTCTCCCTCCTGCTCCTTTCTACAAATATCCCCTCTTGCCTCGTAGCTTTTCTAATGTTTTGCATTCATGTAACTAATTGCCTGCCTGATTTTTAAAAGAAAAAGAAGTATGTTGTGGAGTTCTTTCCTTAACTCCAGTTGCAGTTAGTAATTGGCTGCTTGGAGTTCAAAATGAAATCAAAGTCTTGTAGTGCTTTTAAGTCAGCATCTCAGTAAAGCCATGTAGTCTGGAGAAAGAGAGACTGCTTCTCTTGCTGGTAACTATAGGCTTGTGTGACTTCTTAATAGTATCAGAAAACATTTAAAATCATAGTGACATGCAGTTGTTAAGGCTTGAACCACGGTTAAGGTTCTTTGGAATATCTTCATTTACACACGTGTATTTAACATCAATAGGGCTACTCATTAATAAGTATCTGGGGAGTGCATTTGTTTCTGCATAACTGCTTTCTGTGTTAGCTGTTTTTCTTCTTTAACTACTCTTACTAATTTTAATGAGCTTGTTTCACTTGAGTATGGTTTTAAATTGGATATTGAGTGTTCAGAGCCACCAAGTGGGACTTATTTTTATCTAAAGTCTGTGAGTTGTATAGACCTTCTACTTCAGTTATTCAAACATAAAATGAGTTAGAACAGCGATTAGAAACGATAATCTTGAGCACATTTGTGTGTGTGTGATTGTTGTGGTTTAACCCGGCTGGCAGCTAAACACCATGCAGCTGTTTGCTCACCCTCCCCCCTCCCTCTCTGGGACGGGGGAGAGAAATGGGAAAGTGAAGCCTGTGAATTGAGATAGAGACAGTTTATTAAGACAGGAAAATAATAATAATAATAGTACTACTAATAATAGTGTTTATGAAACAAGTGATGCACAATGCAATTGCTCACCACCCGCTGACCAATGCCCAGCCTATCCCCGAGCAGCTGGCTGCCCCACCCCAGCTAGCCACCCCTATATATTGTTTAGCATGACGTCAGATAGTATGGAATACCCCTTTGGCTAGCTTGGGTCAACTGTCCTGGGTCTGTCCTCTCCCAGCTCTTGCTGCACCCCCAGCCTGCCCGCTGGCAGGACAGAGTGAGAAGCTGAAACGTCCTTGGCTTGGTGTAAGCACTGCTCTGCAACAATTGAAACATCGGGGTGTTATCAGCACTCTTCTCATCCTAAGCCAAAGCGTAGCACCCTACCAGCTACTAGGAGGAAATTAACTCTGTCCTAACTGAAACCAGGACAGTGATTAAGACAGTTGACAGTTCTTGAAAAGCTGTAGGATCAGGATGTAATAGGCAACAGCAGAAAAATTGTGTGCAAAGTAATTATTGTGATTGGAGTAGCATTATAAGCAATGCTGAGAGATCCACGAGACCATAATATGAATAGCATGTGAATAAAAATATTTTTGGCCTGAATGTTTCCTTATGGTATGGTATTGTGAACTTGCATAGTATTGTCTTAATCTAAATGGACAAAGTTTATGTTAAACAAAAATGCTGAATCTAATGATAACTTTCTAACAGTTGACAAAATGCACTTAAGCCATCAAAAAATAGTTATTATTTTATGAGTATCCTCTTGAATAATGAAAACGTGTCTTGGACCATAGAGCTGTTACAATGATTTGTTAATTAATGTGATCCATTAGAAGCATTTTATTTCCAATATATTTTCCTCTATATTTCTTGAGACACTGCCATATTTTTTCTTTCTTTCTAGATCAAGTGCTAAGAGTTTATCCTTGCAGATCAGATGCTTTATTAAAACTAGCTTAACTAACCTGAAGTGTGTCTCACTTTATTTTGGTGTTAGTTAGAAGTTGATTCATAAGCTATGTTAGCCATTTACTAGTGAAAAACTAGGCTAATTACCATATAACTCAGTCAGAGACCCTTGATTTGTAAGGTACAACTGGCATGCTTGCGGCATCTGAAATCTTGTGACATGTGTGCTTTGTACCTTAATGATGATTTCAAGTATATTTTGAACAATCTTTTATCCAGTAAAATGCTCATTTGGGATTGTACTTATTGAAACTTTGTTTCAGTAGTTTAGGTAGTTCTTTCAAGTATTTATACTGCAAGAGAGAAAACTATGCATATTACTTATAAATATGAAAAGGGAAGGCCAGCTAAAACAGCTATATTTGTCAGGTAGTTAGGAGTTTGTTCCAGTTACATACAGGGAACTCTCAATGGAGTAAAAGAATTCGTGTAACCTTATTTTTTTTTTTCTATGATGTAACTTCATATGTTGGTGTAGAAAGAAATTACTCAGATTTTTCTTTTTAATAGTTGGCTCTTTATCATCTGAGGATCATGACTTTGACCCTTCTGCTGAAATGCTAGTACATGATTACGATGACGAGCAAACTCTCGAAGAAGAGGAAATGATGGAAGAAAGCAAAAATTTCAGCTCTGAAATTGAAGATTTAGAAAAGGTAAGAGTGACTCACCTTCTTCTAAATGTCCGTATGTGTTGTACCTCTTTTACTGAAAATAATGCTCAATGCGTTCTTTAGTCGGTATTGTATATTGTAGTTTCTTGCAAAATGCCTTTACAACTTTTTTTATTAAAAAAATAAATACAATATAATCAGTTTCAGTTAGGGTATAGCAGTGCATCCTCACAAAAAGGTGGAATTTAGCTTTTCAAATATATTAGTGCTGTGTTAAGTTCAGGTTCTTTTTTATTTAATAATGCTTTCACTTTGGAGGAGAAATTACTGAAGTTGCTTTTAGAGTTGTATTATCTAATATCTCTTCTAATTTTTGTAAGTCAGAAATAAGTTGAAATTGCACATTTTGAGTACTATTAAATGACAGCTGTATTTCATTCTGTTGGTCAGTTGTTATTTTTCCAATCCAGAAACGAACTGGAGCTACTCATCTTAAACACTCTATTACTTTAGGTCCTGATCCTGGAAAGACTTGGACATCATTTTATGTTTACCCATTGTGAAAAGTCTTTGCAGGACTAAGACCTTAGCTGACTAAAGAAAACAAGTAATTTAATCAGTATACGAATTCAACAATAAGTTTTTGAAGGTAATTTAACTTTTAAAGGTATAAATATTAGAAAATGTTTCTAATTCTTTGATGGCTTGAATTAGGTAACTAAAAAAATCTCTGCGGTTTGTTGTTTTATTGTCTTAGGATGCAAATATATTTAGAAAAATCACTTTTTTTTTTTTTCTCAACAGTTTTTGATCATTATAAATCCAGCTTTTCTCTTGATTTTTTTCCATTAGCTGTTCTCCTATTACTGTCTCAGCAGTCATTATAAAGTATTTTGTGCAGGAGATGGAAATGATAAAAAGTTGCTGTTTTGGTTTACTTTTGTAGGTTTTTGAATGCACACATGCAGTTGTAATTATATAGGACTAAAATCTTCAAGTTTTTCTGCAATTCTCTCTTGTAGGGGGGTGGTTGTGCTTCTGTTGTCTTGAAGAAATACAGGCAAATCATGCTGTACAGTATGAATCAGATAAGGAGCAAATATTTAATAATCAATTACTGTTTATTTTTCATCTAGCAAACAGTTTTCTTGAATAGCTTAATGGGACTTCATTATATGCCAAGAGAGATGGTGATGAATCATTTCAGTCTTGTGCCTGAAAATATTTTAAACCTTGATTCAAGTTTCCTGACTTCAGTAAAGTTTTTCTTTGTTTTTTACTTTTTTTTTTTTTTTTTCCAAAATATGTCTTATCCTTTTAGGCCTGAACTGTTTACAACTGTTTGGCAATATGTTGAAATGTTTGTAAATCCTCTTGTATTAGGAAGGAAACATGCCATTGGAAGACTTACTGGCATTCTATGGCTATGAAACCACGATTCCAGTTATGGCAGGTTCTAGCACAGATAGCTCTCCAAGTGAACTTGCAGATGAACTTCCAGATATGACTCTAGATAAAGTAAGTTGGAACCATTTTTCCCAGTATTACAGATTGAAAGCAAAAATCCAGGTGACTTCAAATAATATTTCCCTATCTTTTAATGTTACAAAATACATATCTTTGTCAATTTCAATGTACAATCAAGAATTACTATATTATTATGAATTCTTTCATTTTCAAGGACATTGAGGATCTGATTCTAATTATTCTTATTGCACTTAAAAACGCAGAGCGACTTCAGTGGCACTATATTACTACAAATGAGAAATTACTAAATTAACAGTTGTTCTAAAACACATCCAAAGAACTGTAGATTTTATTTTTTTTGAGGTGGAATTTTCCTGAAAAGATCTATATTTTAATGTATGCAATGTCCAGAAATAATAATTTGGGCTTCCAACATACGTGTTATATACCAAAACTGTGGATGACTTGAAAAGGCTCTCCTGAATACTTTGGAATGTTTCTTTCTGATGTATATCATTTAGAAAGAGATTGCAGCACACACGGTCATTGCATTTGTTGGCGGGATGGTTGCACTCAAAGAGTTACAGTCAACAGCTTAATGTTCAAGTAGAGATCAGTGAGGAGTGGTATTTCTCAGGGGTCAGTATTGAGACCGGCACTATTTAACATCTTTGTTGGTGACATGGACAGTGGAATTGAGTGCAGTCTCAGCGAGTTTGCTGATGATACCAAGCTGTGTGGTGCGGTTGACACTCTGGAGGGAAACCATCCGGAGGGGGACCTGGATAGGCTTGAGAGGTGGGACTGTGCAAACCTCATGACAAGTAGAACAAGGCCAAGTGCAAAATCCTGCATCTGTGCCAGAGTAATCCGAAGCACAAATGCAGGCTGGATAGAGAATGCATTGAGAGCAGTTCTGAGGAGAAGGACCTGGGGGTGCTGGTTGATGAAAAACTCAATGTGAGCTGGCAATATGTACTTGCAGCCCAGAAAACCAACCGTATCCTGGGCTGCATCAAAAGAAGCGTTGCCAGCAGGTCGAGTGAAGTGATTCTTCTCCTGTATTCTGCTTTTGTGAGACCCCACCTGGAGTACTGTGTTCAGCTGAGGCCCCCAGCACAAGAAGGACATAGACCTATTAGAATAAGTCCAGAGCAGTTGTGGATTCCTCATCCCTGGAAGCATTCAAGGCCAAGTTGGATGGGGTTTTGAGCAACCAGGTCTAGCAGAAGGTGTCCCTGCCCATGGCAAGGAGGGGGGGGGGGGTTGGAATTAGATGATTATTAAGGCCCCTTCCAACCCAAACCATTCTATGATTCTATATTAAAAAAAAAATAATAAAAAATATGCTGCTGGAGGGGGGGAAAACACACCTAAGAACAAAAAAAACAAACACCACACACCCTTCAGCTTCTGTGATTTGCAGGCTAATATCAAATTCTGAAGTTTTAATCTGTTTTTTTTGGCTGTAAGACATATGTAGCTAGTAGTTTGGATCCTAAAATTTGTATGTAGTAAACATATGCTGTTTGGTTTTGTTTTTGTTTTTTTTTTAAACTTTTTCTGTAAGTGATGTAATGGTAAATTCCACAGAAAGTTGAGTATAATGATGGCTCTGCACATCTGATTTTCATTAGGGTTCACAATTGTTGAGGCTACAAAAATGTAGTCGACTTGTTGTCTAATACAGTTCTTTTGCTCCCTAACTTTTATACAGAGGTATTCAAACATCTGCTGGTGGAGGAAGTGAGCTTTTTCTGTTTTCCTTTTTTCTTTTTTTTAGTCTATGAAAACTTAATTTTGTGTATTTTGGGAAAATAACCAGTTGTCCATTTTCTGTAACTGTCCTTAGCAAAAGCCTGCAAAAATGCCTGGCTGTTCTGTTTTCTTTTTCCGGAGTTTAAGTGGTAACAGCCTCTTAAAGCTTCAGTGTATCTATGATGTAAAGAATAACAAAATTCTAAAGTTTTGAGGCAATTTCCATTGGTGTTTTTCATTGGAAGCAGTTGGAGGAACACCTGAGGTTGATAGTTGCAGAGCTTACTTTTTGTTGACTTCATTTTAACGGAAGACAGGGGAAATGAACCCCTGCGTTCAACTCTGAAATTAATGGCTATATTTGTCCTCAGATTTAGGAGGAGCCAACCCCCTTTTTAATTAAGGGAATACGGTCTACTAAAATTACTTACGGTAAAATAATTAATTTTATTTAATGGGACTTATAATTTGCTGAATCTAAATGCTCATTGGTCTATACTTAATAGACATTCTGAGGTTTTAATTTTTATTTATTTTTCAAATGATACAGGAGGAAATAGCTAAAGACCTCTTGTCAGGTGATGATGAAGAAACACAGTCCTCTGCAGATGACTTGACACCATCAGTTACTTCACATGAGGCTACAGACTTCTTTCCTCGGCCATTAAGATGTAGGAAAACTAATTTTATAACAGTACTCGAAACAGTCCTGACATTATATACAACATCCTAGCTTAAAATATCAAAATTGCAAAGTACTGCTGACTTTTCTGGGAGTTGAGAAACAGTGCTTTGGGGGGTATTGAACATGAATGTTGTCTTTGGTTGTTAGTAATGATTACTTGAAAGACCATTTTGTGGTTTAACCTTGCAGGCAGCTAAGCACCACAAAGTCGTTTGTTTCTTCTAGAGAAGAAGGATGATAAAGGTGATGTGCTGCCTCAGTTACCTGCAGTTGTAGTTCCTTGTGCATTGCTGATTGTGTAGTGAAGACATTCATATTGAAAGAGATTTAAAAAAAAAAAAAATAATGTTGATGCCCTTTTTAAATTAAGCAAACCCCAAATTTGCTGGCACTTAAATGTTGCTTGTGAACTGTTAATGAATATGACACCGAAAGTGTGGCAACTTTATGGAGAAATGATTAGCCCCTCATTTTGCTCAGGAATAAGAAATAGTCATGTTTGTTTTCAGCTACCATGGTTTTCTATCAGAATGTTACTCTTTCTCTATTAGAATGTTTAGTTGGACATCTTAAAATCAAATATCCACCGTTTCAGGAAGGGAAATGTCAGTTTTCTCTGCTGTTGGAAGTTTCATCTTTTTTTCCATTCCTTGCGTGTTTCTCTAATATTAAGATAATGTTAATTTTTAAGTTAAGTATTTATAACACTTAATCCAAATTTTATAAAATAATATATTATTTGGAAAAATAATTGCATATTGTTATTTCATAAGTTTGTTTTAGCTTCTTGTCTGCTACTTCTAACAGCAAAGAGAGACTGGTAATAGTAGTAATGACTACAGAAGAGCCTCAGTCTATACGTTCTTGGATATTGTCTCTGACGTTGACAACTCTAGCTTGGTGTGATGAAGATAAAATTGCAACCCCACTTTTGAGTGTGTTATAGTTTGAGAATACAAAGTAACTTTACTTTAACAGTAGATTTCATTCTACCAGTGATTATACATCTATAAAAATAGAATTACTTCAGAACACAGTACCACAGTGTTCCAGATTCTAAAATATGAGTAGTTCTGTAAAGTACTGTCTTTGGGTTACATGGAGTGTTCTGCTGTCTTTCTTCCCAAGGGGAAAAAAATTAAAGATTAAAAAGAATAAGCGATGAGCTGTCTTTCGCTTATTCTATTTTGTATGTTGCTGCTGTATCTAGACTCTATGTTGAGGCAGCCTTGTTTAAAAGAATGTTTTGAATATCCATCAAAACTTCCAGTTAAAAGCTTTGGTAGGTAATAAAGACTTGCCTTCAACATTGCTTTTTGTGATTGACTGGGTTGTAGCCCTCAAAGTATTGTTTTCTCGTACCTTTTCTGTAATGTATAATCATTCATTGAAGGGGAGAGGGGGGGGAAAAAAAGATAAAATAATTTTATTTCCTTTTGTCTGTTAGAAACGCAATAGGCGCAATAGGTTGTCTTAGTTGCATAAATGTTTCAGTTCTGCAGTATACAAGTACCAGTACTTTCTGACTTGATGCTATGGTTTGATAGATGTGTAGATTAACAAACTCATGATCAGTGTCTCCCTGAATAAAAGCAGGTGCTCTTTTCAAAAGTAAAAGATACCCAGCAATTTCTTGTAGTGATGTTTAAACTAAAAATGCTTCCTAGCTAAAAACAAACTTTTTTGTGTCTGAAGCGAACACTGCATGTGATGGAGATAAAGAATCAGATGTTGAAGATGTAGAGGCAGACAGTGGTAATTCATCTGAAGATTTGAGAAAGGTAATAACTATTTCTTAAAGCAAACAAAAACAGATAAAAAAAAACAACTTTACTATTAAGAAAGAAATGCATTAATATTTACAGTATGTATCTAAAATAGTACCTTAATTCTGGAATTCTCTGCTGAATGCCAAGTAAATGTCTTTTTTTAATGCTTCCATGTGAAAAATATGTTTTAGGCTAATATTTTTCTCCTGTGTTTTTTGTTACGTCTTCAGGAAATAATGGTTGGTTCACAATATCAGGCTGAGATTCCCCCTTACCTTGGCAAATACAGTGATGATGAAAAGGGTAAGTTCTTCAATTTGTTTTACTTCTTATCTTACACTTATATGTAGCAGTTGATGGAAAAACATTATTTAAATTTTTAAGGTAAGGTCAATGGGTTAGTGAAAATCAGACCTTAAAAATACTAGAAAACTGAGTGATGCAACCGCATAATTATTTCTCAGAAATGTGATTCTACAACTTCGAGAAGACATACTCAAAAAGACATAGGAGTGTGGATTACAGTGTTAATTATGAAGTATTTAATAATCTTAGGAGGCAACAAACAGTGGGTCTCCTCAGAGTATCATAAGTGTCATAAGTGGGCCATGAGTGTGTAACTTAGTTGACATTGAAGATCTTCAAAATGTGTTGTTTTTTTTTTTTGTTTGTTTGTTTTTAGTAAAACCATATGGGCTGCAGAATGTATATAGAATCATTAAGGTTGGAAAAGACCTCCAAGATCATCTGGTCCATCTATCCCCCTACTAATAATGTCACCCACTAAACCATGTCCCTAAGCACCAAGTCAAACCTTTACTTAAACACTCAGGGATGGTGACTCCACCACCTCCCTTGGCAACCTGTTCCAATGCCTGACTACTCTTTCTGAGAAGAAATGTCTCCTAATTTTCAACCTAAACCTCCCCTGGCACAACTTGAGGCTGTTACCTATAGTCCTATCACTGGTTATCTGTGAGAAGAGGCTGACTCCCAGCTCCCCACAACATCTGTTCAGGTAGCTGTAGGGAGCAAAAAGGTCTCCCCTGAGCCTCCTATTCTCCAGACTAAACAACCCCACTTTCCTCAGCCGCTCCTCCTAAGACTTGTGTTCCAGACCCTTCACCAGCTTTGTAGTACTCCTCTGGACATGTTCCAGGGTTTTGATGCCCTTCTTGTAGTGAGGGGCCGAAAACTGAACATAGGACTTGAGGTGCAGCAGAGGTGCCAGAGCAGAGTACAAGGGGGCGATCACCTCCCTGGTCCTGCTGGCTACACTAATCCTGACACAAGCCAGGATGTCATTGGCCTTCTTGGCCACCTGGGTACACTGCCGGCTCATGTTCAGGTGAGCACTGATCAATACCCCCAGATACTTTTCCTCTGCGCAGATTTTGAGTCACTCTGCTTTAAGCCTGTAGTGCTGCATGGGGTTGTTGTGACTGAAGTGCAGGACCTGGCACTTAGCCATGTTGAACCTCATCCCACTGGCCTCTGTCCATCAACCCAACCTGTCCGGGTCCCTCTGCAGGGCCTTCCTACCCTCCAGCAGATCGACACTTCCCCCCAACTTGGTGTCGTCTGCAAACTTACTGAGGGTGCGCTCCACTTCCTCATCCAAATCATCAATAAAGATATTGAAGAGGATGGGCCCCTACACTGACCCCTGGGGAATAATCCAGCTGGTGACCGGTCGCCAGCTGGATTTCACTCCATTCACCACCACTCTCTGGGCCCAGCTGTCCAGCCAGTTTTTAACCCAGCACAGAGTGTACCTGTCCGAGCTATGGGCTGCCAGCTTCTCCAGGAGAATACTGTGGGAGATCGTGTCAAAGGCCTTGCTGAAGTCTAGGTAGACTACATCAGCAGCCTTTCCCTCATCCACCAGGTGGGTCACCTGTTTATAGAAGGAGATGAGGTTGGTCAGGCAGGACTTGCCTTTCACGAACCCTTACTGACTGGGCCTGTTTCCCTGGTTGTCCCGCATATGCTGTGTGATTGCATTCAAGATGACCTGCTCCATCATCTTTCCTGGCACCAAGGTCAAGCTGACAGGCCTGTGGTTCCTTGGTTCCTCCTTATGATCCTTCTTATAGATGGGCGTCACATTAGTGAGTCTTCAGCCATCTGGGACATCTCTGGATGACCATGACCGCTGATGATGGAAAGCAGCTTGGCAATTGCATCCGCCAGCTCCCTCAGCACCCTTGGGTGGATCCCCTCTGGCCCCATGGACTTGTGGCAGTCCAGGTGTAGCAGCAGGTCTGTTTCCACCTGAACTTTGGGGGGGGGGGGGGGGGGGGTGGTGTTCTTCTGCTCCCCGTCCCAGGCTTCCAGGTCGGGAGGCTGAGTACTCGGAAGATAAGTGGTCTGGCTAGTAAAGACAGATGTAAAGAAGGCATTAAGAACTTCAGCCTTTTCATTATCCTTGTAGTTGTGTTCCCCTCTTCATCCAGTAAAGGTTGGAGATTCTTCTTGGCAATCCTCTTACCGTTAATGTATTCATAATAACATTTGCTTATGGAAAACATAAAGCAATAAACTGTTTTCAGTTTCCATAGCATGAGTAGAAGATGTAGGTATTGATATGTTTTGTCTTTTACAAAATAAGATGTTTTAAGTATAATTCCCGTGTAAGTTCAAGTTAAAAATTGAGATTGTGCTAGAATAGAAAAAATAACTTGATTTTTATTTCGTATCTTCAAAAGTCTTCACTATGATAAAATTATAGCACATAGAGTTGTGTAATTCAAAAAAATATTGAAAGAAATTTACTTATGGGTGAATCAGTTGTGAAGTTAAAGGAACATTTTGGGTGATATTTTAATAAATGAAGAGCATTCTGGTTTTTTTCTAAGTTATTAATATTCTGTTGATTACTTGTGTTGAAACTGCAGTGTTTCATGGGAATGTTATTCTAGTGAAGCATATGAAGTCTTTTCACCATTACCAACTGCTTTTGGAAGAACGTTCCTTTGCTATAGAGAAGAATATTTACTATAGCACTGGAAGCATTAGCAAGTGGACATCTGTTTTGTTGTTTGAGACCTAGAGCAGTTTACTGTTTTCTAAGATTCAGGCATGATGCTTGCTAGTCGTAAGAACTGGAGGAATAAAAATAAGATTTTTCTGCATAGTCCTTTTACTATTTATACTTTTTGACTTTTTATTAGCCAAGAACTAGAGAATAACCAGGGGATGACCAGGAAAGAGTTAGTGCTAGAGAGAACCAGTATGAGTTTTGTTTGCTGGCTTGGCCAGCAAAGCTCTTGGCCAGCTCTCAGATTGAAGAGCCCAATGAACTCCTCTTGAGAATATCAGGCATGGACTCCAGCAAGAAATACTGGATTATCTTGGTTGATAAAAGAGGTTGAAGCTGGGTGTCAGCAGTGCTCAGAGGCACTGGACCTGGCTGTATGGGTGGAGGTACTCTGGAACACTGCATGTACTGAGAAAAACATGATTTAGGATTTGGAATTACACTGCAGGAATTCAGAAATCATCCACTTCTACGTAATGTGAATCTGTGAAAGCCTCTTCTATACTCCCTGAAGAGGTGGCATTGGCAAACGTGTTTATATTTCTGCTGCATAGTCCAAGCTACTGGAGTTGTGATAGATGGCCATTTAGTTCTTCTATAAACCTTACACTTATATCTGTTTGAAAACTTCCTTAAGCTGTCTGAAAGCTTTTTCTTAAGCCATAACAATACTTTCTCAGTAGATGTAATTTTATTCTTCACTTTTGCTTAATATTCTTTCCTGCAGTTTTATGAGATGTTTGAGAATCTTCTTTGCCTCTTCTACTGTGCCAACCATTATGCTTGTGTGTGTTTGGACTGAATAATTTCAATTTTGCATTGCCAAGAGATTACATGAAACCTTATATGCAATATTAATCATATCTATTGAATAAAATAAGATTTATAGTTTAATCTAGAATTCAAGTGTGTGCACAGACTGACAAAGTTTCAGGGCAACTCTTGTATATGACCAATATATTGTCTGTCAAATAAGATACTTAAGAGGTGCATACATGACTTTAGTGTACTATGAAGGAAGACTAAACATCCTGTTTGCTTGTAAAATGTGCAATGTACAAGTTGTAAACAACATTTGGTTGTTAATGAACAGAAAAAGAAATTGCAGAATTAAGATCTAGATTCCATTTTGGTAAGGTAAGTTTTGGAAAATTTTAATTGAAAATGACCGTTTAGCAACCACCTCTTTTTTTTTTTTTTTTTCCCCCATGACACACAATACTTAAAATATGAAAGTAATACCCTACACTCTTTTATTGTAAACTATAGATTATTTGTTGAAAACAGCTGAATAAAACTGAGCGTATTTGCTAGTTTGCTTATACGAAGATGATGTGTACATATATGTAATTTGACTTGAATCATCTAGCAGTCAACAAGCTGCCTGAAGAGTTTAGTCCCTTATCTCGTCCTCATGGAACCTGAATCTCTTCACCATACCATGCTGCAGAGTCTGTCTCTTAACTGAGGCTTTTGGGCAAAAAGTGAGCTGCAATTCACAAGTAGCATGATGATATTTGATTTCATTTCTTCTGTGTTCCTGTTCTTTGTCTGTGAGATAGCTTTTTATGTTACAGTCTTAAAAATGTCACACCTGTTGTTAATGGATTTCTGTTTTAGCAGCCTATGAAAATGAAGACCATTTACTTTGGAAACCTGGTGTGATTTCAGAAAGTAAAGTTAAAGAATACCTTTTTGAAACCTCCTTAAGAACAGGAAATGAAGAAATAATTGGCAGAATTCCTGAAGGGCTATATACAAGGGACAATGAGCAAGTATGTTTTATATCCTGTACCATTTGTGACTACTCCATTTCTTTTTTTTCCTCATTAGATATGATTGGGGTCAGGATCTTATTGGTAATTTTCATAGAATAATAGAATGGTTTGGGTTGGAAGGGACCTTAAAGATCATCTAATTCCAAACCCCCTGCCATGGGCAGGGACACCTTCTGCTAGACCTGGTTGCTCAAAACCCCATCCAACCTGACTTTGAATGCTTCCAGGGATGGGGCATCCACAACTTCTCTGGGCAACCTGTTCCAGTGCCTCACCACCGTCATAGTAAAGAATTTCCTCCTAATATCTAACCCAAATCTACTCTCTTTTAGTTCAAAGCCATTAACCATTCTCCTGTCACTACGCTTCCTGACAAAGTCTCCCCCTCCAGCTTTCTTGTAGGCCCCCTTTAGGTACAGGTAATCTGCTATAAGGTCTCCCCGACATCTTCTCTTCTTCAGGCTGAACAACCCCAACTCTCTCAGCCTGTCTTTGTAGGAGAGGTGCTCTAGCCCTCTGATCATCTTCATGACCCTCCTGGATTCCTTCTAATAGGTCCATGCCCTTCTTAT
Organism: Anas acuta; assembly: GCF_963932015.1. Taxonomy (NCBI): domain Eukaryota; kingdom Metazoa; phylum Chordata; class Aves; order Anseriformes; family Anatidae; genus Anas; species Anas acuta. The sequence continues at coordinate 16,299,622 of NC_089016.1, forward strand.
GCTGGGGGCCCCAGATCCAAACACAGTACTCCAGGTGGGGTCTCATGAAAGCAGAGTAGAGGGGGGGTATCACCTCCCTTAACCTGCTGGACACGATTCATTTGATACAGCCCAGGGTGTGGTTGGCATTCTCGGCTGTGAACGCATTACCAGCTCATGTCAAGCTTCTTGTCAACCAAGACACTCAAGTCATTCTCCTCAAAACTGCCCTTACTCCATTCTCCACCCAGCCTGTATTTGTGCTTGGGATTGCCTCAACTCAGATGCAGGACCTTGCACTTGGCCTTGTTGAACTTCTAATGAATTTTGCACAGGCCCACCTCTCAAGCCTGTCCAGGTCTCTCTGGATGGCATCCCTTTCCTCCAGTGGGTCAATTGCACCACATAGCTTGGTGTCATCGGCAAACTTGATGAGGGTGCACTCGATCCTGCTGTCTGTTTTGCCAACAAAGATGTTAAATAGCACCAATCCTTGAGGAATGCCACTTATTGCTGGTCTGCACCTGGACATCTAGCCATTGATTGCAACTCTTTAAAGAGCATGTTTAAAATTATGAATATTTGAATGTTGGCAGTGTTGTGTTCTGTGATGTTTCTGATTGCCATGCTCTTGACAAATCTAGCCTTTTTTAATAATTGTATGTAATATTTCATATTTGTTTAATTAAACCTTGCATCAACTTTTAGATGGTTTTGCTTTTGGCTGTTATTTTTTTATCATGTATAAAGATAATTTTTTTTATATGAGGTGCGCTCGCTGAAAGGCTAGTTTCAGTTGTTTAGATTGGATATTTGCAGTCTTTGACTCTTTTACAAAGACTTCTTTTATTTTATAGGCGCTGTATGAACTTCTCAAGAGTAGCCATAACGTTAAAGAAGCAATTGAGAGATACTGTTCAAATGGAAAGGCATCTCAGGGTAAGAAGAGTACCTGAGTTTTTTTGTTTTTTTCTTCTTTTTCTGTGCAGCTTTTTATATTGAGTAGGAATCAGATTGATAAGCATGTCCCTTTCCATGATGTCTTTTGTACAGATTAGGTATAATCTGACTGTTGGTCATCTGGAAGTTTCTGCTAGAGATGTTTGCAACTTTTATAAAGTTTGCAGGATCAGCTTTTACACCTTTTCTCCCTTTTCCTCCACTGCTGTTATAAGAATGGCACAGACTGAGAGATGGGTGGGAAGCTGTGATTTTGTTCTCATGAGTCAGTTCTCACCCATGTTACAGTGCCTGGCCTATTGTGTTTTTGATGCATTTGGATATTTGTGTATTAGCAACACTTTTTATTCTCTGTAATAGTTCATTGAGTGAAAATACACTTACCGTGCTGTTCTTGTTATTGTCAGAAGAGATGACAGCATGGACAGAAGAAGAATGCAGAAGCTTTGAACATGCACTTCTGATTTATGGAAAAGACTTCCATCTCATATGGAAAAACAAGGTTAGTGTTTTTACAGTTAAATGGAAGAATTGGTAGATGCCGAAAATCTGTAAGAGCAATACATTTGTCCAAAGTCACGCAGAAGAGTGAAATAATAATCAACATACTAGAACCAGCTTGGTGTTTTTGTGTTAACTTTATCTCAGATGTCATTTGAAAAGGTAGATGAATCAATGTGTTATCTCTGAAATTGACTTAAATTGGCATCACTTCCATTTATGCACTTATATTTTACTTTAGTTTAAATGTTTGCCTTGCCTAATATAGTACTTCATGCTGCGGCTGTAGGAAGGGAAAATGCTTCTTTACTTAATTTTATTAACAGGAGGGTGTAGTTGTACAGAAACAGGTTTAGCGTATTTGTGTTTTCAGAAGAAAGTGCTATAGGCATTGATCAGGACTTTGTTTTCTGGCTAACGAAGAAGTTCTAATCTTGATCTGGATTGCTTCTGATTCATTCCTCTGTGCCTGAGGAATAAGGATTGGATATTTTTTGATCAAAAATATGTATCACTTGGTACAGTTGATAGTATTGGACACTTCCAAATTTTATGTGCGTTTCCTTTATGTTTTGATAGCATCTTGAGGGTTTTTTTGTTTTCTTTAGGAGACTGGTGTATTTGTTATATTTTAGGTAAACTACAGTGTTGTAGTTGCTGTTGAACAATAGTTGACTAGTCCTGCTCAATACCTGGCTTAACTTGTCCTATGATAAATGTTTGGGCAGTTCAAATTTTAAATGGACCTTACCAATAAATAATAATTGCCCAGAGAGATGCAAAGAAATCATTTAAAAATATATATAATAAAAAAAAAATCCAACGCGCAACAAAGCACATGATTTGGAGTATCTGTCACTATGGACTAGAATTTGTCGAAGAAATCCAGTCATTTTTATCCAAGTAGGTAAAACATCAGAGACATCAGGGACCCAACATAAACTGACGTCACTTGTATATGGAAAGTATCGGCTAGTCAAGATTTAGTGCATGGAGAAATTTAACAACAGATGCTTCCTCATCACTGTACTGCAAAGCATTAGCTGAGACTTCGGATACTAGGTGGTGCATATGGACATATATTCGTTTTCTCCCCTGCCTGGTATGTTCCTGTATAAACTAGCAAGGGTTATTACTATGCCCAAGGTGTTTTGGATTTGCCTCTGATGCTTCTGTAAGTTTGATCAAGCTCAAGTATAGTTTACTGACATACTATATCAGGATGGAGTTTTATATTCTAGTATATAGTGAAACTTAAACGGGAACTGTGGGCTGATGATGATTTGAAATGTTTCTGCAACCAAAAAAATGTATATTTTATAAGAATATAGGTAGACGTAACAGCTTTTTCTCCAAGAAGCTGACTTTGCATAGCAATGTCCATTTTGGGGGGTGAAAAAGATGAACAGTTAACAGATCAAAATGAGTCTCTTAAGTCCTTAATACCTTCAAGACAACAATTTTTACTGAAGGGGGTCCAAGACAGCTGTTCAATGTTCAAGCATCACTTCCTCCAAACTCAAGGTCGGTGCATCCCTATGAGTAAGAAGGCAAGCAAAAAGGGCAGGAGACCTGCATGGATGAGCAGGAAGCTCCTGGCAAAACTCAAACAGAAGGAGGAAATTTATAGCATGTGGAAAAATGGACGGGCCACTTAAGAGGAATATAGGGACACTGTCAGAGTATGCAGGGATGTGACAAGGCCCATTTTGAATTAGATCTGGCAAGGGATATCAAGGTCATCAAGAAGGGCTTCTTCAAATACATCAGTAGAAAAAGGAAGACCGGAGAAAATGTTGGCTCACTGCTGAATGGGGTGGGTGCTCTGGTGACAAAGGATAGGGAGAAGGCAGAGTTGCTGAATGCCGTTTTTTACTTCAGTCTTCATTGCTGATATCAGCCCTCAGCAATCTCAGACCCTTGGAGACAAGAGAGGAAGTCCAGAGAAAGGAGGACTTTCCCCTGGCCAAGGAGGATCAGGTCAGAGATCATTTAAGCAAACTTGACATCCACAAATCCATGGGCCCTAATGGAATGCACCCACAGGTGCTAAGGGAGCTGGCCGATGTTATTGCTAGGTCGCTCTCCATCATCTTTGAAAGGCTGTGTAGAACAGGAGAGGTGCCTGAGGAGCAGAAGAAAGCCAGTGTTACACCAGTCTTCAAAAAGGGCAAGAAGGAGCACCTAAGCAACTACAGGCCAGTCAGCCTCACCTCCTCCATCCCTAAAAAGATCATGGAACAGCTCATCTTGGAGGTCATCTCCAAGCACGTGGAAGATAAGAAGGTGATCACGAGTAGTCAGCATGGATTCATCAAGGGGAAATCATGTTTAACCCATCTGATAGCCTTCTGTTATGAGATGACTGGCTGGGTAGATAAGGGGAGAGCAGTGGGCGTGGTCTACCTTGACTTCAGCAAGGCTTTTGACACTGTCTCCCATAGCATCATCATAAGCAAGCTCAGGAAGTGTGGGCTAGATGAGTGGACAGTGGGGTGGATTGAGAACTGTCTGGATGGCAGAACAAAGAGGATTGTGATCAGTAGTGCAGTGTCTAGTTGGAGGCCTGTAGCTATCAGTGTCCCCCAGGAGTCAGTACTGGGTCCAGTGTTGTTCAACCTATTCATCAATGACCCGGACGATGGAACGAAGTGCACCCTCAGCAGGTTTGCTGATGGCACAAAGCTCAAGGAGTGTCTGATACCCCAGAGGGCTGTTCTGCCATTCAGAGGGACCTTGACAGGCTGGAGGGTTGGGCTGAGAGGAACCTCATGAAGTTCAACAAAGGCAAGTGCAGTGTCCTGCACCTAGGGAGGAATAACCCCATGCACCAGTACAAGCTGGGATCTGACCTGCTGGAGAGCGACTCTGCAGAGAGAGACCTGGGAGTCCTGGTGGACAGCAGGCTGACCACGAGTCAGCAATTTTCCCATTGTGGCCATGAAGGCCAACGATATCCTGGGCTGCATTCAGAAGAGTGTTGCCAGTAGGTCAAGGGAGGTGATCCTCCACCTCTACTCAGCCCTGGTGAGGCCACACCTGGAGTATTGTGTTCAGTTCTGGGCTCCCCAGCACAAGAGGGACATGGAACTACTGGAGAGAGTCCAGAGGAGGGCTACTAAGGTGATTAGAGGACTGGAGCACCTGTCATATGAGGACAGGCTAAGAGAACTGGGCATGTTTATCCTGGAAAAGAGAACACTGAGGGGAGACCTCATTAATGTATATAAATTTCTGAGGGGAGGGTGTCGAGAGCCAGTCTCTTTTCAGTTATGGGTCTAGGGTCTAGGCTGACAGGACTATAGTTCCCTGGGTCTTCCTTATGACCCTTCTTATAGATGGGCATCATATTAGCAAGTCTCCAGTCATCCAGGACCTCCCCAGATGACTATGACTGCTGATAGATGGTAGAAAGCAGCCCAGCAGTCATATCTGCCAACTCCCTCAGCACCCGTGGGTGCATCCCATCGGGGCCTGTAGATTTGTGGGTGTCTTGCTTGCCTAAATAACCTCTAACCTAATCCTCTTCAACCAGGGGAAAGTCCTTTCTCCAGGTTCTCTCTCTTGTTTCTGGGCTCGGTAGTGTATGGGCCTAGCCTTAGCCTTAGTTCTTTCTCCAGACTTCCTCTCTTGTCTCCAGGGTCTGAGATTCCTGAGGGCTGATCTTAGCAGTGAAGACTGATGTAAAGAAGGCATTGAGTAACTCTGCTTTCTCTGTATCTGCTGTCACTAAGGCACCCATCTCACTTAGCAGTGCACCCACATTTTCCCTGGTCTTCCTTTTGCTTCTGATGTATTTGAATAAGCCCTTGTCCTTGATGTCTCTTGCTAAATTTAATTCTAACCAGGCCTTGGCCTTCCTCACTGCATCCCTGCATTCTGTGACTGTTCCTATATTACACCCAAGTGGTCTGTCCTTTTGTCCACATAGAATCATAGAATATCCTGAGTTGGAAGGGACCCTTAAGGATCATCAAATCCAACTCTTGACACCGCACAGGTCTACCCAAAAAGCACATCATATGTGCTTTCTTCTTCTGTGTAAGTTTTCCCAAGAGCTTCTTGTCCATCCACACAGGTCTCCTGCCCCCCTTTGCTTGACTTCTTTCTCGTAGGATCCTGAGCTTGGAGGAAGTAGTGCTTGAATATTAGCCAAATCTCCCGGGCCCCCTTTCCCTCGAGGGCCCAGGGGATTCCTCCAATTAGGTCCCTGAAGAGGTCAAAGTTAGCTCTCTTGAAATCCAGGGTTGCGGTTCTACTTTTTGCCCTGCTTCCTCCTTGCAGGATCTTGAACTCCAACATCTCGTGATCACTGCAGCCAAGACTGCCCTCAGCCTTCACATTTCCAACTAGACCATCTCTGTTTGTTAGTACTGGGTCCAGCAATGCCCCTCTCCTTGTTGGCTCACCTACCACCTGCGTCAAGAAGTTATCCTCAGTGTTCTGCAGTAACCTCCTGGACTGTTTGTTCTGAGCTGTGTTGTCTTCCCATCAAATATCGGGGTGGTTAAAGTCCCCCATAAGAACCAGGGCCTGCAGACGTGAGGCAACTTGCAGCTGCCTGTAGAAGGGCTCATCCACTTCCTTTTCCTGATCCGGTGGCCTGTAGTAAACACCCACCAAGATGTCACCCCTGTTGGCCCGCCCTTTAATCCTCACCTATAGGCTCTTGACTCGCACTTCATCCCCCCCTATGCAGAGCTGCATAGCTTCCAGTTGCTTGCTCACATAAAGAGTAACTTCACCACCTCGCCTTCCTGGCCTGTCCTTCCTAAAAAGCACAAAGCTGTCCATGGCCACATTTCAGTCATGAGAGCTGTCCCATCAGGTTTCAGTAATTGCAATGAGATCATAGCCCCGCAACTGCATGCGTATTTCCAGTTCCCCTTGTTTATTCCCTATTCTGCGTGTGTTTACATAGGCATTTGAGTTGGGCTCCCAATGTGTCTGCCTTTCTGGATGGGGCAACTATAACTTGTCCATGTGGGCCTGTGGTAGCTCTCCTGTTAAGCTCTGTTCCTTCTCTAGGCTCTGGGCTCTCTAGGCATCCTTTGTTGGCTGTGGTGTTCAGCTGGCGTAAGTGGGATGGCATGTCATCCTGTACCTTATCACCAGCATCCCTGATGATATCCCCCTCCCCCATTGAATCTAGTTAAAAACCCGATCAGTGAGCCCTGCCAGCTCATGACCAAGGACCCTCTTCCCTCTTTGGGAAAGATGAATTCTGTCTGATGCCAGCAAGCCTGGTGCCATGTAAGGCTTCCTGTTGCCAAAGAACCTGAAATTTTGGCGATGACACCAACCACGGAGCAACGTGTTAATGGACGCTACCCTTCTGTTCCTGTCACTGTCAGTACGGAGAATGGAAGAGAAGATGACTTGTGCACTCGAGTTTCTGATCATCTGTCCCCATTCCTTGAAGTCCCTTTTGATTGCTCTCAGGCTACATGTTGCCCCTTCTCCTTCCAGATGTAGGACTAGTAATGGGTAATAGTCTGAGGGTCAAACCAAGCTTGGAAGTCTCCTGGTGACGTCCTTAATCCGGGCCCCAGGAAGGCAGCAGACTTCCCTTAGAGGAGGGTCCCTCAGTGGCCTCAAGTTGTGCCAGGGGAAGTTTAGGTTGGAAATCAGGAGAAATTTCTTCTCAGAAAGAGTAGTTAGGCATTGGAACAGGTTGTCCAGGGAGGTGGTGGAGTCACCTTCCCTGGGGGTGTTTAAGGAAAGGTTGGATGTGGTGCTTAGGTACGTGGTTTAGTAGGTGATATTGGTGGTAGAGGGGTGGTTGGACCAGATGATCTTGGAGGTCTTTTCCAACCTTAATGAGTCTATGATCTTCAGAGGTCCCTTCCTACCTTGGCCATTCTGTGATTCTGCTGTGCATGTCTGCTGTCAAAGCCTTGGCAGTTTCTGACTTTCCCAAAAGGAATGAGTACCCCGAGTCTTTTCTGCTTCACTTCTTTTAGGTCATTATCTAATGAGCTTTTTCTATTTTAAGAGAGTCTGTCTTACAGTTTAAAAAAATGTTATAATTTATGAACTGAAATGTTTCCGATATGGAGTTTCAATCTATTCAACAACAAAAAACAACAATGTAATACAGTAGAATAGATGTAACAGCTATTTGAAACTCTAGATCTCTTATGTCTTATAAATGTCTTAATTGAATTGGTTTGTTCCAGATTCTAGAGTAGTAAAGCTAACAATATTGCAGGTATACGGGAATTGGAGAAATGACAAAACATAAGTCTTGTCAGTTCTTCTTGCCTTGTTTTAGGTAAGAACCAGAACAGTTGCTGAGTGTGTGGCTTTCTATTACATATGGAAAAAGTCAGAACGTTATGATTACTTTGCTCAGCAAACAAGATTTGGAAAGAAGAGATATAACCATCATCCAGGAGTTACGTAAGTAAAATGTTCTTAGAATGTGTTTTCTGTTTCAAATCTTAAACGTAGAAGACTTCCCCCTGCCCACTTCCTCCTCTCACCATTGCAGTGTAATGCTGCAGTGGCTATGACAACTGAAATTTAATCCATCATCATTTTAGGCCTTGATTTCATTTTTATTTTAAATAACCTATTATAGGTGTAATATTATTTTAGGGACTACATGGATCGTTTGGTAGATGAAACAGAAGCCCTTGGTGGAGCAGTACATTCTTCAGCCTTAACATCTAATAGTCGAACAGAAACCATTCCTGATCAACAGCTAAGCATTCTGAACTCTATCACTGCCAATGAGTTGACAGGTAAATCAAGGCAGGGGGGATCTTTGTTGTGACTACATAAACTATTTCATTTACATTTGTGTTCATCTGTTGTTTTTTTTTCCAGCACTGACAAATAGTGTAGCTACAGTCTGCCACGCTTCAGATGTGAGCTGCCTGGATGATGCCTTTCCTCCTATGGACAACTTACCCCGAGCACCAGTTAATCATGTGCCTGTTGGAACAGAAGAATTGCTTAACTTGCCTAGCAATGGTGAAAGTGATTGTTTTAATTTATTTGAGACTGGCTTTTATCATTCAGAGCTAAACTCAATGAACATGTGCAGTGAGGAGACAGACAGACCTGCAAAGAGATTAAAAATGGGGATTGCTGTCCCAGAATCTTTCATGAATGATGTCTCTGTAAACAACCTTAGTGTGGACTTTGAGAACCACACGCATCATATTACAAGTGCCAAAATGGCTGTTTCAGTGGCTGACTTCAGCAGTCTACCTGCAAATGAGACAAATGGTTTTATCAGCACCCACACTCTTCACCAACATACTGCCCTTCACTCAGAGTGACTGTGGAAAATGAAACAAATGGTGGGTACTTTATGCAGTAGTAAACTTGATGAGAGCTATCAGGTTTGCTTAGTCTTTCACTGGAAGTTTGAACTTTATGACATCAGTGATGTCTTTGTATATATAGAACTATATCTTGATTTATCAAGAGTAATTTCTTTTTTTTTTTTTCAGTCCATAAATGTGGAAATGTCATGTGATGCTTGGCAGTTTAGGACTAAGAGATCTCTGTGTTGCAGCTTTAAGCTCTGCTTCAATTTTTTTTAAAGCCTGTAGACAGAGGCCACCATTTCAAAACCAGCACAGAAGTTCTGAACTGATCAGAGTGGCTTTTTAGTCTGTTACTTCTGCTGTAATAAATGTAGTGGAATAACAGTGTTTACAGGTATCAGTCCTGATTCCTGCACAATGTAGCATTTTTTTTTTCTTATAAGGCAAGTATGGGTTTCTTTAACTTAAACTGCACAAACATACAATTTTTTTAATTTTTTTTTTAATGGAACCTTCTCGTGATATTAAACTAGAGCACTTCAGTTTACAAAACAGCAAGTTCATCTTGGTGGAAGCTAACACAAGGGACTTAACATGCGTGAAGTATGAAGACATGCAGTTGGATGCTGTTACAAAATTATAGGCCATGGCTACCGTACAGAAGTAATTATACTGCCAGAGGTGTCTGTGTACTTTAACCTTACTGGCTTAAACAGATGCATTTTAGGCTATTGTATTCTGATGGGTTTTGTTTACAACTTCGAAGAGTAATATAATTGTGTAACTAAGCTTTCTACAACGTCAGTTGCCTTAGGAAAGTTACAGTCTGCAGTTTAGGATTTACAGCTAGTCTGTTTTTGGAAGACATCTTAAATTGTTTGGGCAGTATGTTTGGAGCACCGCAGTTCAAAGTGTTACAGTTTTGAGGGACTGTATAGTTTATATAGAAATAGTATAACATTGTAGTATGTATTTAAAAGCTTTTCTTCAGTGTGGATTGCATTTATCTGTTTTTAGTAAAGTCATTAGATAGTCATTGGTCAAATATGAAAGAATGAGTAAAAACGTCTACCATAAAAGTAACTATTTAACTTCAGTAAATTTTTATTCTGAAAGTTGAGTGCAAGTTAGAAAATGCAAGTTCCAGAAAGTTTGTATTGCAAACGCTTGTTCTAATTCTTATGGGAGAGTTGAACCAAACATAGTATTGGTTTGTAACATGTAGCATACAACTTGCAGATTTTTATTTTTTTACTGAGAATCTGAACATTATTTCCATAAGATTAGTTTTCTCTCCATAATTTTATTTGCACTGATCATATTATAAATTAAATTGACTCTAGCTTGTTTTCATTATTCAAGTGATTAAATTTATGTTGCTGATATTTGTAATAGTTGCTTCAAGGTCATGCTGAGTAATTAGAAAGTAGTGACCTTAATATTTGAAAGGGAAGAGGGTATTTATTATGCATACTGTGAACTGCATTGACATCCTGAATTTTAGATGGAGAGCATGAAGTTTTCTTTACAGCATGGTAATGAATATTACTTTGAAGTGTTTACACAATAGCACCTTTACTATATTAAAAATAAATTAGTTTAGCACAGGGGACAAAAATAGAGATAATTTTGTAATCAGTTCTTAACTTACACATCTGATATATGTAATTCTAGTAAGTACACAGTAAATAATGGGTAGCCTTGACCCTGTTGTACTCTGGCCTTTTTTTAGCCAAGTTGTCAGCTTCTTGTTGCTGTTTTGTGCTGAACTCTACCTTATTTCTTCTTATTTCAACACATTTTATGTAATTTTGTAAAATATTGGCCATAATCATTTATTATTATACATTCAAGTTTATCTGTGGGTTTACAATGAGTGGCTGGTGTTTATTACAAAAAAAATCATTATACAAATATGACTGATTATACCAGTTGCACTTAAATGAATATGCCCATTCTCATTAACTGATGCAGTAATATATTTGGTTTATCTATGCATTGCTGGGATCTTAATGTAGACAGACTTGTCTAAGGTTTAGGTTGTCAGCAAGTTGAACGGACACTTTAGTTATTTAATAATGACTTTTGACCAAAATAATTCAGAAAAATGATATGAGAGAAAAATGAATTTCAGCTAGTCTAATAAAATTAAAAATGCTGATCTTATTTAACCTGTTGTCTAGCTAGCTGATATTGTTTACTTTGAATTCCTTGTGAAAATGAGGCAATAATTTGCAAGGTTTTGTAAATATGTAAATTCTTCATATCTTTTTAGTTACCTATTTCACTATTTACTGACTACTTCTGTGTATAGTAACATTTTTGTGCATGCTCAATGTGACGTTCATAAATTTGTACCACTATGACTTTATCCATGTAAAATAGCTATTTATTGTTTTTTTCTTTTAAAATTTGGACTTATTTTTCTCTCAATTTAAACATTTAAACGGAGAACTTGTTACCGTTTTTTTAATAGAATTGTGTTTTAAAAGTCAGCATGAAGATAACTGAATTGCAAGCATATGAAGAAATTATATTGCCTTGGTGAAGCACAATTCTTATAACAAACTGTGATGAATTCTTTGTCCTTTGCCATGCTTTTTTCCCATACAAACAAACCAAAAATCCATAATGGGCAATTGCAGTGTTGGTAAATGTATTCTTTTTTATGTACAGGGAATCTGAAGAGGATAGTTGATTCATTTAGAAGTGTAACTGGTGCTGTGATTATAGCAATACTTTTACTTTTGTTAAGTCTTCTCATGCTATATTTTCAAATGTTTAGTTTTCCTCTTGTCATGGTCAAACTACTGAATTTATTTGAAGGATATACAATACTATTTGAAGAATACTAAATTGTGTACAATTAGGTCAATGAATTGTGCAATTGCTTCCTTTTTTTTTTTATTATTTTTAAAACTGAGAGAAAAAATGTATGAAAACTTCAGATCCAATAGAACATAGTGATGCTTCTTAATTTAACCAAAGTCTCTAGTGAATATTTCAACTTTGAATGTAAACTAATGGATAAACTGACCAAGAGGGACATTATTTGTCCAGGACTACAAACACATTATCTGCTGATGGCAAAACTAAATACAGTAATTTATAAAATAATGACAAGGTTACTATTTTTTTATTCCTATTTTTCATTTGAAAAAGGAAAATACCTATTGTATTTTACAATTGATAGTATGGTTAGAGTCCTCTTAATAAAACAGATTCCAGTTATTCTCAATTCAAAGTAAGTACCCTGTGCATAACAATAAATTTATTGACAATCAGAACATGTTTTAGTAACAGATGTTCAAGAGGGAAGTTGCTGTTGTTGCATTGGTTTTAATATTTGTACGCACACTTTTTTAGCATTATTTTGTATTTGTTGTACTTTAATACCTGGTGTACAGTTCCAGAAATAAATGTCTGGAAACCTTTCTTTACTTGTAAAGATTTTCATGCATCTACACCATGTTTGCCATTTCATTTTCAGAATTATTCAGCACCAACTCCAAACAAACTTTAAGGTACTCTGGGTAACACTTAAAGTACATGCTACCGTTCCACCCAATGTTATAAAGGGAAGAGTGACAAATGTAATATGCAGGTAAAATAATAACGATTTCCCTCAAACGTTAAGAACAGTAAAATTGTAGATCAGACTTGCACAAAAGCTATGCTTAACAGCACAGCTCCATAACCTGGTATGTAAACTATAGGTGTGGTGGTTTTACTCAGATGGGCAGCTGAGCTCTCATTCCCCCTCCTCAGAGAAGAACGGGGAGAAAATACGATGAAAAGGGCTCAAGGGTTGAGATAAGGACAGGGAGATCACACAGTAATTATTGTGACAGGAACAACAGCCTCAGCATAGGGAGATAGTAAGATTTATTGCTTATTACTAACAAGTTAGAGAAGTGAGAAACAAAGGAAGGAAACCAAAAGCACCTTCCCCCCCATCCATCCTCTTCCACCTCCTCCCCCCAAGCGGCACGAGGGAATGGGGAGTCTAGCGCTTCTTTGCCACTGCTCCTTCTCAGTCACTCATCTCCTGTGGTGTGGGATACCTCCCACGAGATGCAGTCCTTGGTGAACTGATCCGGCATGGGCTTCCCACAGGCAGCAGCTCTTCAAGAACTGCTTCAAGGTCCAACCCTCAGGAGCAAACTGCTCCAACCTGGGTTGCCCACGGGCAGCAGCTCCTGCCAGGTCACCTGCTCCTGCGTGGTCTCCTCTCCATGGGCTACAGGTCCGGCCCGGAATCTGTTTCAGCAGAGTCTTCCATAGGCCGTAGCTTCCATCGGTGCAGTGACTTGTGGAAAACGGACTCCACAAGTCACTAAGACTGTAAAGTAGGTATGTTTATTCAGTGCTGGGCAGCACGGGGGGGTAGTCCCACCAAAATCGTGCGCACCTGATGTGGCAACTTGCCTTGGTTATATGCAGTAAAGAGTTACATATACATGAGGTTTTACAATACGCCTATACATACTCATAACCTGTCTCCACTTTGTATTAAAACTAGTTCCAAGGAGTGACTTCCATAATCTCCTCCCATCTGTGCTTGTGCAATGTATTCTATTGGTGGTCGTGGGGATGAAGATTGATGCCTCTTCCTCATCACCCCTAGTTGACCTCTTGGCGCAGAATCAGTTGCTCCTTGGCTCTTGTCCATCTGCAGGACCAGTTTCTTAAGATAAGCTCACACTCTTATTAGGAGACTGACCTTGGTAAGGGGCCCAGGGATTCTTGCTGTAGTTAATTTGCACAATGTACCATAGATAGCAAAAACAGTAAGTATCATCCTAGTTTAATGCCGTCAGCCCTCTATTGCTACTTGATAAGATTCTCCTAACTCCCTCTCTCAGTCCCCCCTTTTCTAAAAAGCTAGTAAATTCTTTTATTGTATTCTCCTAACTCCCTCTCTCAGTCCCTCCTTTTCTAAAAAGTTAGTAAATTCTTTTACTAGGTTCAACATAGTGTTTCTCTATTGCTCTTTCAAAATATGTTAGATGCCAGTTTCTGTCTGAGTTGGTTCTTTTTCCTCTTGCTGTAGGAGTTTCTTGTACTCTTAAAACATCATAAGGTACATCGGATCACTACGCAAAGAACCATGGACAAAACCACGACCATAATTATTGTGATAAACAACTGTTTCAGCTAGGTTAGGTTTGGCAATCAGGAAATTAATTTTTCTACCAAGTCTGTAAATCCCCAGGATGTATTAGCCTGAGTTATTGCATGCAAAATTTCATTCTTTTCCCAAATCTTCCCTAGGTCAGTCTCAATCTGTTTTTGTTTGTTAACACATACACAGCAAGTTTGGTTCATGACTGTACGCAATCCTTCCTCCTTGGCTAAAAGTATATCTAATCCCATCCTATTCTGAAGCATTACTTTGTGTAGGGAGGAGATTTCTTCCTGTAATGCTGAAAGAGCATCGGCTGTGGCATTTTCAATAATTTCTAATGTGGCTGAGATATTTACAACAGCTTTTTCTAATTCACTTATTCCCAGGGATGGAATCAACCACCTTACAAAACTGTGAAATCCCGTGGGTCTTATCACGAGGGGGTTATTCAAAACAGTCTGTGTTTGTCTCCATAAGGTCCGGACCATTCCTGGAGGTAGTTCAGTGAATGTACCCCCTCTACGGCTAAGATAGCCCCTGATACAATGACCCTTCCAATTTAAGGGTAAGCTTCTTCGAGCATGCCCATCTCCACATAGCCAATAGAATCCTTTTTGTAGCGTGCAAAATTAAAAGTTCCTACATATTCTGCCATATTACAGTTGTCAGGTTCCAGGGATAAATAACTAAAAAACATGGTGTGCGTCTTGGGTACTCTCTTGAGCAGGAAAATACTGATTCTTAGTGGCTGAAATATCACTCCGTCTAGATGTGGAGGGAGGTGATTGTTCTATGAGGTGGTGGAGCCTCTGGGACAGTTTCTCCACAGCTGAGACACAGGCCCGTAGCGGAGCAGAGAGATTGTCTTCATATTTTTGAAGCTGGCAGGGTAGATTATACACTGTTGGTCCCATCCCCTCATCCAAGTGAATTGCTACCAGCGTACTGGCATGTGCTGATGGTGCACTCCGCACAAATTTACGCCACATGGATGTTGTGCAGTGGACTTCATCTTGAGGTGTCTGGGCGCTGTCCAAATCACTATAAATCATCTCCAGCACAGCTTATTCCCACAGATGCTGGAGACCTTTATCCATAGTGGCCAACTTACCTACTTGATATACAATATCTTCCTTATGGAGATACCTTTCTTTCACAGCTGCCAGGAGTTGCCTCCAGAGGCTGAGAACGTGTCCCTCTCCCAATTCTTTTGTCAATTACCGTTTCTCTAGAGAGGGATCCCAGCTGCTTGGCTTCATTGCTTTCTAATTGTTGGCTAATGGTCCCAGTGTCCCAGCATCAAAGCAGCCAGGTGAAGATGTGTTCACCTGGGCGTCGACCATAATCCTTTCATATTTCTTGCAACTCACTCAGGGATAGGGATTGAGTGGTTTCTGATTCCTTTATGATTTCCATCTCTTCTTCCTGCTGTTTTTGTGATGGCTCTGCTTTAGAGGTGCATGCCATTTCCCCTTCTCCCTCCTTCTTAGGAGAGACTTCTTCCCTTACTAAACGAGCTGACTTCCGTTTCCATTGTTTTGACTTGACTACGGGGGAGACTGATGCCATAGTCGGTTGGTCCTCTGGGTCAGCCACAGCATGTGTTACTTGGTCATCAGATTCAGAGACTTCCTCCCTCTCTTCAAGGTGCTGGATGATGTTAAACAGTGTTTGATAGGAGTAAGCCAGGACCCAGCACAATGCTGCAAGCTGTCGTTCTCCGGCATTATCAGGGTCAGGGCATACGACTCTCAAACAGTCTATCAGGTTTTTAGGATTTTGCACTTGTTCAGGAGTGAAGTTCAAAACTGTTGGAGGAGACACCCGTGACAGGTACCTGCCTATATACTCCTACACACCTTGCTACCCGCCACCATACTGTTTTGGGACATTTTCCTGGGTAGCCTTTCTAAACAATCGACTAATCTTAGAGAGAAGAGGAAACCCGTTATTCAGAATTAGAAATAGCAATATATGGGTTACACAAGGATATTCAAAATACTCAAAAACTGTTGTAATTAGCCCAGTGTGAAAGAAGGAGGAGGTACCATTGCTGATATTATTAATAAACTGACATCCAGATGAGGAAAGGAAGGCAGTATAGTTCTGAATATTCTCTAACAGATAGTTTCCATGAGATCCAAATGATAACAGTGCAGAGCCTGAATGACAGATTAAATTCAAGGCCAGTGCTTGGCAGCACAGCGAATTAAAAAAAACGAACACGGATTGTAGCACATTCTCAGATCGAATATAGAGGAGAAAGGAGAACATGACACGGATTGCATGACATATGATCAAAGAAGCCACTATTAACAGGACACTGAACATGGTGACTAGGAAGTAAGTGTGTTAGTTGTAAGAGTTTTAATCAATTCTATTGTTATCTCAACCCTTGGGGCCCCGCGTTGGGTGCCAAAAAGGACTGTGGTGGTTTTACCGTGCTAGGCAGCTAAACACCACAATTGCTCTCTCACTCCCCCTCCTTATATGATTGTGTCTGCTCAGCAGCAGACACAACACTGGTGTGATACCACTGCTGTTCTAGCTACAAGTGCAGAGCACAGCACTGTATGGGTTGCTGCAGGGAAAGGTAACATCCCAGACAGACTGATTACACACTCACATTCTTTCCGATTTCATTGAGCTGTTTACCTAAGGCCACCATTTAGGAGGTCATAATTTCATCCCCAGCTTTCATAGATATTCCTCTTTGTATTTCATAGGGTCATCCATATAAGATTTCAAAGGGGCTTAGCCCTTCCTTTGCCCTTGCTCTAGTTCGTATATGCAGAAGGGCTAAGGGAAGGGACTGAGGCCAAGCCAAATTTGCTTCCTGTCCCAATTTCACAATTTGCTGTTTGATTAAGGGGTTCATTTTTTCTACTTGGCCACTCGACTGAGGGCGATATGGAGTATTGAAACATGGAATTAGAAATTAGAGAGCAATTGATTAAGAATGAATAGGTGCTACATTTGTGATGTACTGTGCCTGTGCTGCGCTTAGACCTCCACATAACAGGAGCCCTTCGGACCCCGAGAACTAGATCAAAACAACCTCATGGTTGGACTTTAACCAAGGGGTCTGAGATAAGGAGGACCGTTCACAAAGGGACAAGATAAAGAATGTCAAACATGCAAGGCCTCAAGATAACAGGAGCCCCTCAGACCCGGAGAACCGGACCAAACCAACGTTATGGCCCAGATTGTGACCAAGGGCTCAGAGAGCATGCGCAAGGAGACGAGGTGAAAAGTTCAGCCCTGAAGAAGACATCTTACTTCATCCTCACAACCCTAAGTGCCCACCACCAGAAGGCACCGTGCAAGCGCAGACAGGAGGAGTTTATGGAAATGACTTCTTGGAACTAATTTTAATGCTAAGCGGGGACATGTTATGAATATGTATAGGCATACTGGGAAACCTCATGCATATGTAAATCTTTACTGCATATAACCAAGGCAAGTTGCCGCGTTAGTTGCGCACGACTTTGGTGGGACTACCCCCCCGTGCTGCCCAGCACTGAATAAACATACCTACTTTACAATCTTACTGATTGTGGAGTCATCTTTCCGTGCATCAGTATGAAGTTGCCAGTCTATACCCAAATGGCGGCTAATTTCTTGTACCACTCTTGAGAAAAAGTGTGGTCCCCTGTCAGAGGATATAGTTGCTGGAACTCCAAAATGTGGTATTATTTCTTGTATCTTAATTACTTCCCGAGCCTTGGCTGTTCTAGTTGGGAATGCTTCCGGCCATCCTGAAAAGGTGTCGGTTAATACCAATAAATACTGATACCCACCTTTTCTTGTGAGTTCAAAAAATAATAATTTGCCACTCTTTGGAGCTTGATGACTTTTACACCTGTCTAACAATGGTATACAAATTAGGCCCTATCCATTTTCTATTTAAAAACTCTTATATTACTTCAGCTCCCCAGCACGCTTTATTATGTTCTCCAATTACCATTCAATTTAATATGGTATCACAATTCTCCCATCATTTATTTATGTGAAACCTGTAGGTAACATTTTCCGTTTACAACTTAGAATATTCTACTTCATTTTCTAAAGCTTTTGTTAATGCCTGGTTTTCTGTTTGTGATATATGGAGTAATAATTCATGTCAAGAAGATATTAATAAAGAAGGGGGGTATGTGGGAGTGTGGCCATGGAGGTCGGGAAGCGCCATGGTTGATGATAACATCAGACTCCTAACGATGAGGCCATCAGGAATGTAAAAAAGTTTAGAGGGAACAAAGAAGGGTGATTCAGGAGACTCCATGCAGTTTTGGTTTGCTTGTTCTCCAGCCATTAAGGCATGGAAGTTACTGGATGTTTGCTGTTGCTGTTATATGCAAAGTTGTTTGACCTATGAAAAGTTGTTTTGAAAAGAACTGCTGTGGAGAGAAGGGTATAAGAGGGGAGCCTGTCCTCAGGACAAAAAAGGCAACACGATATAATGAAGTTATGTCATCAATAAAGAAGTAGAAAGAAAGAATGAATAGGGACAGGCTAGCAGAATGGAGACCAGGACAGGAACAGGCACATTGATCGCCTCATGAAGATAGGTTCGGCCAAACTCAGCAAACTGCAAAGAGAAGCTCGTACAGAAAGTCGCTGGAAATGGGCGCACCGGAGCTGGGAAGAAGCTCGAGCTGAGAGAAGCGGACCCGCGCACACAACTGACCCTCGCTGGTAAGCAGTTGCGCATTATGGGGAAACATACGTCCTTAGAAACAAAGACTGTCCTGGTAACCTTACAGCTTATTCTCCTTCTTAACAATCGGACAGTTCATTGTTATAAATGAGGTCTCAATTCAATCTGAATTTTGTAATATTTATAAAACAAATATTTCTAAAAGGTGTAAAAGCTATAAAAGGTATAAAAGGGAAGTAAACAGCACTGGGTGTGCGGGGAGTCTATGCTCCACCAACACGCACACACAAACATCAAACATTCTAAATACATGTATACAGAACATTGCTTTACATAATAAACCGAGTATGCCTATACATACATACAATCAGGATAGGTAACAAACAATCCTTTAAGTTCCATAACAGTCTCCATTTTCCATTCTTCGGGCCTTATGTATCCCGTTCTTCCCAGATCGAAGAAAAGCATATCCATCTCCTTTTCAAGGCCAATGAGGCCTGGGTCAAAAGGCACGTCCAGGTCAGCAGGGGGCATAACAGCAAAAGCCTTCGATGGCTGTGGCAGCAGAGGGGCCAATGGCCATGGCATAGCAGTCGGATCAGTAAAGGAGCCCGCAGCTCCCTCACTATCTGGCAAGCCACACGTTTGTGATTGTGGCTCCACATGGCTCTTTAAGGCCTCAGAGATTGCTCGCCAGGTGCCGAGCAATCCCACTGCAACCTTGTCGTTTTTATTTGCAGAGTCCCACACCTTGACCTCAGTTTGGTCCCATATTTCAGGCTCATAAACTGTCTGATTGTTAATAAGGAGAATAAGCTGTAAGCTTACCAGGACGGTCTTGGCTCCTAAGGACAGATTCCCCATAATGCGCAACTGCTTACCAGCGAGGGGCAGTTGTGTGCGCAGGTCCGCTTCTCTCAGCTCGAGCTTCTCTCCAGCTCCAGTGCCGCCTCTTTCCAGTGACGAGCTTCTCTGAGCAGTTTGCTGAGTCTGGCCGAACCTATCTTCATGAGGCGATCAAAATGCCTGTTCCCGTCCTGGTCTCCGTTCTGCCAGCCTGTTCCTCTTCACTTCTTTTTCCTGCTTCTTTATTGATGTAACTTCATCGTGCTGCCCTTTTTTTTTTATGGAGTAGTAATTCGTGTCAAGAAAATGGTTGATATTAATAAAGAAGGGGGAGATTTGGGAATGTGGCCATGGGGGTTGGAAAACCCCATGATTCAGATA
Organism: Anas acuta; assembly: GCF_963932015.1. NCBI lineage: Eukaryota > Metazoa > Chordata > Aves > Anseriformes > Anatidae > Anas > Anas acuta. Next base: position 16,319,354 of record NC_089016.1, read on the forward strand.
ACATTTGACTATTAACGATGAGGCCATCAGGAATATAAAAGAGTCTAGAGGGAACAAAGAAGGGTGATTCAGGAGACTCCATGCAGTCTCCGGTTTCTTGTTCCCCAGCTGTTTACTTGTTCTCCAGCCATTAAGGCATCGATGATTCTGTGTTTGCTGTTGTTGTTACATTCAAAGCTGTCTGACCAATGAAAAGTTGTTTTGAAAAGAACTGCTGTGGAGAGAAGGGTATAAGAGGGGAGCCTGCTCTCAAGAAAGGAGAAGAAAAAAAAAGAAAAAGGCAGCACGATGAAGTTACATCAGTAAAGAAGCAGGAAAAAGAAGTGAAGAGGAACAGGCTGGCAGAACGGAGACCAGGACGGGAACAGGCATTTTGATTGCCTCATGAAGATAGGTTCGGCCAGACTCAGCAAACCGCTCAGGGAAGCTCGTCGCTGGAAATAGGCGCACTGGAGCTGGAGAGAAGCTCGAGCTGAGAGAAGCGGACCTGCGCACACAACTGCCTCTCGCTGGTAAGCAGTTGCGTGTTATGGGGAATCATATGTCCTTAGGAACAAAGACTGTCCTGGTAACCTTACAGCTTATTCTCCTTATTAACAATCAGACAGTTTATGAGCCTGAAATATGGGACCAAACTGAGGTCAAGGTGTGGGACTCTGCAACTAAAAATGACAAGGTTGCAGTGGGATTGCTCGGCACCTGGCAAGCAATCTCTGAGGCCTTAAAGAGCCTTGTGGGGCCACAATCACAAACGTGTGGCTTCCCAGATAGTGAGGGAGCTGCGGGCTCCTTTACTGATCCGACTGCTATGCCATGGCCATTGGCCCCTCTGCTGCCACAGCCATCGAAGGCTTTTGCTGTTACGCCCCCTGCTGACTTGAACGTGCCTTTTGACCCAGGCCTATTGGCCTTGAAAAGGAGATGAATATGCTTTTCTTCGATCTGGGAAGAACGGGATACGTAAGGCCTGAAGACAGAGTTGCTTGACAACTTAAAGCGAGATATATTGTTCAGAAGGAATGGAAAAATGGAGACTGTTAAGTCATGGAACTTAAAGGATTGTTTTTTACCTTTTATGTATAGGCGTACTTGATTTTAGTAAGTTATGGAACTTAAAGGGTTGTTTGTTACCTATCCTGATTGTATGTATGTATAGGCATACTCGGGTTATTATGTAAAGCAATGTTCTGTATACATGTATTTAGAATGTTTGATGTGTGTGTGTGCGTTTTGGTGGAGCATAGACTCCCCCTGCACACCCAGTGCTGTTTACTTACCTTTTTATACCTTTTAGAAATATTTGTTTTATAAATATTACAAAATTCAGATTGACTTGAGACCTCATTTATAACACTACCAACTGGTAACTGGGACTTGTCCATATGCCCATGAACTTGCATTCTGACCTTCCAGGAAAGAAAAAGCATTACAGTAATCTGTAGGGAGAGAAAAAAAAAATAGCCTGCATTTTTATACTTTTCCTTTACCCTGTTCACTTTCATAATCAGATAGCTATATATTTAAAAAAGAAAAAAAAAACACAAAGAAACCTCAAAAAAGCACAATGGCTTCTGAAAAGTTCAGGTTTGCAAGTAGTACATGTTCAATATGATGGTGCTTTAACATAAAATGAGCAGTGCTTGGATCAAGGGTATAAACGTAGGTCTTTCCTCTTTCAGGCAGTGTCCTAGATGCATGGCCACAAACTCCTCACTGCCCTTTTTTCCAGGTAACCTGTTGAAACTGAAATGCATTTTTGGATAGCAGAATAGCTTTAGGTGAATGAGTTTAATTCTGTTCAAAATAGCACTTGACCTTGTGGATACAGTTCAAATCATCAAGTGGAAAGGAACTGAGTCTGGATGTCTCCTTCCTCATGTCCTGAGCAGGGAAAACCCCTTCCTTTTTTTTTTTTTCCCTAAACCAAAGACAGACCTCTGCATAGTTATGGGAGAGGTCTGCTCTTCTAATCTGAAGCATTGTTTGGAGCTTCCCTCCCTCCAATTTTGAGTCAAGCCTCTAAGCCTCTATTTTGGTTTAACCCAGCAGACAGCAAAGCACCACCCAGCCTTTCACTCACCCTCCCCCCGCAGTGGGATGGGATGGGGGAGAGAATCGGGGGGGGGGGGGGGGGAGAAAGTAAAAGCTTATGGGTTCAGATAAAGACAGTTTAATAGGACGGAAAAATAAATAATAATAATGATAATAGTAATAATAACAATATGTACCAAACACATGATGCACAATGCAATTGCTCACCACCCGCTGATGCCCATCCCTGAGCGGCTGGTTCCCCCCACCCCAGCCAGCCACCCCATATTAATTGTTCAGCATGATGTCATATGGTATGGAACACCCCTTTGGCCAATTTGGGTCAGATGTCCTGGGTCTGTCCCCTCCCAGCTTTTTGTGCAACCCCAGCCTGCCTGCTGGCAGGACAGTGTGAGAAGCTGAAAAGTCCTTGGCTTGGTGTAAGCACTGCTCAGCAACAATTAAAACATCAGTGTGTTATCAACATTATTTTCATCCTAAATCCCAAACACAGCGCCCTACCAGCTACTAGGAGGAAAATTAACTCTATCCTAGCCAAAACTAGGACAATATCCACTCCTTATTCCATAACATTTATGTCAAGCTCAGGTCCCACACTTTCCAATACATTCCAATGAATCACCACCTTTCATATATGTATATAAAATGTCCATGGATTTTGTTTTATTTGTGACTGACTGGGCTCCACCTGTCACAACAGTCTTTTAGGGCAGAAGAGATGGCGTATGGTGCTGGATTGTCACATGCTGAAGCCCGTTCTGATTACATCAGACCGCTGTGTTTGTCCAATTCTATCAAAATTCATTCATCGTTATTTGAGCGACTGTTTCTGTTATGCCATTAATAGGACATGCAGCAATTATAGTATTAATGACATACAGCATTATATAGTAATTACCATCATACAATTCAAATCATGGGCTATTCTCACCCAACATTAAAACCCCTTGAGGTACACATCGGACTTCCTCATTTGTCTGCGTTACCCAAAAAGTGCACCCAGATCCCTGAGCAAAGGGATCCCACAGATGGGTGTCCTGGTTTCAGTTAGGATAGAGTTAATTTTCCTCCTAGTAGCTGGTAGGGTGCTGTGTTTGGGATTAGGATGAGAAGAGTGCTGATAACATGCTGATGTTTTAATTGTTGCAGAGCAGTGCTTACACCAAGTCAAGGATGTTTCAGCTTCTCACACTGTCCTGCCAGTGGGCAGGCTGGGGGTGCAGCAAGAGCTATTATTTATTATTATTATTATTATTATTATTATTCCTGTCTTAATAAACTGTCTTAATCTCAACTCACAGGCTTCACTTCCCCAAAGAAGCTTTTTTTTTTTTCTTTAAGTGAAAAAAGTTGATGGTATAAATCAAAACATAACTTTGTTACAAAACATAAAACAAAACATAACTTTCAGATAATAGTTAATAGTTGTCAGCAGTGATGCTCAACAACAATAATTAGCATTCTTGACTTCATACATGTCCTTTTCCTTCCCCTTCAAAAATGAAGCAGCTTTGAAATTACTAGAATACCATGAGTAAACAGCTACTTGCTAAAGCAGCAACATACACTTTGTAGACAGGGTCAGAACAGACCATGGACAGCACACTGCAGCAGGATTTAACCACAACATCTTCTGAGGTAGTGTTCTGAGATGACCCACTAGCTGCTCCCAGAGCTCCAACACTTTTGTTGTTTCCATTGCTACTTCCAGAATTTCCAGTGCTTTCTCCATTAGCCAGTAATAGAGCACCACTAACATCATGGGAAAGACGTCTAAGTGCCATCTCTTGTATATTCCAGTTTTGAGAAAACAAGCAGCCAACTAACTCCATTCCAAATACCTGCCAAGGAAAAAGCAACCTTACATGAGTCAAATTGAATAATATCACAACTTAAGAAGAGCAATCAAAAAAGAGCAAAGAAATGTTTCTCGTGAAAAATCATTTTAAGTAGTCTGACAGCAAAAATATGTCAGAGGGTATACAGTCTTAAAAAATTCTATGATAGAAATCAACCATCATAAATGATGAATCATCAGTTCTCCAAAAACTCTTCTAGGACATGTGGGGGAATGACAGTATGGGTAGTTTCATTTACCGTGGTTTAATTACTTAGTATGGAGTTTGTTTTTAGATGCTGATGTAAACAACCCTGAACTTGAGGTCCAGCTATACTAGACAAAAATTACAGCAAAAATATAGGCAACATACATTCTCCCATTCTTTTAAGTGTATAATCCCTGCTCAGTTGAACCCACCTCTAGGCTAGAGAGTATTTAGGCTATTTGCAACCCAACTTAAGTAACAGTAAGTGCCAATTTTGTATTTATGTGACACTTGCACAGTTAAGACCAAAATTAGGAATACTATATTTTATTACATGGACCTTCAATAAGAGGCCATATGTTGCAGGAAGAACGGCCGAAAGCACGACAGACACTAGTATGGTCAGATCATGCTCCATTTTATTACCCGAATAGCCTAGGTTTTATAGCGAACTTACCGGGGGCGGATAGTGTCTCACACAAGATTATTGGTCAAAAGCACTCAGACAAACAACTGCAAGAAAACAACCCCACCTGCAAGAAAACAACCCCCTTGTGATTAGCAGTCACGTAGACCTTGTCCTTGAAGCCAGCTGCTGGTAACAATATTTTTCTAAATTCCTCAATTGGGCGATGTGGGAACAATGTCATGGGAACTTCTCAGTTGCCCTGGTAGCTTGGTTTGCTCAGCTGCAGCAAGCCATGGGATTTTTGCTGTTTCAAAAATCCCTCAACAGCCATTGGTTGAAAGGAATGATTTCATATTGAATCTTTCTCATGTGCTCTTTCAGGAAAGTAATGGATTTGTGAATTGACTCATTATGATCAAAAAGGTTCAAACAGCACATTCCCTCAAAGTCCTCACACCCATGCCCTTGAGCCAAAAGCAAAAAGTCAATAGCAGCTTGATCCTGTAAGAGCGCATGTCGCAGACTATTTTGATCTGGTAACATCTCCTCAAGTATCTCTGTCGCGGCATGGGCTTGTTTCTTGGCCCAGCATACCAATTTTTCTAAGTTGTTAAGTGCGGCCGCAGATGCCACTCCTGGCACGAAAATTGCCAATGCTGCTCTAGCTGCAACACCAAGCAACTCAACATTATCGTTGCAATCCATTGCGAGCAATACCCATTTATGTCTGGTGATCTCACGCAACTGCGACAAGCTAGGATCAAATATAGTAAGTTTACCTAAGTAACATGGACGTCCGATAGCATTTGCAGGGATACCTTACCAGGCCCTATCCCTGCAAATCAGAAAAACATCAGGAGGTAAGGCCATAGCTGTACGATTGTTCCAAACGCTATAGTTGTTACCCCTTGTCTCCGTGCCATAAGCCCCTAAACCTTGCCTAGCAGTGTTTTTTATTGTTTGAGAATTGTGAGGAATGTTTTAACAATTCCAATTCGTGTCCATAAATTCATGTCCATAAAGAACAATTCTGTTTGAATCCTGTCTGCCTCTGGGCCCTGCACTGGCAATTTAATTCTTGAACCACAGATGCAGTGTGTCCCAGTCTCCCCCTCATTCTAGTCAATTTCAATTCAAACAGTTACAGTTTTTTTCTGTCTTCTTCCAGATTGATTTAACACTGCTATAGATGTGACTGTGAATAGCTGGGAAAGAATGTTTTAATTGCTCGTGAGTCGTCAAGCTGTTTGGGAGTTTCAGAACAACTGATAATAACTGGTGACTGCTGGTGACTGTTATGAGATACTATGTGGATCTTTGGTATCTGGCCAGGGGGGCCAAGAGATTAAGAGGAAGAAAAAAGAAGCTGAAGGACGGTTGGGAGACAAAACCTGCAGAGAGTGTTCCATAAACTTGGAATGGTGCCGAGTGAGTACAAAGGTGAGAGGAAGACTACGAGCCTTCAGCATGAAAGACCCCTAGAGACCCCCAGAGGAGACTGATGCGCATGCTCCAGTAGGAGGAACTGGACCCCGGAAGCTAATTATAATAATCTATTTTTTTTAGAAGTAGTAATGAATATGTATTAGTCTAGGCGCATAAAAATCAGCTGCTTGATGTAACTGGTGTGCGTCCTGGTGGAGCGGAGACTCCCGGTGCACCCAGCGCTGTTTGCTTACCTCTATTCCTTTATATTCTTTTAATAAATCCTATTTTTCATTTAATCCTAATTTGAATCCTGAGCCATTTATAACAATGGGCTCCTCCTTAAGGTCTGGTCGGCTGGAATACACAGTCTCCATAGTTTCTAAACAATCGTGAATCACAGGTTCCGCCGGAGCATCGCTAAGAAAAGAGGCTGGATTCACAATATTAGTTATCACAATTTCCACATCGTCCTGTTCTACCAATATTGCTTGATATTTCAAAAATCTCTGAGGAGATAACCAATGAGCCCCCTTTTGTTCTAAAACTGCTGACACAGTGTGTGAGACAAACACTGTTATCTTCTGCCCCATTGTAAATTTCCGGGCTTCTTGTATATTCATAATTACGGCTGCCACTGCTCGCAGGCAGCCTGGCCATCCTTTACTTACTTCATCCAATTGTTTGGAGAAATAAGCCACTGCCCTTTTGTAAGGTCCCAACTTTTGTGCTAGTACCCCTAAGGCCATACCCTGTCTTTCATAGGAGTATAACCAAAAGGGTTTAGACAAATCTGGTAAACCAAGAGCTGGGGCTCGCATCAACTCCATCTTAAGCTTCTTAAAGGCTGCTCGGGCTTCTCCTGTCCATATTAGTCTTATGCAGTTATCTTTAATTAAATCATACAAAGGCCTTACAATTAATCCATAATTATTGATCCATAATCTGCACCAACCTGTCATTCCTAGGAAAGTTCGTAATTCTTTAACAGTCTGTGGTTCTGGGGTACGACAGATTGCTTCCTTGCGTTCCGTCCCCAATTCACGTTGTCCTCCTGAGATCTCAAATCCTAGGTACGTCACGTGGGTTTGAACCAATTGTGCCTTCTGTTGTGAAACCCGCTATCCATTCATTCCTAGGAAATTAAGGAGGCTCACCGTCCACTGTATGCAGCTTCTCCTGTCTTCGGTAGCAATCAAGAGATCATCAACATATTGCAGCAGGAACCCTGCAGAATCATAGAATATCCTGAGTTGGAAGGGACCCTTAAGGATCATCAAGTCCAACTCTTGACACCGCACAGGTCTACCCAAAAGTTCAGACCATGTGACTAAGTGCACAGTCCAATCTCTTCTTAAATTCAGACAGGCTCGGTGCAGTGACCACTTCCCTGGGGAGCCTGTTCCAGTGTGCAACCACCCTCTCTGTGAAGAACCCCCTCCTGATGTCAAGCCTAAATTTCCCCTGCCTCAGCTTAACCCCGTTCCCGCGGGTCCTGTCACTGGTGTTAATGGAGAAAAGGTCTCCTGCCTCTCGACACCCCCTTACGAGGAAGTTGTAGACTGCGATGAGGTCTCCCCTCAGCCTCCTCTTCTCCAGGCTGAACAGGCCCAGTGCCCTCAGCCGTTCCTCGTACGTCTTCCCCTCCAGGCCCTTCACCATCTTCGTAGCCCTCCTCTGGACACTCTCCAACAGTTTCATGTCCTTTTTATACTGTGGTGCCCAGAACTGCACACAGTACTCGAGGTGAGGCCGCACCAGCGCAGAGTAGAGCGGGACAATCACCTCCCTTGACCTACTAGCGATGCCGTGCTTGATGCACCCCAGGACACGGTTGGCCCTCCTGGCTGCCAGGGCACACTGCTGGCTCATATTCAACTTGCTGTCTACCACGACCCCCAGGTCCCTCTCTTCTAGGCTGCTCTCCAGCATCTCATCGCCCAGTCTGTACGTGCAGCCAGGGTTTCCCCGTCCCAGGTGCAGGACCCGGCACTTGCTCTTATTGAACTTCATGCGGTTGGTGATCGCCCAGCTCTCCAACCTATCCAGATCCCTCTGCAAGGCCTTTCCACCCTCAACAGAGTCCACAACTCCTCCAAGTTTAGTGTCATCAGCAAACTTGCTCAAAATACCTTCTATTCCTACATCCAGATCGTTTATAAAAATATTGAAAAATTTTTTATATTATAAAAATATGGAAAAGTACTGGCCCTAAAATGGAGCCTTGAGGGACCCCACTGGTGACCGCCCGCCAGCCTGACGCAGCCCCATTTACCATAACCCTTTGGGCCCTGCCCGTTAGCCAATTGCTCAGAATTGGGGGCTTCCCAGGATTCAAGTTCCTTTGCAAGTTGATTACCAAAAATCGTGGGGCTATTTTTAAACCCCTGAGGAAGCACTGTCCCTGTCAACTGGACTTTTCGTCCTGAGTCAGGATTTTCCCATTCAAAGGCAAAGAGGTTTCGGCTTTCTGGGGCCAAGGTTAAACAAAAGAAGGCATCCTTTAAATCCAGCACAGTAAACCAGACCAACTTGTCCTTTAACTTGGTCAATAGCGTATAAGGGTTTGCTACCACAGGGTGTATGTCTTCAGTGATCCTGTTTATTGCTCTCAAGTCCTGTACTAACCTATAACTCTTCCCATCCGGTTTCTTAATTGGTAAGATGGGAGTATTATATTCCGATTCACACTCGACCAGTAACCCATATTGCAAAAACTTATCTATTGTATCTTTTATTTCTCTTCTATCTTCTATTCTAAGGGGGTACTGCTTAACCTTTACTGGCTTTTCTCCTGGTTTTAATTTTACCATTATTGGTGCAGCATTCTTTGTTTTCCCGGGGACATCAGATTCCCACACCCCTGGATAAACCTGATCTTGGATTTCCCGAAGGGTTTCATTAAAAGAATCAGTTTGGATCAATACCAAACTTAGTGCACTTATAAGTCGGTCTTCTTTTACTCTTAACTCTACCCTTCCCTTTTCAAAAACAATTTCAGCTTCTAATTGCTCTAATAAATCCCGTCCCAATAAAGATCTAGGAGATCCCGGCAAATACAAAAACCTATGTATTCCCATTTGCTTCCCCAATTCATATTCTAATGGCTTTAAAAAGAAAGCTTTTTCGTGCCTACCCGTTGCCCCCACCACTGTCACAAAATCTTTATCTTCTGGCATCAACTTCTGATTTAACACTGAATATGTAGCTCCTGTATCTACTAAAAATTCTACTTCCCGACCCAATTTCCCTAGCTTAATTTTAACCAGTGGATCTGCTAGGGTAGAGTCCCCCAGTCTCCTTCATTGTTTTGTAGCCATTAATAGCTTGTTTTCCTCTTGCCGCTTCGGGCATTCCCTTTTCCAGTGTCCTATCTCTTTACAATAGGCACACTGTTCAGCCCGCAAGGGGAGTCGCATTACCTTCCCCCCCCCTTCTCCTGCCTCGAAAAGATTCTTCCTGCTTTCGCAGGGCTGCCACAGTGGCTGCTGCAATCGTCTCACCTAACTTTTGCCTTTCATTCCCCTCACGATTTCTAAACACTCTCCAGGCTTCTTCTACTAATCTTTCCAAATCCCTTACGTCTGGTTCTTTAATTTTCTGAAGTTTTCGTCTAATATCTTCCGCCGATTGACCCAAAAATAGAGAAACTAATTGAAGTCTACCCCCCTTAGAGGAAGGGTCTATAGTGGTAAACTTCTGCATTGCTGCCCTCAGTCTTTCAAGAAATTCGGATGGGGTTTCTGAGGTCCCCTGTTTTATTGTATATAGTCTTGACCAATTCACAGATTTAGGTATTGCATTTTCTAAAGCAATCCTAATCCATTCTTGATATCGTTTTAGCATTCTATAATCATTCTCATCATTATAATCCCAATTAGGGTCTGCCCTAGGCACATGTACTTCCACTGTGCCGGGCAGGGCTCCCGAGGCTACCTGGATTTGTACCTGCGTTCTAGCAGTTTTAACTATTAGCTGTTTCTCGGTTTCTGATAATGCAGCCAGCATTATCTCTATGTCCTTCCAATCTGGGTCTAAGTTTTTCACAATCAATTCAAATCTTTTAGCCACTACCTCTGGATCATCTCGATACCCTTTCACCGCCTCCTTCCAGGCATCTAGTTCATTAGTTGTGAAGGGTACTTTAATTCTAGCAGGTCCATTAGCTCCCATAGCCTGACGCAGAGGGGCTTGGATTATTGGTCCTATTTTACTTCGTGTACGAGCATTTATCGGAGTAAACCCCTTAGAGTCTATGTCATTTCCAGCGCCTTCAACTTCTATTCCAGCACCTACATCACCATTTATAGGTGGTAAAACATAATCTTCCATCCTTTCTTCTGGCTCATTTAATTTTAAACACCTCTGCCCAATGCTACATGCCGAACAACACCTCTTTAATTTCCCCACTCCATCCCTCCTCATATCCTTTTCTATTGATAAAATCAAAAGGTCTTGTGGGGCCAAATTAATGCCACACTCCTTCTGCCATTCTGGGTGGTTTCTCAGAGTAAAAAACATATCCGCATATGAAACTTCATCCCATTTCCCTTCCCTCCTTAAGAATAACATTAATTGCAATAGTGTGTTGTAATTCAAGGTCCCATTTTTGGGCCATTTTTCCCCTTCTTGTAATTTATAAAGGGGCCACCACTGATTACAATATTTTATCAGGGTTTTCTTATTTTCACTTCCACACGGAGCCCCCCTATATCCTTCCAATGACTCAAAATACAACCCAGCGTACTTTTCTTAGGAATTTCACTGCTTACTCGCCCCCCCATTTTCCAGTTTACACTTTCAGAATACACGTGTTACTTACAAAAGCGTATCACAAAAACGTATCACTCACAAAATTACAGGCACGCAATATCTTTCAGTAGCGATGTCACAAAGCTACTATTACCAGCAATATTGCCAAAATCACAATAACAATAGTCAGAGTCAAATTCCACACGCGATAAGTCAGAAAACCGAACTGTGTAACACCGTAACGATATCTTTCTTATAACAATGCCACGAACCTACTATTACCACCAGAAAAATAGCCAAAATCGCAGTAACAATAACCAGAGTTAAATACCATACTCCATGAGTCAGAAAACCGAAATAGACAACACAATTCCAGATGGACCTTAAAGCGAGCTCCTTCCTTAAGGTCCCCAAACATATACTTATGGTGCTAACCACAAAGTATATACCAAACACTGCCTCGCAGAAGATCACCTTCTGACTTACAGACAGTTCCAGACGACCGGTCTACCAGAAAACCAAGCCAGAATAAAGAATATACTCACTTACAATGATGGGGTCCTTGTCTGCCTCCGCAGTGATCTGGTGAGTCGAGGAGTCCCTCCGGGAAATCCCGGGGGTACCCTAGGGAGTCCTGTCCCCAGCGGGTCCTGCGGTCCGGCAGAGAGGTAGTCCCATCTGGGGTGCCAGATTGATTCAAAGATCGAAGCCGAAATTCCTTTAAGTGGTATATTCTTTATTGCAGCGCTGGATGCACGGGGGATCTCTCCACCTATCGTGCATACCCAAAGCAGAAAGCAGTCTTGAATTTATACAATCAATCTATCAATATTCTACAAGCACCTATACATATGCATTACCTATCCCCGCCTTCCCTCGCTTCTCATGCTAATTAGCCTTTTGGCACCTTGCGCCTGCGTAGAGCCTTCCAAGAATTGTGGGCAGGGGTCTTTGGGACGTGGGCAGGGGTCTTTGGGAGGAAGACCCCGAGTCTTCCTCACAGTGTACTTTTCACCTTTGGTCAGGAATCTGCTGAATTGGCACGTTTCTTAATTGCGAGAGCTGGTTGTTGCTAATTCTTCTGTTTGTTGTATCTTTATAATGAATTCCAATGTCCAGTTTTGAGATTTATAGTCCTTACATTTGTTTCTCTGTCCGTCTGCCGCTTCCTTATCATGAGTTCCAGTGTCTTGTTTCGAGATATACAGTCCATGTCTGGGGATTGTCCTTGCCTCCCCAATGCCTCCCCAATACCTCCTTAATCACCAGAACTCGACAATGCTGCCCTATCATTCCACCCTTGCCATCACCTGTGTCATTTATACTACTCCTATTACCCGTGCTAGTAGTGTCAGTGGCATCCTCCTGATACCGTTTTCTGTCTTTGTCACCCCTTACTCTCCCCCTTTTCTTTTTGCCACTGACCAATCACCGGAAATGGATGAGACACATGATTGCTAATTAGGAAAGAGAGTGCAACGTCTGCTATATGTCTGCAGGCAGTGCTGGCTGCAACCTTAGAAGCTATTTGTGAAAGAGCCTGCCAGTGGTCATTTGGTAGTGTAATCTGTGGCTCTGCACTCCTGCACCGCAATAAAGGTAGTAATATAGCTAAGTCGTCATTAGTAATCCGTACAATGTGGCAACCCCTCTGAATGTTATCCAGGAACATTTGTACATATATCAAATTATGTAACAGCATAGTTATAACACCGATCTGGGGACGAATAGTCGTTTTTGCATTGCAAGATATGCCTCTCATAGAGAGAATGCTAGAGAGAAGCAGCACAGCCGCCTCCGCCTCCGCCTCCGTGGTTACGTCAGACAGGCTGCAGGGTCGTGATCTCCGCCCCTCTGCTATGTGCCAACTCGCCACACGGTGAGGGTCGGCTGCCGTTGTCCACTGACGCCTCTGGTCTCCCGTAGCAACTCGATCCCGGATGTCCCGCGTCTCACCGCGATGACGTCACTTTCCCGCGTCTCCCCGCGAGTCCTTTGTCCGGTCGGTGGTTGGAGTTTCTCAATGTCTTTCAGGTGTTCCGGCTTCTGTCAGGTCTCTCTGTAGCAAGCCATGGGATCTTTGCTGTTTCAAAAATCCCTCAACAGCCTGAGATGAATTCTGAAACAAAAAAAAAACAACAGTGAAAACATTACTGGGAAACCTTTTTTTCTGATGCAAAAAGCTGATGGGATTCAGAATAATTTTTGAATTGTTACAGATGCTTTAGAATTGTGTCAAAATTAGACACTCATACACTAGAATCCTATTATAGCTCTACCTCAAATTGTCCAGTTTGTCATTTCATTTTCATGTCTGAGCAAAGAGAGAAGATATTTGTCGTAATATTCTCTGTTCCACCAGGTGGATTCAGTAGACACTAACATCACTATGGTTACCTTTTTCAAAATCAATAGTGTTAAGAAACTCACTCTCTGCATGTGCCATCAACAAGCATCAACGAGCATTTTTTTTTTAAAGTGAAAAAAGTTGATGGTATAAATCAAAACATAACTTTCCTCTTATTCCAAGCTCTTTCAGAAGAAAGCGCCTTCAGTTATTAAAAATAGCAGGAGCAAATACTGCATGTGAGAAACACTCTGTAGCCAATAACTTAGGCTCAGGCGAGGATCTCAGTGAAGTAGTAATTTATTCGCGATTGCAATGGCGGGCGCCCCACAAGCAGGAGAGAGCGCCTCTACTAGTTCCAAAACACAGTTTATATACCTTTTGATGGCAGGACCCTCCCCTGTTTCCCCACTGAGTGGGTAATCCAGGTTCACAATCTATCTGATGCTTCACAAACAATGCATGGCCTTCAGTTGCCGGCCTGTTAAATTTCAAATTTCTTTTGACGTTTTTACTGTTTGAAGTGGTAATGTTTCTTCACTTATCTGACTTGACTTGACACCGTGATTTTCACCTAATTGTCCTAAGGAGACTGGTTGTCTGCATTTTACTAGGTCGCCTGCTAAACTTTCTTATCACTGTAAGCATATCTCAGTACCACATTCCCTCCTTCTAAACAATGTAACTCTGCAAAAACAACATTTCTATTCCCACAGTTCCCCCCTTTTCTTTTTTTTTATAAACTGTTGATTTTTGCAAAACCTTTCTCTAAGGTGCAATTTGACAGACTTCTTCTTCTTTGCTTTCTTTGCTTTCCATCTCCTCATTATCACCTTATCTGAGTAAGGTGGTGGCTCCATGGTCATTTGTTTCAATAGTGCGGTTTCAGTTAACCACTGTGCTGGTCCTCTTACACAGAGGATAATGCAGCAACCAATGGCTGTCAAAACTCCTACAACTACGATCAATGTTGCAAATATGCCTATTTTTTTTTTTTTTATTTTATTTTATTTTTTTTCTGCCAATTCACTGGCAAGGGTGGTAAGCCCTTGCAATGCTCTTGTTACCGAGCCATCTGGGACACTATTGTTGGGTATAAGATTGCAACAATGGTTGCTCAGTATTACACGCACAAACACACCTCCTTCCTCTGCGAGCATCATATCTAATGCTATCCTGTTTTCCCAAGCCATTTTGCTGATGGCATCTAGTTGTTCAGTGATTCCTCTCATCGCATCCTTGGTATAATTGATGAATCTCTGCTGATTATAATAGAAATAATTAATCCAATCCACATTTTTATTGATTGTTACCCACCAGAACAGTGACTCAAACCCTGCAGCAATTTGATTTCTGGCTTTATGTTCATCTGCAACTCCTCTAGGTACCCCAATAGAATCTATGTATACTCTATCATCAAATGATATTCCTAAGCCTCTTTTACTTCCTCTGGGTATTTGTGATGTTTCTCTTTCAAATGCCAGGGTGAAGGGTATAGCTAATTGAACAAGTGCACAAGTGCCTTCCCAATTAGATGGTAGGGTGGACTGTAAAATCTTCCCTCCACCGTACCACCAGAGATCTGCCCTGGGGATCTCTAGTCTTGAGCAGTTTCCCATCAAGTCCTTGGTAGCACAAGGCAAATTCTCATAGATGCCAGGTAGCACTCACACCCTGCCGTGAGAGGCAAGCTGTATGGTTACCTATAGCTGTAGAGAATGCAGGGGGAACCGTGATACTGTTATCATGCAAGGAACAGCAAAGAGAGACTTACAGGCCTCATTTCCCCAGGCAGTCTTTTCTTGGTACAATGCAATCATACATCGCATCCCTTGGGAGTCTTTGGTCCACCACCATGGGAAAGGCACTATCTGGGCAATCGGTCATCCCGAGGCACAAGCATAGCAGTAGCTACGGTTGAGACTCTGGACGGTATATTTGACCCATTCTATCCAGGCATTCACATCCCCATACCTTGTTTGAACTGACACATTTCAGAGGGCTTCCTGTTTTCTCTCCTGTTTTCTCCTTGAGTTTCTCCCTTTCTCTGATGGCAATAGAGGATTGTTTCCATACAGCTATTCTCAATCTGGCTGTTGGGTCTCTCCCAGTTATTTGTTCTCTCTGCTCAATTGTCGTTGGGCATTTAGATCTCCACAAGCTAACACCTCACAAACATCAAACGTGACAGAATGTGGTACATAACCCTCTGTCACAGTCACCCATATTTTGATGGGGTATCCCGTTTTTGCTATTATCTGGTCATGCCTTTTGCAAGTTGCCAATTGACCAAGGCCTTCTCTGAGGCCTAGAATCACTGAAAACAAAATTAGTAATCAATTTTTCCCTGTCATTATTTTTAAACCTTAGGTTTCCAAATAATTATCGATACAAAAAAATAAGATGTACACTACTACTATAACAACCCCCCCCTTGGGAGCACTGCATTTCGCTATAGGTCTGTTCTTTCTTTCAATCACAAGTCACAGTCGTTAGTTACCTGTGAAAATAAAAGGTTAGTTTACAATTGTAAGCTCTTATCCTGCTCAGAGTCCACTATGAGATTTTTCTATTCAATTTCAACTTCCAACAAGTCTTTTGTAGGAACAGCTTCCCAGGTACTAGCGTCGACGGATGCCTTCACTCGAGTATAGTGAGTCCAACCTTTTTCCGCAGTTCTTACGGCTGTTTCAGTGGTTAGTAATTGTCCTTCCCATTCAGGCCAGAGTTGACTCTTTCCAGGTCCGAATCAGGACCCGGTTTCCTGGGTGATGGTGGTGAATGGGGAATTCCAAAGGTGGGGTTTGAGCCGACAACCCACAGGTCCTGAGAAATGACAAAGAAGAGGACAACCCCAGAATACAGTTCTTAAGAAAACTCTCTGGTTTCGAATTGTGGTATCTCATCCCTTCTGCCCAGATAGGGCAATCTGAACAGCATCTCATATGGTGAAATTCCTATGTCCTTTCTTGGTGCTGTTTAAACCTGTAGGAGTAAGCATTTTACCCAAGGAAGTTGGGTTTCTAACACTAGTTTAGTTAATTGCTTCTTTAATGTCTGATTCATTAGCTCCACCTTCCCAGAAGAGGAGGGGTGCCAGGGGCTGTGAAAATCCCACTCAATCGCTAAGGCCTGCTTTAACCCTTGCAGTAAAGCTTTACACCCATCCAGACACGTGGTCAATTAGGACAAACAAGTAACTCAGTAAAATTTACCTGTATACTTTGGAAAGGGCAAACCCCTGGCTCCCGTCCCCCTCTAGATGGGTTACAGAAGATCTTTTTATTTACCTTTTGACATATGGTACATCCTCTACATATGTGCTTTGCTAAAGTGTATATTCCTATACAGACATACTTTCGTAGCACAACATCACACGTTGCTTGCACCTCCCAATGACTCTTTTGATGTAAAACAGTTAATATTTGCCTCATTATCACTTTATTCAGCATTTCTCTCCCATCAAGGAGTATCCATTTTCTTTCAGACTTCATAGCTCCTGATTCCTTAAAAAAATCTTTCTTTTAAAACTTTTTAGTTCTTTCTTAATTTTCAACAATTCCCTGAATCCTCTCTGCATTTATCCTGTTTTCCTTCAGACATTAGATGCCTTAAATACCTGACTTCTCTTTCTCCATATTGTAATTTATTTTTCAATACTCCCAAGCCCTGCTTTCCCAGAAAGTTGAATAGCTTGTTAGTAGCTTTCTTCACAACTCTTTTCTCCTGTCCTGACAATAGAAAATGATCCACGTATTTGTTAACATTAATACCTCCTTGGGAGGTTGTAATTGCTCCAAAATCTATTTATTTTTATTTTTATTATTATTATTTTTTTTTTTTTAGAATTTACCCAAATGGATAGGTGGCCCTGTAAACCCCTGAGGTAAAATTGGATAAATTTGTCCACCTATATTGTTGCTTCCGCCCCCATTTCAGGGTCTTTCCAGTCAGAGGTGAACACACATGTATGTTTGCTCTCAGGGCCTGAGAGCACTCCATTAATAACACTGTTATTCCA
Source organism: Anas acuta (assembly GCF_963932015.1). Lineage (NCBI taxonomy): Eukaryota > Metazoa > Chordata > Aves > Anseriformes > Anatidae > Anas > Anas acuta. The sequence goes on from NC_089016.1 coordinate 16,336,405, forward strand.
GTCTAACAATTTACTAGTTGAATGCCCAATTTAATCATCAAATCCCTTCTCAACAAGTTAGTCCCTGTCTTGGGTACATACAATAATTACCCAGTGATCATTTTAACCCCTGGTCTCAGCTTGGTATCCCCCAAAAGTGGTACTGTTATCCCAGTTCCTTCTGCCCCCGTCACTTTTTAGGGTTTCATTAGTTAATTTAATCCCTGATACTTTACAAGTCAGTAATGACCTAGCTGTTCCCCAGTGTATTGGGATTGATGGCAAGGTTCGGGAGCTGTGAGTGGGGGGCGTGGGAAACTGCAGTGGCAGCCCCCGTGAGAAAAACCCAGAAGCCTCCCCGTGGCAGGTAATTCAATTCAATTTCAAACACTTTCGTCCGGCCCCTAAGGGGCTCACTGCCGCCCAGAGCCAAGCCATGAGCAATACAGTCCGTGCCTCTGTGAGAGCACAGCCACGAAAACAAACAAACAAAGAAACAAACAAAAACCTGCTGCTCAACAGCAGTTGGGAGAGCGAGAAGCCCCCCCGCAGACACCAAAGTCAGTGCAGAAGGAGGGGGAGGAGGCGCTCCAGGCGCTGGAGCCGAAGCCCCCCTGCGGCCGCTGGAGAGGCTCCTGGTGGAGCAGGCTGTTCCCCCCCACCGTCCCCCTCCCCGATGCTTGGGAAACTGACCAAACACCACAGCAAATATACCAAAACTTCTAGACTGTTACTTAGATAATGCCTACATCCCCTTTCCCTGCTCATTCAACTTCAAACAGCTCTGTTAAATACTACATGCCACACCTTTAACCCCTTCAGCAACCCTTTTAACACTTCCTTTATCTTTCTCCAGCCTGTACTTTTCTAATATCAGCACCAAAGGCTCAGTCAGGGTCCAACTTAATTCCATACTTTTTCCCTCCAAGATAAACAACATATCAATATAGCATATTTTCATCCCATTTTCCTTCTTCCCTCCTTCTTCCACTCCACATATTCCTATTCGAAGTGGCCAGCCTGGCCACACTTAAAACATCTTATCAAAGCCTGTCCCTGCTAGGACTCAGGCCACAACACAGGCAGCCTTCTTTGCCTGCCATTCCTTCATCTCTCTTCCTCTCCTTTCCATCCTGGCCCTGACTCTCCCTGAAGATTTTCTTCCTCTTTCTCCAACCCTCTGCCTCACTACCCGCTGCACTGTCAATACCATTAGTTTCGCTCTTTTTTTTTTTTTTTCCTTCTTATCTCCCCTTCGGACACACACCTCCAGGGCCTCCCGCAGGAGGGTCCCCCAGTGACTGTTCACTACATCCCCCCACCTTCTGAAGCATTTTCTGCGTATTTTGCCAGGCTTTAATCACACAATGAACTTTCAAGAGCCCTTGGGTTACTGGGTCCTCAGGTCTCATCCCCAAGTACTTTCTCATTCTGACCCCAAGTCTCTCATATGATTTCTGCGTTGCACACTATTATTATTCCAGCCAGGATTGGCAAGTGGGTATTTCTGCCCTGCCGGTATTACCCCTGGTCCTGGAGGATGAGCTCTTTCCCATTCTTGTATAGCAGCTCTCCTCCTGATCATTCCCATTTCTTTCCCTGTAAACAACATACTTATAGACATAATTCCCTCCCCCAAGAGTATAAATCAGGTCATAGGAACTGGTCTAATTGTTCAACTAGGCTGTTGGGGTCCTCGAATAAAGACTTCCTCTCTTTCTTAAAAGTCCTAACCTCTCTGCTGGTAAGGAGGAGGGGGTAGTTCACCTAAGAGGATACACAATTAGTGTTAGTACTGTCAGTATCAGGGAAGGCAAAATTCTCAATATCTCTTCTACCTTGTTCTAATTCTTGCCGGAGCCTAGGGTACGATACTTTTTTTAGGGACAGTGTTAATTATAGTCCCTGTCTCCCTTCCTGGAGTGACTGCTGCTGCCACCAGTTCAATATTAAGATTATAGGGAGCATAACTTGGCTCCTTCTCTGAAAAAAGGAATCTTCTTGTTTGCACATAAATTTAAAGCCTGAATTTTCATCAGACCCGTATTTTGGCCAAAATACTGCTGTTTCCTTAATTGGTTCTTTTGTCCAGACTGATACACAATATTTAACCTTTTTAAATTATTTTTCTTTTACAATCCCTCTAATTTTGGGATTATGTTTCCAATTTCTTATCATTCTTCAGGAAGAACTATTAGTAGGCACTCCCCCAGGGATATCTCCCTGTCCCCTGGAACTCATATTTTCCCATTTTTCCTAACCCTCGCCAGTATGTGCTACAGAAATTTCCCTTCTGCAGTGTACCACACACCAACGTACTGAAAAATGGGGGTGTACCGCCAAGCACTTCCCTGTGCCAGCGTTACCGCACACCTATGAGTTTACCAGATTCCCTGGAACTCGTACTTCCCATCTTTCCTAACCCTCACCAGTATGTGCTACAGAATTTTCCCTTCTGCAGTGTACCACACACCAACGTACTGAAAGATGGGGGTGTACCGCCAAGCACTTCCCCGTGCCAGCGTTACCGCACACCTGAGTTTACCAGATTCCCTGGTGTACTTCCAAGCACTTCCCCGTGCAAGGATTACCGTACACCAGATTCCCCTGGTGTAGTGCCAGCACTTCCCCGTGCAAGGGCTTACCATACACCAGATACCCGACCCCCAAGGCAATACTTAATATTTCTTACCTTGGTCTGTGCACAGAGTTACCGGATCGATTCTTAAAAACCCGGAGTGCCTACCTTCTTCCTTTCCCCACTACTTCACGGATCCTGCCTCTTTAACCAGTCTCGGGCCCTCTGTCAGCTCTCCGCAGAACCGCCACCGTCGATGCACAGGACCGCTGAAATCAGCGGGGCATGCCTTCCTGCTGCTGCGGCGGTGGAGCTCCCCAGTAGGTGACTGGATCCCGGACGAGCCCCCAAATTGTGAGAAACACTCTGTAGCCAATAACTTAGGCTCAGGCGAGGATCTCAGTGAAGTAGTAATTTATTCGCGATTGCAATGGCGGGCGCCCCACAAGCAGGAGAGAGCGCCTCTACTAGTTCCAAAACACAGTTTATATACCTTTTGATGGCAGGACCCTCCCCTGTTTCCCCACTGAGTGGGTAATCCAGGTTCACAATCTATCTGATGCTTCACAAACAATGCATGGCCTTCAGTTGCCGGCCTGTTAAATTTCAAATTTCTTTTGACGTTTTTACTGTTTGAAGTGGTAATGTTTCTTCACTTATCTGACTTGACTTGACACCGTGATTTTCACCTAATTGTCCTAAGGAGACTGGTTGTCTGCATTTTACTAGGTCGCCTGCTAAACTTTCTTATCACTGTAAGCATATCTCAGTACCACATTCCCTCCTTCTAAACAATGTAACTCTGCAAAAACAACATTTCTATTCCCACACTGCATAAGCATATTTCGTTACTGGCCAGTAGGCACAATGATCATAGTTTCTTCTGAAGGACATTAAAGAAGTTTTGCATTAGTGCTGTGTAAATGTAATATTCACCAAGTATAACAAATCTAGCGAAATGGTTAAAAATCATTTTTTACATTTGAAGCTTCTTTTACAAAGTAAAATTACCTGAATCCATGGCTCAGCGAAACCTTTATAGGCAGAAGGGATCTGCTGGACCCCATAGTGAGTAAGGTTAAAATTTCTATCTTGGGTTCTCCTCTGTGATCCAACTGTAGATTGCTGTTGAGTTTGTTGCTGAACCACATGGAGAACAGAAGAAACCACAGGGGTTGGCAATTCATGACTACAGATTAACAACAAATAACATGGATTAACAAACAAAACACTGACCAAAGTAAATACTTTACTGTATTTAAGAATACTTCTAGAGATCCAGAAACAGATAGTTTGTTATACTCAGACTGACTGCTTACCTATAGAAATCATGAGATCTCCGTTTAGATCTACAAAGAGGACATATAAGTGGCTCTCTGTTTCTTCTACATTCTTCTGCCCCTGGAACACAGCAACAGGATAATATGTATTCCAGTTTTATAGCGTATATAACCAGAAGATGGCATTAGTATACCTAAATTTTACTGAAGAATGTCAGTTTCAGGATAAACATTTCTGAACTGAGCCACTGCAGCAGCCTGATAAATGTGTGCATTTAAACATTTCTGTATGCAGAAATGCTTCAGTCTAGCACTATAATTAATATTAAAAGTTATGAACTGAAATATGGGTCTTTTTATACGTCAAACATAAGCAATGTTTTTTAAAAAGTACTAATATACATGAGACTGAATTTTATTTGTTAAAGCAAACTAGCTATTTATATACTTTATTTAATGTAGTATGTAAGAATATTCCATAATTTACTACATAATCCAAGCTGATCGTGGATGACTCTCATGAACTCTAATGTCGAGTTGCAGAGGAATAAAGTCTGCTCCTAACCTTGCTCTAATTGGACATAATCTCATTCAGGTAAAAGAGGTTAAAACCAAACCTCTAGCCCTTCAGTTAACCTCTTTCTAAAAGCACTAAATTACAAGCTTGATTTGTGAATAAACAACAACAAAAAAAAACACAACAACACACTAAGTTATAATACTTTTTGATATTTAGAGTCACCAGAATTTAACGAGACAAAGATGATAACATACATATTGACATGCAGTGGTGTAATTTGTTCCTGCAGCCATCTTCACACACAGGCAGGCTCTCTTCATCCAGCATGCCTAACGAACAAATGGAGCACATCTGTTCTTCATCCTTTATACTACTAAAAATAATAAAAAAAATAATCATGATTGTTTATTGGGTTTACATGGCAAGGGTTTGGTAGCAGGGGGTTGTAGTGGTGGCCTCTGTGAGAAGAGTCCAGATGCTGCCCCATGTCAGATAAGGGCCAGTTTCAGCTGGCTCCAAAAGGAACCCATCTCTGGCCAGAGCCAAGCCAATGAGAAATGCTGGTTGTGCCTCTGTGAGAGCAAATTTAAGAAAGGGAAAAACTGCTGTGAATCAGCAGCTGGGAGAGAGGAGTGAGAAATAACCCTGCAGACACCAAGGTTAGTGAAGAAGGAGGGGGAGGAGGTGCTCCAGGCACAGGAGCTGAAGTTCTCCTGCAGCCTGTGGAGATGCCCATGGTGGAGCAGGCTGTCCCCCCTGCAGCCCATGGTGTACCACGGTGGTGCAGATTTCCACACTGCAGCATATGGAGGAGCAGGTAGTTCTGACCTGAAGGATGCTGCGGCCCATGGAGAGCCTCTGCCTGAGAAGGCTCCGGGCCAGACCTGTAGCCCATGGAGAGGAGCCCACGCAGGAGCAGGTGCAACTTCTGGATGGTGTTACAAGATGGAGCTTTGATCCTCGAGCTACGCCTACTGTGATATTTCTGGAACAAACTCTCAACCTAACATCAGAAAAATATAGCAACAGTTGTGTTTATGCTATGAATTGCTTATATTTAAAGGCAACATTACTAAAGCTTAACTACTGCTTAAAGATCTATTGACCTTCACAATAATGTATTAGCAGCAGAAGTAACAGGAATTTCAGAAGTCTTACTAATCAACAGATCACAAGAAACACAGCTTACAGCAAAAAGCTATTTATTTATTAAAAATAGCTTACAGCTTTAAGTATATACAAATACTTCTGAGGACCCCTGTTCTGCTTATCTTTCTACTCATGGCGACATTAAATTTGAATCATTCACTAAACTGCAGCTCTCTACTAATTCTTTTAGTTACATCTTTTATCTGCAGATTTTTTTTTCTACTTACATAGCTCTTGAAACTGAATTAAAAACAATTAAAACCACATTCTTGTTGCTTTGAAATGCAGCAGTTTTGAGCATTTTTAAGACAGTACCCTAAAGAATTCTACCTGGAGTATATTTTAGATCTGCCATTAGATCTTTATGAGATTGATTACCTCAAAGTTCTTCAGTGTCTTTCTCCATAGCACTGGGTCTGAGGGTTCAAGCTGGAATACACGCAGCATAACAAATAGCAGATGAATATAAAATGTTCCACAGCCACAGCTACAAGTCTGCAAAGAAAAGTATAAGCTAGGGCTCTACTGACTTGATAATTACATGGATCATTTTTCCACATTTAGGTGCATCATGGAAGTGTATACTAGGCCCTCCTACTTTTCAAAAAAGAGTATTTAATGCAAAATAGTATTTCAAATATGGGCATAAATATCTTCTTACATGGCCTTTCAGAAAAGGGAATTCCCAAAATATTATTTAGGAATATGTCTGAAAAAAATCTGACAATTATAGCATCAGTTTTCTCCTTTCTTTTTCAAAAAATCAACTGAAAGCTATTGTTACTCTCCATACTAAAAGGAATTTATGCATATAATCATAATATATATCTGTAACATGACGGCAAACTTAAATGACATGTTTCTGCTTACACAAAAACCTACATGTTCCCCAATACAGCATCACAGTAGTACTATGAAAGTCTCTGAAAAGGACCTTATTATGGGTATCAATGATATTATCACTCCATTAAAGGAATTATGGCATTGCTTGTCATTTATAGCTACTCCATAGTTAAAGAAATAAAGCATTTCAGGGTGAGAAACCAGGAAAGTAAGTGGCCAAATTTTAGCCAAAAATGCTTAATAAGACATATAATTAGGAGCTACTTGTAGGAATAAGAAATATATGGAACGTTAGTAAAGATTTCTTTAACTAGAATCTTTTTCTTAAGAGAAACTTCGGACAAAAATAGTACTTGCTACATATTTGATAAAAATACAAGCTGATTACTATGCTGTATGAGCACGTATTACATCTTTTAAACATTGCTTTACAGAACCATTAGCATGGGTTGCTGACTGACAATCTAATTTGGTTTTGTACAGTTGTCCTGGTTTCAGCTAGGATAGTTAATTTTCCTCCTAGTAGCTGGTAGGGTGCTGTGTTTTGGATTAGGATGAGAAGAGTGTTGATAACATGCTGAAACCAGGACAACGGTTTTCCAAGATTAATTATAAATTAATAAAAGCTACAGACAACACAACAGTGTTCTTTACCTGAGGCCCAATAAACACTCTGTATTTATTATCAGGGCTGTCTCCTCCAATTAAGAAAGAGTAGGGTCCTATCTACTGCAGCAGGTACAGCCTAGCTTGCATAACTTTATTGACACGACGATTTGTTTCTTCAGGGTTGTATGGAGAGAAGCCATCTGGAGATGGGGCTCTTCGAGGCAGTGTTATTTGTCCATTCTGATGCTACAAAAGTGGTTCCATTGTTTCCGGGAAGGAAATAGAAAGTTTAGCTATGTATTTTGTTCAGAATGTCATAGAATGTCTCTCAGACCTGAAGAAACTACAACTTGATTAGACTACATGAATTTAAAATGATTAATTTTCTTTTATGACCAGAACTAGAGGGCAGAAGAAAAACAAGAATTTTTAATTGAAATTTTTATAACTGAAATTTTGTCTGGTATTATGACAGAAAAGGAGACTTTTAAGTTGCTTCAGTTTTCAAGTCTTCATTAATAGCCTTTTAACATTTTAATTTCTCTTATCAAGAGGAAAGGATTTGTTCTACAGTGCTATATTGTGTGATATTAATTCCTAGTTCAGTGGAATAACAGTACATATTTTACTGATTTTGGAATCCTTTGTTAGAGCAATGGGACAATAAAAGCAATTAGACTTTATTCTTACTCTAATTGCATTGTGAAATTGTATACAAGTCAACAGAAGATTAACTGTGGATGAGTATGTTTGTAATCTGTTATATACTGTTGCTCAAAACACTATATTCTTGATCTTCTCTAATGAAGTCAGTAATTAATGCTCAAAATATTCCACTCCATTCCTGATCTTCTCAAATGCAATGGTATAGATTTTATCATCTAACAATGCAAATACCTAAAACGTCACCAATCTGTATGCAAAGAACAGTCCTGAAACAGAGGATCACAAATAGCATACCAGTAACTCTTTTCTACAGGAATCTTACTCTAATCAACAATCTTTTCCTCGAGGGAATATACTTGCCTGGAGAACTGACATGCAAAACTACAGAGAAAAACTACTGACATCTCTGTGCAAATCTAACTAAGAGAACATATGGCCTCATTTATTTCCTACAAAACAAAACAAAACAAACAAACAAACAAAAAAACAAAAGCATGACTGAATTAAAAAGAAGAAACACACCTAAGAGCAGAGAATAAAGTTCCATGCATAAGAGAAATGTAACACTCTCAAGTGATATTGTGTCATAACACCCCTTTTTTACATCAGCATCTTGCCCTACCCAGCGAGGATTACATACTAATTGCCTCTCTTTTAAGCAAAAGATTGCAGAATATAGCCAAATTAATAATTACATCACAGCTTGCAACTTACATGTACTGCAGATACCCTTTTTCTTCTAACACCTGGTGATTCAGATTTAACAGTCCTAGAGGACGATGAAGAGGAGCTACCAGGAGAAGGACTATGCCTTCCTTTCTGCATAGGTGAACAAGCAGTGCTTTGTCCTTCAGCTTGAGGTTCTTGAGATATCTTGTTCTTTTCACATGCATCTCCTTTCACAGGGATAGGTTTCACCACCTTGCAGGAATTAAACCATGAGTGTTAGAATTACAAATTAATCATTTCACTTTAAAGCAACGCAAATCCATCAAAACTTGTTTTTCTAGCATTATATAATTAAGCCATAATTCAGACATACAAAGTTTGCAAATTTGCTAGTTTCCAATATTAACATCTCATAGGTGTTTTCTTGTTAGTCTATATGCAAAACATATAAAAACAAGAACGTTTTTCCCGTCCGTTTGTGCCACTTCCATTAGTTGTAGCAGCAACTGATTTATTCTTAAAGTGCTTATCTGTCATTCATGGTATCCCAAAGGACAGCAGTTCCCCCATTTGGACAGTAGGATTAAAATGATTTTTTTTTACTACAGTCATTGCCTGCCTATATAAGAGTTATAACCTTGAATCCATTTATTATATACTGCATGTATCAGACGAGAAATATTAGGTTTATTATTTCTACAGCACAGTATGACCACTTGTTACAAAATAAAATTACTTTAAACCTGGAAGCAATACAGAAAAATTAAGGTGTTCTGTGCCCTGTAAGAACCCTGGACTGTTTTTCTGCCTGCAATACAGCTGAAACAGTTAGTTAGCTCAGATACTGGAAGCAAATCACTGTGCACGGTGTTGCACAGAAAAATGCTCAACCAGAGTAATCGTTTATACTCCTAATAAAGCGCTCTATTGCATCAACACTCAATTTAGACACAGATATGGAATATTTTCACACAACTTTCAGCTGCCTGGCCCTAAGACATACATAGTGCATGCGAAGAGTAAGGCCCCTCAGAATAGAATTAAAAGCAATCCCGACAGGCAGGGTCACTTTTAATTCTACATTTGTCTATGATTTAGAGGCTGTCCTGGTTTTGGCTAGTATAGATAAGAGTTAATTTTCCTCTTAGTAGCTGGTAGGGTGCTGTGTTTGGGATTTAGGATGGGAATAATGTTGATAACACACTGATGTTTTAATTGTTGCTGAGCAGTGCTTACACCAAGCGAAGGACTTTTCAGCTTCTCACGCTGTCCTGCCAGCAGGCAGGCTGGGGGTGCAGCAGGAGCTGGGAGGGGACAGAACCAGGACAGCTGACCCAAATTGGCCAAAGGGATATTCCATACCATAGTATGGAATAGGACTCTGCCAACCAGTGTCCTGAACAGTTCAAAGTTGGCCCTCCGGAAGTCCGATGCAGCGGTTTTACTGGTCTCCTTCCTGGCTTCTCCAAGAATGGAGAACTCTACCATGAAGGCTATCAAACGAGTCTTTAGAGGACTGGTACAGTTAGTGGATGGAGTGGGAGTACAGGTGGTGTTTTCGTCCATCCCTACAGTGGCAGGGAGGTGTACAGAGAGGACACAGAAAGCCCACTTGATAAACACATGGCTCAGAGGCTGGTGCCAACACAGAAATTTAGTTGTTTTTTTTTTTTAACAATGGGGCGCTTTACTCGGCACCTGGCCTGATGGCTGCAGACGGGTCCCACCTATCTCTAAGGGGAAAACAGATCCTAGGCCAGGAGCTGGCAGGGCTCATTGAGAGGGCTTTAAACTAGGTAAGAAGGGGGACGGGGCTGAAATGACGCTTGTTGGAGGTGTGCCAGGGGGAATAATGGCTAGGCCGGAGGCGAAAGCAATGACCCAGCTGAAGTGCATCTACACTAATGCACGCAGCATGGGTAACAAACAAGAGGAGCTGGAAGCCATCGTGCAGCAGGCAGGCTGTGACTTGGTTGCCATCACAGAAACATCGTGGGACCACTCTCATGACTGGAGTGCTGCAATGTCTGGCTATAGACTCTTCAGAAGGGACAGGCAGCACAGAAGGGGTGGTGGCGTGGCTCTCTACATCAGAGAGTGTTTTGATGTCGTGGAACTTGAGGCTGGGAATGATAAGGTTGAGTCCCTATGGGTTAGGATCAGCGGGAAGGCCAAGAAGGGAAGCATCCTGGTGGGCGTCTGTTATAGACCACCGAACCAGGATGAGGAGACTGATGAGGAGTTCTACAGGCAGCTGACAGAAGTTGCGAAATCGTCAGCGCTTTTTCTCATGGGGGACTTCAACTTCCCAGACATATCCTGGAAGCAAAACATTGCCCAGAGAAATCAGTCTAAAAGGTTTCTGGAGAGCATGGAAGATAGCTTCCTGACACAGCTGGTTAGTGAGCCTACCTGGGGAGGTGCCCCACTAGACCTTCTCTTCACAAACAGTGAAGGACTGGTGAGAGATGTGGTGGTTGGAAACTGTCTTGGTGTGTTGGGTCTGTCTGAGCATTGGACTTCCGGAGGGCCAACATTGAACTGTTCAGGACACTGGTTGGCAGAGTCCCTTTCGGAGGTGGTTTTGAAGGGCAGAGGAGTCCAGGAAGGCTGGGCACTCTTCGAGAAGGAAATCTTAATGGCGCAGGAGCGGTCTGTCCCCATGTGCCCAAAGACGAGCCGGCGCGGAAGAAGACCGGCCTGGCTCAACAGATAGTTGTGGCTTGAGCTTAGGAGAAAAAAGAGGGTTTATGATCTTTGAGAGATCATAAGAAGGTGGGCCATGCGGGAGGACTATAAGGATGTTGCGAGGCTGTGCAGGGACAAAATTAGAAAGGCCTAATGCCTTAATGCCTTCTTTGCCTCAGTCTTTAGCAGCAAGAGCAGTTGTTCTCTGGATATCCAGTACCCTGAGCTGGTGGAAGGGGATGGGGAGCAGAATGTGGCCCTCACTATCCATGAGGAAATGGTTGGCAACCTGCTACAGCACTTGGATGTACGCAAGTCGATGGGGCCAGATGGGATCCACCCGAGGATACTGAGAGAACTGGCGGAGGAGCTGGCCAAGCCACTTTCCATCATTTATCGGTAGTCCTGGCTACTGGGGGAGGTCCAAGTTGACTGGTGGCTACCAAACGTGACGCCCATCTACAAGAAGGGCCAGAGGGCAGACCCAGGGAACTATAGGCCTGTCAGTTTGACCTCAGTGCCAGGGAAGCTCATGGAGCAGATTATCTTGAGAGTCATCACGCGGCGCTTGCAGGGCAAGCGAGCGATCAGGCCCAGTCAGCATGGGTTTATGAAAGGCAGGTCCTGCTTGACGAACCTGTTCTCCTTCTATGACAAAGTGACGCGCTGGGTGGATGGAAAGGCTATGGATGTGGTCTACCTTGACTTCAGCAAGGCTTTTGACACCATTTCCCACAACATTCTCCTCAAGAAACTGGCTGCTCATGGCTTGGACTGGCGTACGCTTCGTTGGGTTAGAAACTCGCTGGATAGCCGGGCCCAAAAAGTTGTGGTGAATGGAGTCAAATCCAGCTGGAGACCAGTCACTAGTGGCGTTCCCCAGGGCTCGGTGCTGGGGCCGGTCCTCTTTAATATCTTCATCGATGATCTGGATGAGGGGATCGAGTGCACCCTCAGTAAGGTCACAGATGACACCAAGTTAGGTGCGTGTGTCGATCTGCTCGAGGGTAGGAAGGCTCTGCAGGAGGATCTGGATAGGCTGGACCGATGGGCTGAGGTCAACTGTATGAGGTTCAACAAGGCCAAGTGCCGGATCCTGCACTTTGGGCACAACAACCCCAAGCAGCGCTACAGGCTGGGAGAAGAGTGGTTAGAAAGCTGCCTGGCAGAGAAGGACCTGGGAGTATTGGTTGATAGTCGGCTGAATATGAGCCAGCAGTGTGCTCAGGTGGCCAAGAAGGCCAACAGCATCCTGGCTTGTATAAGAAGCAGTGTGGCCAGCAGGGCCAGGGAAGTGATTGTCCCCCTGTACTCGGCTCTGGTGAGGCCGCACCCTGAGTCTTGTGTTCAGTTTTGGGCCCCTCGCTACAAGAAGGACATCGAGGTGCTCGAGAGAGTCCAGAGAAGGGCAACGAAACTGGTGAGGGGTCTGGAGAACAAGTCTTACGAGGAGCGGCTGAGGGAGCTGGGCTTGTTCAGCCTGGAGAAGAGGAGGCTCAGGGGCAACCTTATCGCTCTCTATAGGTACCTTAAAGGAGGCTATAGCGAGGTGGGGATTGGTCTATTCTCCCACATGCCTGTGGACAGGACGCGGGGGAATGGGCTGAAGATGCGCCAGGGGAGTTTTAGGTTGGATGTTAGAAAGAACTTCTTTACTGAGAGGGTTGTGAGGCATTGGAATGGGCTGCCCAGGGAAGTGGTGGAGTCACCATCACTGGAGGTCTTTAAAAGATGTAGAGCTTAGTGATATGGTTTAGTGGAGGACTGGTTAGTGTTAGGTCAGAGGTTGAACTAGGTGATGTTGAGGTCTTTTCCAACCTAGACGATTATGTGATTCTGTGATTCTGTGAGCTACATGGCGTACTTTTACAACCAGGTTCTCCACCCAGGCAGCTATATCTTGCCACAGTGCAGCAGCCCAGATGGGTTTGCCCTGGTGCTGCCAGTTGTTTGGCTTCCATTGCAGTAACTACCTCCACAGGACATTTGCTACCATCCATGAATCAGTATAGAGATAGGTAGAATTTCCATCCCATTTAGTAGGCAATTAGTATGTAATCCTCGCTGGGTAGGGCAAGATGCTGATGTAAAAAAGGGGTGTTATGACACAATATCACTTGAGAGTGTTACATTTCTCTTATGCATGGAACTTTATTCTCTGCTCTTAGGTGTGTTTCTTCTTTTTAATTCAGTCATGCTTTTGTTTTTTTGTTTGTTTGTTTGTTTTGTTTTGTTTTGTAGGAAATAAATGAGGCCATATGTTCTCTTAGTTAGATTTGCACAGAGATGTCAGTAGTTTTTCTCTGTAGTTTTGCATGTCAGTTCTCCAGGCAAGTATATTCCCTCGAGGAAAAGATTGTTGATTAGAGTAAGATTCCTGTAGAAAAGAGTTACTGGTATGCTATTTGTGATCCTCTGTTTCAGGACTGTTCTTTGCATACAGATTGGTGACGTTTTAGGTATTTGCATTGTTAGATGATAAAATCTATACCATTGCATTTGAGAAGATCAGGAATGGAGTGGAATATTTTGAGCATTAATTACTGACTTCATTAGAGAAGATCAAGAATATAGTGTTTTGAGCAACAGTATATAACAGATTACAAACATACTCATCCACAGTTAATCTTCTGTTGACTTGTATACAATTTCACAATGCAATTAGAGTAAGAATAAAGTCTAATTGCTTTTATTGTCCCATTGCTCTAACAAAGGATTCCAAAATCAGTAAAATATGTACTGTTATTCCACTGAACTAGGAATTAATATCACACAATATAGCACTGTAGAACAAATCCTTTCCTCTTGATAAGAGAAATTAAAATGTTAAAAGGCTATTAATGAAGACTTGAAAACTGAAGCAACTTAAAAGTCTCCTTTTCTGTCATAATACCAGACAAAATTTCAGTTATAAAAATTTCAATTAAAAATTCTTGTTTTTCTTCTGCCCTCTAGTTCTGGTCATAAAAGAAAATTAATCATTTTAAATTCATGTAGTCTAATCAAGTTGTAGTTTCTTCAGGTCTGAGAGACATTCTATGACATTCTGAACAAAATACATAGCTAAACTTTCTATTTCCTTCCCGGAAACAATGGAACCACTTTTGTAGCATCAGAATGGACAAATAACACTGCCTCGAAGAGCCCCATCTCCAGATGGCTTCTCTCCATACAACCCTGAAGAAACAAATCGTCGTGTCAATAAAGTTATGCAAGCTAGGCTGTACCTGCTGCAGTAGATAGGACCCTACTCTTTCTTAATTGGAGGAGACAGCCCTGATAATAAATACAGAGTGTTTATTGGGCCTCAGGTAAAGAACACTGTTGTGTTGTCTGTAGCTTTTATTAATTTATAATTAATCTTGGAAAACCGTTGTCCTGGTTTCAGCATGTTATCAACACTCTTCTCATCCTAATCCAAAACACAGCACCCTACCAGCTACTAGGAGGAAAATTAACTATCCTAGCTGAAACCAGGACAACTGTACAAAACCAAATTAGATTGTCAGTCAGCAACCCATGCTAATGGTTCTGTAAAGCAATGTTTAAAAGATGTAATACGTGCTCATACAGCATAGTAATCAGCTTGTATTTTTATCAAATATGTAGCAAGTACTATTTTTGTCCGAAGTTTCTCTTAAGAAAAAGATTCTAGTTAAAGAAATCTTTACTAACGTTCCATATATTTCTTATTCCTACAAGTAGCTCCTAATTATATGTCTTATTAAGCATTTTTGGCTAAAATTTGGCCACTTACTTTCCTGGTTTCTCACCCTGAAATGCTTTATTTCTTTAACTATGGAGTAGCTATAAATGACAAGCAATGCCATAATTCCTTTAATGGAGTGATAATATCATTGATACCCATAATAAGGTCCTTTTCAGAGACTTTCATAGTACTACTGTGATGCTGTATTGGGGAACATGTAGGTTTTTGTGTAAGCAGAAACATGTCATTTAAGTTTGCCGTCATGTTACAGATATATATTATGATTATATGCATAAATTCCTTTTAGTATGGAGAGTAACAATAGCTTTCAGTTGATTTTTTGAAAAAGAAAGGAGAAAACTGATGCTATAATTGTCAGATTTTTTTCAGACATATTCCTAAATAATATTTTGGGAATTCCCTTTTCTGAAAGGCCATGTAAGAAGATATTTATGCCCATATTTGAAATACTATTTTGCATTAAATACTCTTTTTTGAAAAGTAGGAGGGCCTAGTATACACTTCCATGATGCACCTAAATGTGGAAAAATGATCCATGTAATTATCAAGTCAGTAGAGCCCTAGCTTATACTTTTCTTTGCAGACTTGTAGCTGTGGCTGTGGAACATTTTATATTCATCTGCTATTTGTTATGCTGCGTGTATTCCAGCTTGAACCCTCAGACCCAGTGCTATGGAGAAAGACACTGAAGAACTTTGAGGTAATCAATCTCATAAAGATCTAATGGCAGATCTAAAATATACTCCAGGTAGAATTCTTTAGGGTACTGTCTTAAAAATGCTCAAAACTGCTGCATTTCAAAGCAACAAGAATGTGGTTTTAATTGTTTTTAATTCAGTTTCAAGAGCTATGTAAGTAGAAAAAAAAATCTGCAGATAAAAGATGTAACTAAAAGAATTAGTAGAGAGCTGCAGTTTAGTGAATGATTCAAATTTAATGTCGCCATGAGTAGAAAGATAAGCAGAACAGGGGTCCTCAGAAGTATTTGTATATACTTAAAGCTGTAAGCTATTTTTAATAAATAAATAGCTTTTTGCTGTAAGCTGTGTTTCTTGTGATCTGTTGATTAGTAAGACTTCTGAAATTCCTGTTACTTCTGCTGCTAATACATTATTGTGAAGGTCAATAGATCTTTAAGCAGTAGTTAAGCTTTAGTAATGTTGCCTTTAAATATAAGCAATTCATAGCATAAACACAACTGTTGCTATATTTTTCTGATGTTAGGTTGAGAGTTTGTTCCAGAAATATCACAGTAGGCGTAGCTCGAGGATCAAAGCTCCATCTTGTAACACCATCCAGAAGTTGCACCTGCTCCTGCGTGGGCTCCTCTCCATGGGCTACAGGTCTGGCCCGGAGCCTTCTCAGGCAGAGGCTCTCCATGGGCCGCAGCATCCTTCAGGTCAGAACTACCTGCTCCTCCATATGCTGCAGTGTGGAAATCTGCACCACCGTGGTACACCATGGGCTGCAGGGGGGACAGCCTGCTCCACCATGGGCATCTCCACAGGCTGCAGGAGAACTTCAGCTCCTGTGCCTGGAGCACCTCCTCCCCCTCCTTCTTCACTAACCTTGGTGTCTGCAGGGTTATTTCTCACTCCTCTCTCCCAGCTGCTGATTCACAGCAGTTTTTCCCTTTCTTAAATTTGCTCTCACAGAGGCACAACCAGCATTTCTCATTGGCTTGGCTCTGGCCAGAGATGGGTTCCTTTTGGAGCCAGCTGAAACTGGCCCTTATCTGACATGGGGCAGCATCTGGACTCTTCTCACAGAGGCCACCACTACAACCCCCTGCTACCAAACCCTTGCCATGTAAACCCAATAAACAATCATGATTATTTTTTTTATTATTTTTAGTAGTATAAAGGATGAAGAACAGATGTGCTCCATTTGTTCGTTAGGCATGCTGGATGAAGAGAGCCTGCCTGTGTGTGAAGATGGCTGCAGGAACAAATTACACCACTGCATGTCAATATGTATGTTATCATCTTTGTCTCGTTAAATTCTGGTGACTCTAAATATCAAAAAGTATTATAACTTAGTGTGTTGTTGTGTTTTTTTTTGTTGTTGTTTATTCACAAATCAAGCTTGTAATTTAGTGCTTTTAGAAAGAGGTTAACTGAAGGGCTAGAGGTTTGGTTTTAACCTCTTTTACCTGAATGAGATTATGTCCAATTAGAGCAAGGTTAGGAGCAGACTTTATTCCTCTGCAACTCGACATTAGAGTTCATGAGAGTCATCCACGATCAGCTTGGATTATGTAGTAAATTATGGAATATTCTTACATACTACATTAAATAAAGTATATAAATAGCTAGTTTGCTTTAACAAATAAAATTCAGTCTCATGTATATTAGTACTTTTTAAAAAACATTGCTTATGTTTGACGTATAAAAAGACCCATATTTCAGTTCATAACTTTTAATATTAATTATAGTGCTAGACTGAAGCATTTCTGCATACAGAAATGTTTAAATGCACACATTTATCAGGCTGCTGCAGTGGCTCAGTTCAGAAATGTTTATCCTGAAACTGACATTCTTCAGTAAAATTTAGGTATACTAATGCCATCTTCTGGTTATATACGCTATAAAACTGGAATACATATTATCCTGTTGCTGTGTTCCAGGGGCAGAAGAATGTAGAAGAAACAGAGAGCCACTTATATGTCCTCTTTGTAGATCTAAACGGAGATCTCATGATTTCTATAGGTAAGCAGTCAGTCTGAGTATAACAAACTATCTGTTTCTGGATCTCTAGAAGTATTCTTAAATACAGTAAAGTATTTACTTTGGTCAGTGTTTTGTTTGTTAATCCATGTTATTTGTTGTTAATCTGTAGTCATGAATTGCCAACCCCTGTGGTTTCTTCTGTTCTCCATGTGGTTCAGCAACAAACTCAACAGCAATCTACAGTTGGATCACAGAGGAGAACCCAAGATAGAAATTTTAACCTTACTCACTATGGGGTCCAGCAGATCCCTTCTGCCTATAAAGGTTTCGCTGAGCCATGGATTCAGGTAATTTTACTTTGTAAAAGAAGCTTCAAATGTAAAAAATGATTTTTAACCATTTCGCTAGATTTGTTATACTTGGTGAATATTACATTTACACAGCACTAATGCAAAACTTCTTTAATGTCCTTCAGAAGAAACTATGATCATTGTGCCTACTGGCCAGTAACGAAATATGCTTATGCAGTGTGGGAATAGAAATGTTGTTTTTGCAGAGTTACATTGTTTAGAAGGAGGGAATGTGGTACTGAGATATGCTTACAGTGATAAGAAAGTTTAGCAGGCGACCTAGTAAAATGCAGACAACCAGTCTCCTTAGGACAATTAGGTGAAAATCACGGTGTCAAGTCAAGTCAGATAAGTGAAGAAACATTACCACTTCAAACAGTAAAAACGTCAAAAGAAATTTGAAATTTAACAGGCCGGCAACTGAAGGCCATGCATTGTTTGTGAAGCATCAGATAGATTGTGAACCTGGATTACCCACTCAGTGGGGAAACAGGGGAGGGTCCTGCCATCAAAAGGTATATAAACTGTGTTTTGGAACTAGTAGAGGCGCTCTCTCCTGCTTGTGGGGCGCCCGCCATTGCAATCGCGAATAAATTACTACTTCACTGAGATCCTCGCCTGAGCCTAAGTTATTGGCTACAGAGTGTTTCTCACAATTTGGGGGCTCGTCCGGGATCCAGTCACCTACTGGGGAGCTCCACCGCCGCAGCAGCAGGAAGGCATGCCCCGCTGATTTCAGCGGTCCTGTGCATCGACGGTGGCGGTTCTGCGGAGAGCTGACAGAGGGCCCGAGACTGGTTAAAGAGGCAGGATCCGTGAAGTAGTGGGGAAAGGAAGAAGGTAGGCACTCCGGGTTTTTAAGAATCGATCCGGTAACTCTGTGCACAGACCAAGGTAAGAAATATTAAGTATTGCCTTGGGGGTCGGGTATCTGGTGTATGGTAAGCCCTTGCACGGGGAAGTGCTGGCACTACACCAGGGGAATCTGGTGTACGGTAATCCTTGCACGGGGAAGTGCTTGGAAGTACACCAGGGAATCTGGTAAACTCAGGTGTGCGGTAACGCTGGCACGGGGAAGTGCTTGGCGGTACACCCCCATCTTTCAGTACGTTGGTGTGTGGTACACTGCAGAAGGGAAAATTCTGTAGCACATACTGGTGAGGGTTAGGAAAGATGGGAAGTACGAGTTCCAGGGAATCTGGTAAACTCATAGGTGTGCGGTAACGCTGGCACAGGGAAGTGCTTGGCGGTACACCCCCATTTTTCAGTACGTTGGTGTGTGGTACACTGCAGAAGGGAAATTTCTGTAGCACATACTGGCGAGGGTTAGGAAAAATGGGAAAATATGAGTTCCAGGGGACAGGGAGATATCCCTGGGGGAGTGCCTACTAATAGTTCTTCCTGAAGAATGATAAGAAATTGGAAACATAATCCCAAAATTAGAGGGATTGTAAAAGAAAAATAATTTAAAAAGGTTAAATATTGTGTATCAGTCTGGACAAAAGAACCAATTAAGGAAACAGCAGTATTTTGGCCAAAATACGGGTCTGATGAAAATTCAGGCTTTAAATTTATGTGCAAACAAGAAGATTCCTTTTTTCAGAGAAGGAGCCAAGTTATGCTCCCTATAATCTTAATATTGAACTGGTGGCAGCAGCAGTCACTCCAGGAAGGGAGACAGGGACTATAATTAACACTGTCCCTAAAAAAAGTATCGTACCCTAGGCTCCGGCAAGAATTAGAACAAGGTAGAAGAGATATTGAGAATTTTGCCTTCCCTGATACTGACAGTACTAACACTAATTGTGTATCCTCTTAGGTGAACTACCCCCTCCTCCTTACCAGCAGAGAGGTTAGGACTTTTAAGAAAGAGAGGAAGTCTTTATTCGAGGACCCCAACAGCCTAGTTGAACAATTAGACCAGTTCCTATGACCTGATTTATACTCTTGGGGGAGGGAATTATGTCTATAAGTATGTTGTTTACAGGGAAAGAAATGGGAATGATCAGGAGGAGAGCTGCTATACAAGAATGGGAAAGAGCTCATCCTCCAGGACCAGGGGTAATACCGGCAGGGCAGAAATACCCACTTGCCAATCCTGGCTGGAATAATAATAGTGTGCAACGCAGAAATCATATGAGAGACTTGGGGTCAGAATGAGAAAGTACTTGGGGATGAGACCTGAGGACCCAGTAACCCAAGGGCTCTTGAAAGTTCATTGTGTGATTAAAGCCTGGCAAAATACGCAGAAAATGCTTCAGAAGGTGGGGGGATGTAGTGAACAGTCACTGGGGGACCCTCCTGCGGGAGGCCCTGGAGGTGTGTGTCCGAAGGGGAGATAAGAAGGAAAAAAAAAAAAAAAGAGCGAAACTAATGGTATTGACAGTGCAGCGGGTAGTGAGGCAGAGGGTTGGAGAAAGAGGAAGAAAATCTTCAGGGAGAGTCAGGGCCAGGATGGAAAGGAGAGGAAGAGAGATGAAGGAATGGCAGGCAAAGAAGGCTGCCTGTGTTGTGGCCTGAGTCCTAGCAGGGACAGGCTTTGATAAGATGTTTTAAGTGTGGCCAGGCTGGCCACTTCGAATAGGAATATGTGGAGTGGAAGAAGGAGGGAAGAAGGAAAATGGGATGAAAATATGCTATATTGATATGTTGTTTATCTTGGAGGGAAAAAGTATGGAATTAAGTTGGACCCTGACTGAGCCTTTGGTGCTGGTATTAGAAAAGTACAGGCTGGAGAAAGATAAAGGAAGTGTTAAAAGGGTTGCTGAAGGGGTTAAAGGTGTGGCATGTAGTATTTAACAGAGCTGTTTGAAGTTGAATGAGCAGGGAAAGGGGATGTAGGCATTATCTAAGTAACAGTCTAGAAGTTTTGGTATATTTGCTGTGGTGTTTGGTCAGTTTCCCAAGCATCGGGGAGGGGGACGGTGGGGGGGAACAGCCTGCTCCACCAGGAGCCTCTCCAGCGGCCGCAGGGGGGCTTCGGCTCCAGCGCCTGGAGCGCCTCCTCCCCCTCCTTCTGCACTGACTTTGGTGTCTGCGGGGGGGCTTCTCGCTCTCCCAACTGCTGTTGAGCAGCAGGTTTTTGTTTGTTTCTTTGTTTGTTTGTTTTCGTGGCTGTGCTCTCACAGAGGCACGGACTGTATTGCTCATGGCTTGGCTCTGGGCGGCAGTGAGCCCCTTAGGGGCCGGACGAAAGTGTTTGAAATTGAATTGAATTACCTGCCACGGGGAGGCTTCTGGGTTTTTCTCACGGGGGCTGCCACTGCAGTTTCCCACGCCCCCCACTCACAGCTCCCGAACCTTGCCATCAATCCCAATACACTGGGGAACAGCTAGGTCATTACTGACTTGTAAAGTATCAGGGATTAAATTAACTAATGAAACCCTAAAAAGTGACGGGGGCAGAAGGAACTGGGATAACAGTACCACTTTTGGGGGATACCAAGCTGAGACCAGGGGTTAAAATGATCACTGGGTAATTATTGTATGTACCCAAGACAGGGACTAACTTGTTGAGAAGGGATTTGATGATTAAATTGGGCATTCAACTAGTAAATTGTTAGACTGGAATAACAGTGTTATTAATGGAGTGCTCTCAGGCCCTGAGAGCAAACATACATGTGTGTTCACCTCTGACTGGAAAGACCCTGAAATGGGGGCGGAAGCAACAATATAGGTGGACAAATTTATCCAATTTTACCTCAGGGGTTTACAGGGCCACCTATCCATTTGGGTAAATTCTAAAAAAAAAAAAATAATAATAATAAAAATAAAAATAAATAGATTTTGGAGCAATTACAACCTCCCAAGGAGGTATTAATGTTAACAAATACGTGGATCATTTTCTATTGTCAGGACAGGAGAAAAGAGTTGTGAAGAAAGCTACTAACAAGCTATTCAACTTTCTGGGAAAGCAGGGCTTGGGAGTATTGAAAAATAAATTACAATATGGAGAAAGAGAAGTCAGGTATTTAAGGCATCTAATGTCTGAAGGAAAACAGGATAAATGCAGAGAGGATTCAGGGAATTGTTGAAAATTAAGAAAGAACTAAAAAGTTTTAAAAGAAAGATTTTTTTAAGGAATCAGGAGCTATGAAGTCTGAAAGAAAATGGATACTCCTTGATGGGAGAGAAATGCTGAATAAAGTGATAATGAGGCAAATATTAACTGTTTTACATCAAAAGAGTCATTGGGAGGTGCAAGCAACGTGTGATGTTGTGCTACGAAAGTATGTCTGTATAGGAATATACACTTTAGCAAAGCACATATGTAGAGGATGTACCATATGTCAAAAGGTAAATAAAAAGATCTTCTGTAACCCATCTAGAGGGGGACGGGAGCCAGGGGTTTGCCCTTTCCAAAGTATACAGGTAAATTTTACTGAGTTACTTGTTTGTCCTAATTGACCACGTGTCTGGATGGGTGTAAAGCTTTACTGCAAGGGTTAAAGCAGGCCTTAGCGATTGAGTGGGATTTTCACAGCCCCTGGCACCCCTCCTCTTCTGGGAAGGTGGAGCTAATGAATCAGACATTAAAGAAGCAATTAACTAAACTAGTGTTAGAAACCCAACTTCCTTGGGTAAAATGCTTACTCCTACAGGTTTAAACAGCACCAAGAAAGGACATAGGAATTTCACCATATGAGATGCTGTTCAGATTGCCCTATCTGGGCAGAAGGGATGAGATACCACAATTCGAAACCAGAGAGTTTTCTTAAGAACTGTATTCTGGGGTTGTCCTCTTCTTTGTCATTTCTCAGGACCTGTGGGTTGTCGGCTCAAACCCCACCTTTGGAATTCCCCATTCACCACCATCACCCAGGAAACCGGGTCCTGATTCGGACCTGGAAAGAGTCAACTCTGGCCTGAATGGGAAGGACAATTACTAACCACTGAAACAGCCGTAAGAACTGCGGAAAAAGGTTGGACTCACTATACTCGAGTGAAGGCATCCGTCGACGCTAGTACCTGGGAAGCTGTTCCTACAAAAGACTTGTTGGAAGTTGAAATTGAATAGAAAAATCTCATAGTGGACTCTGAGCAGGATAAGAGCTTACAATTGTAAACTAACCTTTTATTTTCACAGGTAACTAACGACTGTGACTTGTGATTGAAAGAAAGAACAGACCTATAGCGAAATGCAGTGCTCCCAAGGGGGGGGTTGTTATAGTAGTAGTGTACATCTTATTTTTTTGTATCGATAATTATTTGGAAACCTAAGGTTTAAAAATAATGACAGGGAAAAATTGATTACTAATTTTGTTTTCAGTGATTCTAGGCCTCAGAGAAGGCCTTGGTCAATTGGCAACTTGCAAAAGGCATGACCAGATAATAGCAAAAACGGGATACCCCATCAAAATATGGGTGACTGTGACAGAGGGTTATGTACCACATTCTGTCACGTTTGATGTTTGTGAGGTGTTAGCTTGTGGAGATCTAAATGCCCAACGACAATTGAGCAGAGAGAACAAATAACTGGGAGAGACCCAACAGCCAGATTGAGAATAGCTGTATGGAAACAATCCTCTATTGCCATCAGAGAAAGGGAGAAACTCAAGGAGAAAACAGGAGAGAAAACAGGAAGCCCTCTGAAATGTGTCAGTTCAAACAAGGTATGGGGATGTGAATGCCTGGATAGAATGGGTCAAATATACCGTCCAGAGTCTCAACCGTAGCTACTGCTATGCTTGTGCCTCGGGATGACCGATTGCCCAGATAGTGCCTTTCCCATGGTGGTGGACCAAAGACTCCCAAGGGATGCGATGTATGATTGCATTGTACCAAGAAAAGACTGCCTGGGGAAATGAGGCCTGTAAGTCTCTCTTTGCTGTTCCTTGCATGATAACAGTATCACGGTTCCCCCTGCATTCTCTACAGCTATAGGTAACCATACAGCTTGCCTCTCACGGCAGGGTGTGAGTGCTACCTGGCATCTATGAGAATTTGCCTTGTGCTACCAAGGACTTGATGGGAAACTGCTCAAGACTAGAGATCCCCAGGGCAGATCTCTGGTGGTACGGTGGAGGGAAGATTTTACAGTCCACCCTACCATCTAATTGGGAAGGCACTTGTGCACTTGTTCAATTAGCTATACCCTTCACCCTGGCATTTGAAAGAGAAACATCACAAATACCCAGAGGAAGTAAAAGAGGCTTAGGAATATCATTTGATGATAGAGTATACATAGATTCTATTGGGGTACCTAGAGGAGTTGCAGATGAACATAAAGCCAGAAATCAAATTGCTGCAGGGTTTGAGTCACTGTTCTGGTGGGTAACAATCAATAAAAATGTGGATTGGATTAATTATTTCTATTATAATCAGCAGAGATTCATCAATTATACCAAGGATGCGATGAGAGGAATCACTGAACAACTAGATGCCATCAGCAAAATGGCTTGGGAAAACAGGATAGCATTAGATATGATGCTCGCAGAGGAAGGAGGTGTGTTTGTGCGTGTAATACTGAGCAACCATTGTTGCAATCTTATACCCAACAATAGTGTCCCAGATGGCTCGGTAACAAGAGCATTGCAAGGGCTTACCACCCTTGCCAGTGAATTGGCAGAAAAAAAATAAAATAAAATAAAAAAAAAAAAAATAGGCATATTTGCAACATTGATCGTAGTTGTAGGAGTTTTGACAGCCATTGGTTGCTGCATTATCCTCTGTGTAAGAGGACCAGCACAGTGGTTAACTGAAACCGCACTATTGAAACAAATGACCATGGAGCCACCACCTTACTCAGATAAGGTGATAATGAGGAGATGGAAAGCAAAGAAAGCAAAGAAGAAGAAGTCTGTCAAATTGCACCTTAGAGAAAGGTTTTGCAAAAATCAACAGTTTATAAAAAAAAGAAAAGGGGGGAACTGTGGGAATAGAAATGTTGTTTTTGCAGAGTTACATTGTTTAGAAGGAGGGAATGTGGTACTGAGATATGCTTACAGTGATAAGAAAGTTTAGCAGGCGACCTAGTAAAATGCAGACAACCAGTCTCCTTAGGACAATTAGGTGAAAATCACGGTGTCAAGTCAAGTCAGATAAGTGAAGAAACATTACCACTTCAAACAGTAAAAACGTCAAAAGAAATTTGAAATTTAACAGGCCGGCAACTGAAGGCCATGCATTGTTTGTGAAGCATCAGATAGATTGTGAACCTGGATTACCCACTCAGTGGGGAAACAGGGGAGGGTCCTGCCATCAAAAGGTATATAAACTGTGTTTTGGAACTAGTAGAGGCGCTCTCTCCTGCTTGTGGGGCGCCCGCCATTGCAATCGCGAATAAATTACTACTTCACTGAGATCCTCGCCTGAGCCTAAGTTATTGGCTACAGAGTGTTTCTCACATGCAGTATTTGCTCCTGCTATTTTTAATAACTGAAGGCGCTTTCTTCTGAAAGAGCTTGGAATAAGAGGAAAGTTATGTTTTGATTTATACCATCAACTTTTTTCACTTTAAAAAAAAAAATGCTCGTTGATGCTTGTTGATGGCACATGCAGAGAGTGAGTTTCTTAACACTATTGATTTTGAAAAAGGTAACCATAGTGATGTTAGTGTCTACTGAATCCACCTGGTGGAACAGAGAATATTACGACAAATATCTTCTCTCTTTGCTCAGACATGAAAATGAAATGACAAACTGGACAATTTGAGGTAGAGCTATAATAGGATTCTAGTGTATGAGTGTCTAATTTTGACACAATTCTAAAGCATCTGTAACAATTCAAAAATTATTCTGAATCCCATCAGCTTTTTGCATCAGAAAAAAAGGTTTCCCAGTAATGTTTTCACTGTTGTTTTTTTTTTGTTTCAGAATTCATCTCAGGCTGTTGAGGGATTTTTGAAACAGCAAAGATCCCATGGCTTGCTACAGAGAGACCTGACAGAAGCCGGAACACCTGAAAGACATTGAGAAACTCCAACCACCGACCGGACAAAGGACTCGCGGGGAGACGCGGGAAAGTGACGTCATCGCGGTGAGACGCGGGACATCCGGGATCGAGTTGCTACGGGAGACCAGAGGCGTCAGTGGACAACGGCAGCCGACCCTCACCGTGTGGCGAGTTGGCACATAGCAGAGGGGCGGAGATCACGACCCTGCAGCCTGTCTGACGTAACCACGGAGGCGGAGGCGGAGGCGGCTGTGCTGCTTCTCTCTAGCATTCTCTCTATGAGAGGCATATCTTGCAATGCAAAAACGACTATTCGTCCCCAGATCGGTGTTATAACTATGCTGTTACATAATTTGATATATGTACAAATGTTCCTGGATAACATTCAGAGGGGTTGCCACATTGTACGGATTACTAATGACGACTTAGCTATATTACTACCTTTATTGCGGTGCAGGAGTGCAGAGCCACAGATTACACTACCAAATGACCACTGGCAGGCTCTTTCACAAATAGCTTCTAAGGTTGCAGCCAGCACTGCCTGCAGACATATAGCAGACGTTGCACTCTCTTTCCTAATTAGCAATCATGTGTCTCATCCATTTCCGGTGATTGGTCAGTGGCAAAAAGAAAAGGGGGAGAGTAAGGGGTGACAAAGACAGAAAACGGTATCAGGAGGATGCCACTGACACTACTAGCACGGGTAATAGGAGTAGTATAAATGACACAGGTGATGGCAAGGGTGGAATGATAGGGCAGCATTGTCGAGTTCTGGTGATTAAGGAGGTATTGGGGAGGCATTGGGGAGGCAAGGACAATCCCCAGACATGGACTGTATATCTCGAAACAAGACACTGGAACTCATGATAAGGAAGCGGCAGACGGACAGAGAAACAAATGTAAGGACTATAAATCTCAAAACTGGACATTGGAATTCATTATAAAGATACAACAAACAGAAGAATTAGCAACAACCAGCTCTCGCAATTAAGAAACGTGCCAATTCAGCAGATTCCTGACCAAAGGTGAAAAGTACACTGTGAGGAAGACTCGGGGTCTTCCTCCCAAAGACCCCTGCCCACGTCCCAAAGACCCCTGCCCACAATTCTTGGAAGGCTCTACGCAGGCGCAAGGTGCCAAAAGGCTAATTAGCATGAGAAGCGAGGGAAGGCGGGGATAGGTAATGCATATGTATAGGTGCTTGTAGAATATTGATAGATTGATTGTATAAATTCAAGACTGCTTTCTGCTTTGGGTATGCACGATAGGTGGAGAGATCCCCCGTGCATCCAGCGCTGCAATAAAGAATATACCACTTAAAGGAATTTCGGCTTCGATCTTTGAATCAATCTGGCACCCCAGATGGGACTACCTCTCTGCCGGACCGCAGGACCCGCTGGGGACAGGACTCCCTAGGGTACCCCCGGGATTTCCCGGAGGGACTCCTCGACTCACCAGATCACTGCGGAGGCAGACAAGGACCCCATCATTGTAAGTGAGTATATTCTTTATTCTGGCTTGGTTTTCTGGTAGACCGGTCGTCTGGAACTGTCTGTAAGTCAGAAGGTGATCTTCTGCGAGGCAGTGTTTGGTATATACTTTGTGGTTAGCACCATAAGTATATGTTTGGGGACCTTAAGGAAGGAGCTCGCTTTAAGGTCCATCTGGAATTGTGTTGTCTATTTCGGTTTTCTGACTCATGGAGTATGGTATTTAACTCTGGTTATTGTTACTGCGATTTTGGCTATTTTTCTGGTGGTAATAGTAGGTTCGTGGCATTGTTATAAGAAAGATATCGTTACGGTGTTACACAGTTCGGTTTTCTGACTTATCGCGTGTGGAATTTGACTCTGACTATTGTTATTGTGATTTTGGCAATATTGCTGGTAATAGTAGCTTTGTGACATCGCTACTGAAAGATATTGCGTGCCTGTAATTTTGTGAGTGATACGTTTTTGTGATACGCTTTTGTAAGTAACACGTGTATTCTGAAAGTGTAAACTGGAAAATGGGGGGGCGAGTAAGCAGTGAAATTCCTAAGAAAAGTACGCTGGGTTGTATTTTGAGTCATTGGAAGGATATAGGGGGGCTCCGTGTGGAAGTGAAAATAAGAAAACCCTGATAAAATATTGTAATCAGTGGTGGCCCCTTTATAAATTACAAGAAGGGGAAAAATGGCCCAAAAATGGGACCTTGAATTACAACACGCTATTGCAATTAATGTTATTCTTAAGGAGGGAAGGGAAATGGGATGAAGTTTCATATGCGGATATGTTTTTTACTCTGAGAAACCACCCAGAATGGCAGAAGGAGTGTGGCATTAATTTGGCCCCACAAGACCCTTTGATTTTATCAATAGAAAAGGATATGAGGAGGGATGGAGTGGGGAAATTAAAGAGGTGTTGTTCGGCATGTAGCATTGGGCAGAGGTGTTTAAAATTAAATGAGCCAGAAGAAAGGATGGAAGATTATGTTTTACCACCTATAAATGGTGATGTAGGTGCTGGAATAGAAGTTGAAGGCGCTGGAAATGACATAGACTCTAAGGGGTTTACTCCGATAAATGCTCGTACACGAAGTAAAATAGGACCAATAATCCAAGCCCCTCTGCGTCAGGCTATGGGAGCTAATGGACCTGCTAGAATTAAAGTACCCTTCACAACTAATGAACTAGATGCCTGGAAGGAGGCGGTGAAAGGGTATCGAGATGATCCAGAGGTAGTGGCTAAAAGATTTGAATTGATTGTGAAAAACTTAGACCCAGATTGGAAGGACATAGAGATAATGCTGGCTGCATTATCAGAAACCGAGAAACAGCTAATAGTTAAAACTGCTAGAACGCAGGTACAAATCCAGGTAGCCTCGGGAGCCCTGCCCGGCACAGTGGAAGTACATGTGCCTAGGGCAGACCCTAATTGGGATTATAATGATGAGAATGATTATAGAATGCTAAAACGATATCAAGAATGGATTAGGATTGCTTTAGAAAATGCAATACCTAAATCTGTGAATTGGTCAAGACTATATACAATAAAACAGGGGACCTCAGAAACCCCATCCGAATTTCTTGAAAGACTGAGGGCAGCAATGCAGAAGTTTACCACTATAGACCCTTCCTCTAAGGGGGGTAGACTTCAATTAGTTTCTCTATTTTTGGGTCAATCGGCGGAAGATATTAGACGAAAACTTCAGAAAATTAAAGAACCAGACGTAAGGGATTTGGAAAGATTAGTAGAAGAAGCCTGGAGAGTGTTTAGAAATCGTGAGGGGAATGAAAGGCAAAAGTTAGGTGAGACGATTGCAGCAGCCACTGTGGCAGCCCTGCGAAAGCAGGAAGAATCTTTTCGAGGCAGGAGAAGGGGGGGGGAAGGTAATGCGACTCCCCTTGCGGGCTGAACAGTGTGCCTATTGTAAAGAGATAGGACACTGGAAAAGGGAATGCCCGAAGCGGCAAGAGGAAAACAAGCTATTAATGGCTACAAAACAATGAAGGAGACTGGGGGACTCTACCCTAGCAGATCCACTGGTTAAAATTAAGCTAGGGAAATTGGGTCGGGAAGTAGAATTTTTAGTAGATACAGGAGCTACATATTCAGTGTTAAATCAGAAGTTGATGCCAGAAGATAAAGATTTTGTGACAGTGGTGGGGGCAACGGGTAGGCACGAAAAAGCTTTCTTTTTAAAGCCATTAGAATATGAATTGGGGAAGCAAATGGGAATACATAGGTTTTTGTATTTGCCGGGATCTCCTAGATCTTTATTGGGACGGGATTTATTAGAGCAATTAGAAGCTGAAATTGTTTTTGAAAAGGGAAGGGTAGAGTTAAGAGTAAAAGAAGACCGACTTATAAGTGCACTAAGTTTGGTATTGATCCAAACTGATTCTTTTAATGAAACCCTTCGGGAAATCCAAGATCAGGTTTATCCAGGGGTGTGGGAATCTGATGTCCCCGGGAAAACAAAGAATGCTGCACCAATAATGGTAAAATTAAAACCAGGAGAAAAGCCAGTAAAGGTTAAGCAGTACCCCCTTAGAATAGAAGATAGAAGAGAAATAAAAGATACAATAGATAAGTTTTTGCAATATGGGTTACTGGTCGAGTGTGAATCGGAATATAATACTCCCATCTTACCAATTAAGAAACCGGATGGGAAGAGTTATAGGTTAGTACAGGACTTGAGAGCAATAAACAGGATCACTGAAGACATACACCCTGTGGTAGCAAACCCTTATACGCTATTGACCAAGTTAAAGGACAAGTTGGTCTGGTTTACTGTGCTGGATTTAAAGGATGCCTTCTTTTGTTTAACCTTGGCCCCAGAAAGCCGAAACCTCTTTGCCTTTGAATGGGAAAATCCTGACTCAGGACGAAAAGTCCAGTTGACAGGGACAGTGCTTCCTCAGGGGTTTAAAAATAGCCCCACGATTTTTGGTAATCAACTTGCAAAGGAACTTGAATCCTGGGAAGCCCCCAATTCTGAGCAATTGGCTAACGGGCAGGGCCCAAAGGGTTATGGTAAATGGGGCTGCGTCAGGCTGGCGGGCGGTCACCAGTGGGGTCCCTCAAGGCTCCATTTTAGGGCCAGTACTTTTCCATATTTTTATAATATAAAAAATTTTTCAATATTTTTATAAACGATCTGGATGTAGGAATAGAAGGTATTTTGAGCAAGTTTGCTGATGACACTAAACTTGGAGGAGTTGTGGACTCTGTTGAGGGTGGAAAGGCCTTGCAGAGGGATCTGGATAGGTTGGAGAGCTGGGCGATCACCAACCGCATGAAGTTCAATAAGAGCAAGTGCCGGGTCCTGCACCTGGGACGGGGAAACCCTGGCTGCACGTACAGACTGGGCGATGAGATGCTGGAGAGCAGCCTAGAAGAGAGGGACCTGGGGGTCGTGGTAGACAGCAAGTTGAATATGAGCCAGCAGTGTGCCCTGGCAGCCAGGAGGGCCAACCGTGTCCTGGGGTGCATCAAGCACGGCATCGCTAGTAGGTCAAGGGAGGTGATTGTCCCGCTCTACTCTGCGCTGGTGCGGCCTCACCTCGAGTACTGTGTGCAGTTCTGGGCACCACAGTATAAAAAGGACATGAAACTGTTGGAGAGTGTCCAGAGGAGGGCTACGAAGATGGTGAAGGGCCTGGAGGGGAAGACGTACGAGGAACGGCTGAGGGCACTGGGCCTGTTCAGCCTGGAGAAGAGGAGGCTGAGGGGAGACCTCATCGCAGTCTACAACTTCCTCGTAAGGGGGTGTCGAGAGGCAGGAGACCTTTTCTCCATTAACACCAGTGACAGGACCCGCGGGAACGGGGTTAAGCTGAGGCAGGGGAAATTTAGGCTTGACATCAGGAGGGGGTTCTTCACAGAGAGGGTGGTTGCACACTGGAACAGGCTCCCCAGGGAAGTGGTCACTGCACCGAGCCTGTCTGAATTTAAGAAGAGATTGGACTGTGCACTTAGTCACATGGTCTGAACTTTTGGGTAGACCTGTGCGGTGTCAAGAGTTGGACTTGATGATCCTTAAGGGTCCCTTCCAACTCAGGATATTCTATGATTCTGCAGGGTTCCTGCTGCAATATGTTGATGATCTCTTGATTGCTACCGAAGACAGGAGAAGCTGCATACAGTGGACGGTGAGCCTCCTTAATTTCCTAGGAATGAATGGATAGCGGGTTTCACAACAGAAGGCACAATTGGTTCAAACCCACGTGACGTACCTAGGATTTGAGATCTCAGGAGGACAACGTGAATTGGGGACGGAACGCAAGGAAGCAATCTGTCGTACCCCAGAACCACAGACTGTTAAAGAATTACGAACTTTCCTAGGAATGACAGGTTGGTGCAGATTATGGATCAATAATTATGGATTAATTGTAAGGCCTTTGTATGATTTAATTAAAGATAACTGCATAAGACTAATATGGACAGGAGAAGCCCGAGCAGCCTTTAAGAAGCTTAAGATGGAGTTGATGCGAGCCCCAGCTCTTGGTTTACCAGATTTGTCTAAACCCTTTTGGTTATACTCCTATGAAAGACAGGGTATGGCCTTAGGGGTACTAGCACAAAAGTTGGGACCTTACAAAAGGGCAGTGGCTTATTTCTCCAAACAATTGGATGAAGTAAGTAAAGGATGGCCAGGCTGCCTGCGAGCAGTGGCAGCCGTAATTATGAATATACAAGAAGCCCGGAAATTTACAATGGGGCAGAAGATAACAGTGTTTGTCTCACACACTGTGTCAGCAGTTTTAGAACAAAAGGGGGCTCATTGGTTATCTCCTCAGAGATTTTTGAAATATCAAGCAATATTGGTAGAACAGGACGATGTGGAAATTGTGATAACTAATATTGTGAATCCAGCCTCTTTTCTTAGCGATGCTCCGGCGGAACCTGTGATTCACGATTGTTTAGAAACTATGGAGACTGTGTATTCCAGCCGACCAGACCTTAAGGAGGAGCCCATTGTTATAAATGGCTCAGGATTCAAATTAGGATTAAATGAAAAATAGGATTTATTAAAAGAATATAAAGGAATAGAGGTAAGCAAACAGCGCTGGGTGCACCGGGAGTCTCCGCTCCACCAGGACGCACACCAGTTACATCAAGCAGCTGATTTTTATGCGCCTAGACTAATACATATTCATTACTACTTCTAAAAAAAATAGATTATTATAATTAGCTTCCGGGGTCCAGTTCCTCCTACTGGAGCATGCGCATCAGTCTCCTCTGGGGGTCTCTAGGGGTCTTTCATGCTGAAGGCTCGTAGTCTTCCTCTCACCTTTGTACTCACTCGGCACCATTCCAAGTTTATGGAACACTCTCTGCAGGTTTTGTCTCCCAACCGTCCTTCAGCTTCTTTTTTCTTCCTCTTAATCTCTTGGCCCCCCTGGCCAGATACCAAAGATCCACATAGTATCTCATAACAGTCACCAGCAGTCACCAGTTATTATCAGTTGTTCTGAAACTCCCAAACAGCTTGACGACTCACGAGCAATTAAAACATTCTTTCCCAGCTATTCACAGTCACATCTATAGCAGTGTTAAATCAATCTGGAAGAAGACAGAAAAAAACTGTAACTGTTTGAATTGAAATTGACTAGAATGAGGGGGAGACTGGGACACACTGCATCTGTGGTTCAAGAATTAAATTGCCAGTGCAGGGCCCAGAGGCAGACAGGATTCAAACAGAATTGTTCTTTATGGACATGAATTTATGGACACGAATTGGAATTGTTAAAACATTCCTCACAATTCTCAAACAATAAAAAACACTGCTAGGCAAGGTTTAGGGGCTTATGGCACGGAGACAAGGGGTAACAACTATAGCGTTTGGAACAATCGTACAGCTATGGCCTTACCTCCTGATGTTTTTCTGATTTGCAGGGATAGGGCCTGGTAAGGTATCCCTGCAAATGCTATCGGACGTCCATGTTACTTAGGTAAACTTACTATATTTGATCCTAGCTTGTCGCAGTTGCGTGAGATCACCAGACATAAATGGGTATTGCTCGCAATGGATTGCAACGATAATGTTGAGTTGCTTGGTGTTGCAGCTAGAGCAGCATTGGCAATTTTCGTGCCAGGAGTGGCATCTGCGGCCGCACTTAACAACTTAGAAAAATTGGTATGCTGGGCCAAGAAACAAGCCCATGCCGCGACAGAGATACTTGAGGAGATGTTACCAGATCAAAATAGTCTGCGACATGCGCTCTTACAGGATCAAGCTGCTATTGACTTTTTGCTTTTGGCTCAAGGGCATGGGTGTGAGGACTTTGAGGGAATGTGCTGTTTGAACCTTTTTGATCATAATGAGTCAATTCACAAATCCATTACTTTCCTGAAAGAGCACATGAGAAAGATTCAATATGAAATCATTCCTTTCAACCAATGGCTGTTGAGGGATTTTTGAAACAGCAAAAATCCCATGGCTTGCTGCAGCTGAGCAAACCAAGCTACCAGGGCAACTATGAGAAGTTCCCATGACATTGTTCCCACATCGCCCAATTGAGGAATTTAGAAAAATATTGTTACCAGCAGCTGGCTTCAAGGACAAGGTCTACGTGACTGCTAATCACAAGGGGGTTGTTTTCTTGCAGGTGGGGTTGTTTTCTTGCAGTTGTTTGTCTGAGTGCTTTTGACCAATAATCTTGTGTGAGACACTATCCGCCCCCGGTAAGTTCGCTATAAAACCTAGGCTATTCGGGTAATAAAATGGAGCATGATCTGACCATACTAGTGTCTGTCGTGCTTTCGGCCGTTCTTCCTGCAACATATGGCCTCTTATTGAAGGTCCATGTAATAAAATATAGTATTCCTAATTTTGGTCTTAACTGTGCAAGTGTCACATAAATACAAAATTGGCACTTACTGTTACTTAAGTTGGGTTGCAAATAGCCTAAATACTCTCTAGCCTAGAGGTGGGTTCAACTGAGCAGGGATTATACACTTAAAAGAATGGGAGAATGTATGTTGCCTATATTTTTGCTGTAATTTTTGTCTAGTATAGCTGGACCTCAAGTTCAGGGTTGTTTACATCAGCATCTAAAAACAAACTCCATACTAAGTAATTAAACCACGGTAAATGAAACTACCCATACTGTCATTCCCCCACATGTCCTAGAAGAGTTTTTGGAGAACTGATGATTCATCATTTATGATGGTTGATTTCTATCATAGAATTTTTTAAGACTGTATACCCTCTGACATATTTTTGCTGTCAGACTACTTAAAATGATTTTTCACGAGAAACATTTCTTTGCTCTTTTTTGATTGCTCTTCTTAAGTTGTGATATTATTCAATTTGACTCATGTAAGGTTGCTTTTTCCTTGGCAGGTATTTGGAATGGAGTTAGTTGGCTGCTTGTTTTCTCAAAACTGGAATATACGAGAGATGGCACTTAGACGTCTTTCCCATGATGTTAGTGGTGCTCTATTACTGGCTAATGGAGAAAGCACTGGAAATTCTGGAAGTAGCAATGGAAACAACAAAAGTGTTGGAGCTCTGGGAGCAGCTAGTGGGTCATCTCAGAACACTACCTCAGAAGATGTTGTGGTTAAATCCTGCTGCAGTGTGCTGTCCATGGTCTGTTCTGACCCTGTCTACAAAGTGTATGTTGCTGCTTTAGCAAGTAGCTGTTTACTCATGATATTCTAGTAATTTCAAAGCTGCTTCATTTTTGAAGGGGAAGGAAAAGGACATGTATGAAGTCAAGAATGCTAATTATTGTTGTTGAGCATCACTGCTGACAACTATTAACTATCATCTGAAAGTGGGATGAACAAAATTCTCAGGAAGGTTGAATTGGCATGACTCCACTGGCCAAATATAAGGAAATGCTTGCTACAGTGTTTAGCATTAACAGTAATTGTATGACCAGGTCACTTGCTAGTCACAAAGAGTACATGACTAATCCTAAGAGTGAATGCATATTAAGCTATTTATCCTTTTAACATTTCAGTCATATTTTAATGTAATTTATATGAATCTATTCACAACTTAAAAAAAAAAGAGCAAACAACAACAACAACAAAAAACTATTTGTGTAGCTAATTTAATGTCATATATGTTGTTTTTTCTCCTTTCTCTTAGAAAACCTTAAGAGCCATGCTGGTGTATACACTTTGTCATACTTTCGCAGAGAGAACTAAACTACGGCAACTTCTCAAGCCAGTTGTAGAGACAATATTAGTTAAATGTGCAGATGGCAACAGGTATGGTGTCTCAAATTCATTTTGGATTGTTACTGAAATGTCTTGCAGCTTCATTTGTTGCTATTTTGTGTGAAACCAGAAGACTATTTATAGGTGGTGGTGAAATAAAGTGTATGGATAATAAGTATAAATTTATCATTGTATGGTTTTGTTAAAATCTAGTTGCTAAAGCCAACTTCAGTCTTGAAAGATGTAGGATTTGAACACATCTGATTATATTTTTCCAGCATTTACAGATCTTAAATGATGCTTTGCTTTCACAAGGACTTTGTGCCTTAAAATGAAAGAAGATATGTTGGGTGCAGTCATCAACCATCCCCTCCCTCTCAGTTAGTTGGACTGTTTTGGTCTAATTCTCATGAATCTCCTTTAAAACTTTTTCGCAAGTACCAATAATCAAATTTTATATATTTAATATATTTGCATGTGTTTCTTACTTCAACAAAAGCTGCTGTAGATCTGTTTCATTAAGTGTTAACATAATGCTGTTACTTTTTATTTCATAGTATAATGTTAGGAGATGGCTATTCTGAGTGAATGCCTTTGGCAGGTCTGGCTTGAGCAGGCTTTGTCTTGTCCCAAGCTACCCTGTCTGCTCTGTCAGTCTCAGCGCTACTGAAGATGTGTAAAGGCCAAGCGAGAGAGCTGGCAGTTGGGAGAACAATACTTAAAATCTGGTAATAATAGCTCTTCATACATAAATGAATTATAATTACAAGCAAATATACTGAAGTGTTTTAAATTAAGTACTGGATTTATCCAAAATCAGCATGGCAAAGAGAATGGTGTTGTTCTTTGGAGGTTCGGGTGGGGTTGGTTTGGGCACACATGTATTTCTGTGTGACACAGTTCTGATCTTTATGGAATTTAGACTGTGAACATATCAAATCCTTATTTTTATCAACTTTTTTTTTTTTTTTTTTAGGGTCCATTGGTATTGGTGGTGTTGATTATGTCTTAAACTGTATTCTTGGAACCCAAACTGATTCTAGCAACTGGCAAGCACTACTGGGGCGACTTTGTCTTATAGACAGACTTCTGTTGGAATTTTCTGGTGAATTTTATCCCCAAATTGTCTGTGGAGATGATTTACAGGCTGATACTGTAGTAAACAGGTACTTGCTTACACTATTTGACTATTTGTAGTTGAACGTTGTTGGTGATCTCTTCAAAAAATAGTGGTTTTAATATCTGTAAACAAGTAGTGCATATTTACATGCAAAAGTGCACATACTTTAGAGTAAATGGTTACCATTTTTAAACTTCTGACCTGTCAAACAATTCTGAAGCACGAGTGCAGCAGTAAGTCTTTGCTCTGCTACTGCAGAACTGACAGCTAAATGCATTGTCCTGAAATGGCTTTCTTAGCACTAGTTAACTAGAGCATTGTATAAAACGCTACTTTTTTTTTTATACTTTTTTTTTTTTAAAAATTTCAGGTATAAGAAACTTCTCTCCCTCTTAAATTTTGCCTTGCAGTCAATTGACAATTCCCACTCAAGGATTGGTAAACTATCATGGAGAGTATTTTTGAGTGCAGCAAGAAT
Organism: Anas acuta; assembly: GCF_963932015.1. Lineage (NCBI taxonomy): Eukaryota > Metazoa > Chordata > Aves > Anseriformes > Anatidae > Anas > Anas acuta. The sequence goes on from NC_089016.1 coordinate 16,373,285, forward strand.
TGTCGCAAGAGTACCTCATGTTTTTGTAAAGCTGTTAGAAATGCTGAGTGTGACAAGCTCAACTCATTATGCAAGGGTGCGTTGACGTCTGATGGCAATTGCAGATGAAATGGAAATTGCAGAAGCCATCCAGCTAGGCATGGGAGAAATGCAGTCTAGGGAGTGCCAACATAAAGTCTTTTTGCAGCTACCTGTACCAGATAACTCTCCAGAAGCTGCAGAAAGTAATACTCCTAACAATACTGTCCAGTTATCAGGGAAAAGTTGGAAAGGTTTAAGTGATTAAAAACTGAGTGCCACTCCAGAGGACGTTTTAAAGACATTGGCTGGTCTTGCTGTGGGACTTCCCATTTCATCAACTGAGCAAACAAAGACAACTGTTCAAACAAAAGGAAAACTCCACAGTCAGTGTTTGAACTCTTCTCCCTCATCCAGTCATTCCCAGTCACTATTCCCAATGCTTCTCTCTCCTTCAAATCCATCTGTCCCAGCTGTCACTGTAACAGAAGTCTCTAAACTCAGATCTTAGGGATTCATTCCCACCAAAATCCCCTCACCTTCTTCTCAAACACAGCGGAAACTTTCTTTCCAGTTTCAGAGAAGGTGTTCTGAAAATAAAGAACCAGAGGAACTTTCTCCAGTTTTTATCCAAGCCAGGCCACTGCCATCCAGTCACATACACAGGCCAAAGCCATCACAACCCGCTCCAAGCAATATGAACAAGCAGGGAGAAACCTCAAAAAACAGTATGACACTTATGACACTTCACCTGGATGATATCTCAAAGTTTGATGGCAGTAGTAGTAATAGCAGTGTAGTTATACCAAGGGATGGTGTTCACACCAGTAGATGAGAAATGTTGGTTGGATATTAATACAGAGCTCAACTCCAGTATTGAAGACCTACTCGAGGCCTCCATGCCAACAAGTGATGGCACAGTTACATTCAAGTCTGAAGTTGCAGTTCTTTCTCCTGAGCAGGAAGAAAATTATGACACTTATAAAGATGATGTAAATCATAATCAAAAATGCAAGGAAGAGATGGAAGCTGAAGAGGAGGAAGCTTTAGCTATTGCTCTGGCAATGTCAGTGTCTCAAGATGCACTGCCAATAATTCCCCAACTACAGGTTGAAAATGGTGAAGAAATCATAATTATTCAGCAGGATGTAAGTATACATATGGGAATGTAACATGTCTCTGTTGTGGTTTAACCCATCAGGCAGCTAAGCACCACACAGCCATTTACTCACTCCCCACCCCCCACAGCTTGTTTTTGTTTTTTTTTGTTTTTTTTTTTTTTTTTAAAAAAGTAAAACTTGTGGCTTGAGATAAAGACAGTTTAATAGGACAGAAAAGGAAGGGAAAATAATAATAATGATAATAATTATATATATATATATATAACAAGTGATGTACAATGCAATTGCTCACCACCTGCTGACTGATGCCCAGCCCCTCCCTGAGCAGAGCAGTGCACACACACACATACACCAGTTTTTTATTGTTCAGCATGATGTCCAATGGGATATGGAATATCCCTTTGGCCAGTCTGGGTCAGCTGTCCTGGTTGTGTCGCCTCCCAGCTTCTTGTGCACCCCCACCCTCCTCTCTGGCAGGGCAGCATGAGAAGCTGAATATATGTTTGTTTGCAAGTATACAAAATCACAAGAAATAAGAATAGAGAGAGAAAGGAGTATTTTATAAAAGTTCACAAAATATTTGAGTATATTGACTTGAGGGAGTAAGACAGGTGCTGGAAGCTTATGAGGCTACATGCCTAGGAAAGGCAGCAGAATTGGTAGCGTTGCTGGGAAGAAGAAAGAAATCTCATGTTGGTTTTTGTGATCATTTGCATGAGGTAACAACACGTGAAGCACAAAATGCCAGGAGTAAATTAAGTAGAAAACATGATTTTGGTTGTGTTTAGTGCAGATGATAACAAACAAAAAAAAATAAATAGACATGAGATTAGGAATAGAAAAAAAGTCTAGCTTCTATTTGTGTCTTTACATCTTGTCTTTCATCTTCAGTTAATAACACAGAGGATGTGCTCTTTTCTTACATATGGTAGGAATGTGTGGATTATAGAAGATGTGGATTATATGGTGTTCTAGTCTCAACTGAAACATATAACATGCAATGTAAATAACTGTAAGGGAGAGGAGAGGAATATAAACTTGGATATATCATAGCCTTCCAGAATGTCTACATTTTAGATGCATGCTAGTAAACATGTAATTGATTTGCAGACACCAGAAACCCTGCCTGGACATAACAAAGCAAAACACCATTACAGAGAAGATTCAGAATGGCTTAAAGGTCAGCAAATTAGTCTTGGAGCTTTCTCTTCCTGTTACCAAGCACAGGATGTAGGAACAGGGACATTAATGGCTGTAAAACAGGTAAATATTTCACATTCTTGAATGTATTCTGCTTGCTCTTCAATATTTTTTTTGAATATTAAATATAAAAACCTTTTGCTCTCACAAACTGTTCCCTACTTCCTCTGCTCCCCACTCCAGAGATTCTGTTGGTATTTCCCCAGAAGATTGCTCTTACTTTTTCTATGACTGTCTCATATGGAGATGCATTCTCAGCTGAAGGGACTTGAGGTTAGAAGAACAATTGCAGTTTTTGGATGGTGAACAGAGATGGAAAACCATCCATTGTCATTACTGTACTGAATGGGTTGTGGGAGGGGGCGTGGTTACACAACTGGTAATTATATAAAGTAAATCTGAATATCATATTTCAAAACAGGTGACGTATGTCAGGAACACATCATCTGAGCAAGAAGAGGTAGCCAAAGCACTGAGGGAGGAGATATGGATGATGAGTCATCTGAACCATCCTAATATTATTCGCATGTTGGGTGCTACATGTGAGAAGAGCAACTATAACCTCTTTATTGAATGGATGGCTGGTAAACAACTACATGCCAAATAAAATTAAAGTATCGGTTGTCTTGGAACTATGTAGTTTCATACTGCAAAATATTCCATGCATTGCTTCAGTTCGGAAAGTTATGTTTTTATTGCTGATTTAAAGATTTGTGCTAATTAAAGCATAAAGATTTACTTACAAAACAGTTTAAGTGGTCATAGCAATATTCTTACTGGCATCTTTCATTTGATTTGGAATTATCCATGCATAATTTGTCATACAGTTAATGTAGTTTAAAGCCCTGAACAAAAAATCAATTACATTTTCCTAAATTTCTGCATCTAAAAGAGGAATTAAACTTTGAGATACAGACTCTTCAGCTTTCTATATTTCCAACTGTTGCATTTTCTGTGTAGCTGTGTAATTTTAAATGATTATTAAAAATAACTTTCCTAGAAAGTTTGCGATGCCGGTCACTTGTTTTTGTCCCAAGCATTTTCTTTAAAATTGTGTGAGGGGACATGCAAAAGCACTTGAGAACTTAAAGTAAGTTTCTAATAATAGGTAGTAAACAGGTGGGGTGTTTTTACCGTGCTGGGCAGCTAAACTCTACCACAACTGCTGTCTCACTCCCCCCCCTCAAAAGAAGAGGGGAAGAAGAAAGTATGATGGAAAGAAAAAAACAACTCACAGGTTAAGATAAGAATAATTTAATTAAAGAGGGAAAAAAAAAAAAAAAAAGCAAAGGGCATGCTGAAGAAAAGGGGAAAGAAAAAAAATCATTCTATATTTCCCATCAACGAGTGTTGTTAGGCCATGTCCTGGGAAGCAGGGCCTCAATACGCATAGGGGATGTTTGGAAGGACAGATATCTTCACAATGAGAGCCCCGCCCTCCTTCCCCTTTCCCACCTTTTATTGCTGAATGTGACATCATATGGTATGGAATATCCCTTTGGTTGGTTTAGGTCAGCTGCCCTGGTGATGTCCCCTCCCCACTGGCTTTGGGGGGTTTGGAGAGAGTCTTGATGTTGTGCCAGCACTGCTCAGCAATAGCAAAAACATTGGTGTGATATCAGGGCTGTTCCAGCTACAAGTGCAGAGCACAACACTATATGGGTCGTTGCAGGGAAAGTTAACTCCATTCCAGCCACACCCAGTACAACAGGATGCTTCAGGAAAACCATGTTAAAATACTATCTGTTTAACTATCTGTTAAGTGGTACTTTAGTAGTAATTATTTTTCATTATTGTATATGGCAGGGCCAAGTAAGTTTATATCTTTTATTTTTTTAGAAGGAGCTTTATTTTCTGAATGGGACTATATGTCATTGCAGTCTGGTTAACAAGACTAGATTTGGTGTTTTCATAGAATCACAGAATGGCTTGGGTTGAAAGGGACCTTAAAGATCATCTAATTCCAACCCCCCTGCCATGATCAAGGACACTTTCCTCTAGACCAGGTTGCTCAAAGCCCCATCCAGCCTGGCCTTAAACATTTCCAGGGATGGGAGATCCAAAACTTCTCTGGGCAACTTGTTCCAGTGCCTTACCACCCTCAGAGTAAAGAATTTCTTCCTAATATCTAATCTAAGTCTACCCTCTTTTAGCTTAAAGCCATTATTCCTTGTCCAATACCACACTTCCTGACAGACTCCCTTTCCAGCTTTCCTGTAGGCCCCCTTTAGGTACTGGAAGGCTGCAATGAGATCTCCCTGGAGCCTTCTCCTCCAGGCTGAACAACCCCAACTCTCTCAGCCTGTCTTTGTAGGAGAGATATTCCAGCCCTCTAATCACCTCTGTGGCCCTCCTCTGAACTCGTTCCATGTTCTTCTTGTGCTAGGGGCCCCAGATCCAAACACAGTACTCCAGGTGGGGTCTCATGAGAGCAGAGTAGAGAGAGGAGAATCACCTCCCTCAACCGTCTCGCCATGCTTCTTTTGATGCAGCCCAGGATATGGTTGACTTTCTGGGCTTCAAGCGCACAATGCCTGCTCATGTTGATCTTCTCATCAACCAAGACCCCCAGGTCCTTCTCATCAGGGCTGCTCTCAATCCATTCTCCTCCAAGCCTGTATTTGTGCTTGGGATTGCCTCAACCCAGCTGCAGGACCTTGAACTTGGTCTTGTTGAACTTCTAATGAGGTTTGCATGGACCCAACTCTCAAGCCTGTCCAGGACCCTCTGGATGGCATTTCTTCCCTCCAGCACGTCAACCGCACCACACAGCTTGGTGTCATCGGCAAACTTGCTGAGGGTGCACTCAACCTCACTGTCCATGTCACCTAGAGAGATCATCTAGTTCCAACCCCCTCCCCCCGCCACCCACTAGATCAGGTTGCCCAGGGTCCCATCTAACCTGTCCTTGAACACCTCCAGGGATGGGGCATCCACAGCTTCTCTGTGTAATCTGTTACCTTCCTCAGTGAAGAATTTCCTCCTAACATCTAATCCAAATCTACCCTCTTTTAGTTTAAAACTGTTTCCCCTTATTCTATCATTATCTGCCCCTGTAAAATGTCACTCCCCAAATCACACTCTCCAAATTTCCATCAAAGGATCTTTTATATATCCTTATTTCCTTATGAAAGAAGGCATTGCACCTTAACTTATGTTCTTCGGCAGAAATCACTTAGCAATACCAGAGTGCTAACAAGCAAAGCCCAAATATGTGTTATTACAATCAATAGTGCAGAAAATATTTTCTTGAAACTAAGGGTGTTTTTTGTATTTTCTTTGTGTGTGTATTTTTTTAACTTATCTCATTTTTTCTTAATTTTTAAAGTTTATGTTTTATGAAATAATATTGCTTAGATAATGAAATGTCTTTGCATCATTCAAGTGCAGGTTATATTACAGTACTTCGAGAAGCACGGTGGAAATTCAAATCCTTGAGGATCTATATGCCAGTATTTAGTATACTAAAGTATTCATACTTTTTTTTTAAGGAAGGATGAAATTATTAGGAAGCATAAAGACCTATGCCATTATAATGTGTACAGTTCCAGGCAGAAAGTAATTAAGTAATCAACTATATTACTTTTTACCTAGAGAATTTTTTAACATATTTTTAAGAGGAGAAATCTAGGTATAAATTAGGAATACCGATACCAAGCTCCAAATTTAGGAGGCAGTGTCGCATTCTACTAATACAAATTGTGTTGATAAATTCCTTTGTTATCTTCTAGGGGGTTCAGTTGCTCATTTATCAAGTAAATATGGAGCCTTCAAAGAATCAGTTATTATTAATTACACAGAACAACTCTTATGTGGCCTTTCTTACCTACATGAGAATCAGATAATCCATAGAAATGTTAAAATTAAGAATTATTTAGAGTATCTTTTAAAAAGTAATATTTGGAAGGCAACATCTATTTTGGCTTGACACCTATTGCTTCTCTTGTATGCCATTTCAAGAGTAGTATCGCTATTGGGTTTATCTGATAATACTTAAGAACCTTTACTTTACAGAAATTAACCAGAACATTCATGGAGTGCTTGGGAACTGCTGTTGCCAGCACATGGAGTGCTGAGCCAATAGTTTAGAAAAGTTGGTTTTCTGGATTTTTTCAAATAAAATATAAAGTTACCATATAGCTTTAAAGATTAGTTACAGAATCACAGAATTACTAGGTTGGAAGAGACCTCAAGATCATTGAGTCCAACCTCTGACCTAACACTAACAGTCCCCACTAAACCATATCCCTAAGCTCTACATCTAAACGTCTTTAAAAGACTTCCAGGGATGGTGACTCCACCACTTCCCTGGGCAGCCTGTTCCAATGTCTAACAACCCTTTTGGTAAAGAAGTTCTTCCTAACATCCAGCCTAAAACTCCCCTGGCGCAACTTAAGCCCATTCCCCCTCGTCCTGTCACCAGGCACGTGGGAGAAGAGACCAACCCCCACCTCTCTACAGCCTCCTTTAAGGTATCTGTAGAGAGCAATAAGGTCACCCCTGAGCCTCCTCTTCTCCAGGCTGAACAAGCCCAGCTCCCTCAGCCGCTCCTCGTAGGACTTGTTCTCCAGGCCCCTCACCAGCTTCGTCGCCCTTCTCTGGACCCGCTCAAGCACCTCGATGTCCTTCTTGTAGCGAGGGGCCCAAAACTGAACACAGTACTCGAGGTGCGGCCTCACCAGAGCTGAGTACAGGGGGACGATCACTTCCCTAGACCTGCTGGCCACTCTGTTTCTTATACAAGCCAGGATGCTGTTTGGCCTTCTTGGCCACCTGAGCACACTGCTGGCTCATATTCAGCCGACTATCAACCAATACTCCCAGGTCCTTCTCTGCCAGGCAGCTTTCCAACCACTCATCTCCCAGCCTGTAGCTCTGCTTGGGGTTGTTGCGCCCCAGGTGCAGGACCCGGCCACTTGGCCTTGTTGACTTCATGCAGTTGACCTCAGCCCATCGGTCCAGCCTATCCAGATCCTCCTGCAGAGCCTTCCTACCCTCGAGCAGATCGACACACGCACCTAACTTGGTGTTGTCTGCAAACTTACTGAGGGTGCACTCGATCCCCTCATCCAGATCATTGATGAAGATATTAAAGAGGACCGGCCCCAGCACCGAGCCCTGGGGAACGCCACTAGTGACTGGTCTCCAGCTGGATTTGACTCCATTCACCACGACTCTTTGGGCCCGGCTATCCAGCCAGTTTTTAACCCAACGAAGCGTATGCCAGTCCATGCCATGAGCAGCCAGTTTCTTGAGGGGAATGCTGTGGGAAATGGTGTCAAAAGCCTTGCTGAAGTCAAGGTAGACCACATCCACAACCTTTCCCTCGTTCACCCAGCGCGTCACTTTGTCATAGAAGGAGATCAGGTTCGTCAAGCAGGACCTGCCTTTCATAAACCCATGCTGACTGGGCCTGATCGCTCGCTTGCCCTGCAAGCGCCGCGTGATGACTCTCAAGATAATCTGCTCCATGAGCTTCCCTGGCACTGAGGTCAAACTGACAGGCCTATAGTTCCCCGGGTCTGCCCTCTGGCCCTTCTTGTAGATGGGCGTCACGTTTGGTAGCCACCAGTCAACTTGGACCTCCCCCAGTAGCCAGGACTGCTGATAAATGATGGAAAGCGGCTTGGCCAGCTCCTCCGCCAGTTCTCTCAGTATCCTCGGGTGGATCCCATCCGGCCACATCGACTTGTGCACATCCAAGTGCCATAGCAGGTCACCAACCATTTCTTCGTGGATGGTGAGGGCCACATTCTGCTCCCCATCCCCTTCCACCAGCTCAGGGTACTGGGTATCCAGAGAACAACCGGTAGTGCCACTAAAGACTGAGGCAAAGAAGGCATTAGCACCTCAGCATTTTTTTATCTTTTGTAACTAAGTTTCCCCCTGCATCCAGTAAAGGATGGAGATTCTCCTTAGTCCTCCATTTTGCATTGATGTATTTGTAAAAAGATTTCTTGTTGTCTTTAACGGCAGTAACCAGATTGAGCTCCAGATGAGCTTTGTCCTTTCTAATTTTGTCCCTGCACAGCCTCGCAACATCCTTATAGTCCTCCCGCATGGCCCGCCCTTTTTTCCAAAGATTATAAACCCTCTTTTTTCTCCTAAGCTCAAGCTGCAACTCTCTGTTGAGCCAGGCCGGTCTTCTTCCGCGCCGGCTCGTCTTTGGGCACATGGGGACAGACCGCTCCTGCGCCATTAAGATTTCCTTCTCGAAGAGTGCCCAGCCTTCCTGGACTCCTCTGCCCTTCAGAACCGCCTTCCAAGGGACTCGGCCAACCAGTATCCTGAGCAGCTCAAAGTCAGCCCTCCAGAAATCCAATGTAGCAGTTTTACTGGTCCCCTTCTTGGCCTCGCCAAGAATAGAGAACTCCACCATTTTGTGGTCACTCTGCCCAAGACAGCTCCCGACCACCACATCTCTCACCAATCCTTCTCTGTTTGTGAAGAGAAGGTCTAGTGGGGCACCACCCCTGGTAGGCTCACTAACCAGCTGCGTCAGGAAGTTATCTTCCATGCTCTCCAGAAACCTCCTAGACTGCTTTCTCTGGGCTGTGTTGTGTTTCCAGGATATGTCAGGGAAGTTGAAGTCCCCCATGAGAACAAGCGCCGATGATTTCACAATTTCTGTCAGCTGCCTGTAGAACTCCTCATCAGTCTCCTCATCCTGGTTCGGTGGTCTATAACAGCCCCCAACCAGGATGCTAGAAAGGTCCTCTGAGACACCAGGCAAGTTTGTATGGAGTGCACCATCATCATATGCCAGCTCATTGGCAATAATGGCCTGGAAAGATGATGAAGAACCCACAGTGGATGAAGTGGCTAAACAACTTCGGCAGTACGAAGAAAGTCTCTCCTCTTCCTTACAGGCCTGCGTCTCAGCTGTGGAGAAACTTTCTGAAGACTTCCACCAACTTAAAGAGAATCTATCTTCCACCCCACCTGAACAAACCAGTGTCCACTGACCAAAAGAGAACACTGTGGAGAAACTTTCTGAAAAGGTTCACCAACTTGAAGAGAGATTATTCTCCTCTGCACCTGTACAAAGCAGTGTCTCAGCTATCAGGGGTAGGCGTTCATCCATGCAAGGAAGACGATATGGTGGGTACTCACCCCGTGCCACCCTGTGGTTTTACTTACGAGACCATGGAGAGGACATGAGAAAATGGGATGGAAAATCTACCGCGACCCTAGAGGCACGGGTACGTGAGTTGCAAAAGAAAACAGTCGGGAAAAAGGGATTCTCTGAAAAGTTTGCTGCTCCAACTTCCAGCAGACAGTCCTTCAAACACAGAAACGAAGAAGATTCTGACCAGGATTAGGGGGGCCCTGCCTCCAGCCAGGGGGAGGAAAAGGACAATCGAGTTTATTGGACTGTGTGGATTCGATGGCCTGGCACATCAGACGCACAGAAGTATAAGGCTCTAGTAGACACCGGTGCACAATGTACTGTAATGCCATCGAGCTATAAAGGACCAGAGCCCATCTATATTTGTGGAGTGACAGGGGGATCTCAGCAGTTGACTGTATTGGAGGCTGAAGTGAGTCTGACTGGGAATGAGTGGGAAAAGCACTGCATTGTGACTGGCCCGGATGCTCCATGTATCCTTGGCATAGACTATCTTAGAAGACGATATTTCAAGGACCCAAAAGGGTTTCGGTGGGCTTTTGGTATAGCTGCCTTAGAGACAGAGGGCATTAAACAATTGTCTACCTTGCCTGGTCTCTCAGAGGACCCCTCTGTTGTGGGGTTGCTGAGGGTCGAAGAACAGCAAGTGCCAATCGCTACCACAACTGTGCACGGGCGGCAATATCGCACCAACCGAGACTCCCTGATTCCCATCCATAAGCTAATTCGTCAATTGGAGAGCCAAGGAGTGATCAGCAAGACTCATTCACCTTTTAATAGTCCCATATGGCCAGTGTGAAAGTCTAATGGTGAGTAGAGACTAACAGTGGACTATCGCGGCCTGAACGAAGTGACGCCACCACTGAGTGCTGCAGTGCCGGACATGCTGGAACTTCAGTACGAACTTGAATCGAAGGCAGCCAATTGTGGCGTACCGCCACAATTGATATTGCTAATGCATTTTTCTCCATCCCTCTAGCAGCAGAGTGCAGGCCACAATTTGCTTTCACTTGGAGGGGAGTCCAATATACTTGGAATCGGCTGCCCCAGGGGTGGAAACACAGCCCTACCATTTGCCATGGACTGATCCAGTCTGCGCTAGAGCAGGGGGAAGCTCCTGAACACCTGCAGTACATCGATGACATTATTGTGTGGGGTGACACAGCAGAGGAAGTTTTCGAGAAAGGGAAGAAAATAGTCCAAATCCTTCTGAAAGCCGGTTTTGCCATAAAACAAAATAAAGTCAAAGGACCTGCACGAGAGATCCAGTTTTTAGGAATAAAATGGCAAGATGGACGTCGTCAAATCCCAATGGATGTGATCAACAAAATAACAGCTATGTCTCCACCAACCAACAAAAAAAACCAGAGACTTTCCTAGGTGTTGTGGGGTTTTGGAGAATGCACATCCCAAATTACAGTCTGATTGTAAACCCGCTCAACCAAGTAACCCGTAAGAAGAATGAGTTTGAATGGGGCCCTGAACAACGACAAGCCTTTGAACAAATCAAGCAGGAAATAGTCCATGCAGTAGCCCTTGGGCCAGTTTGAACAGGACCAGATGTAAAGAATGTGCTCTACACTGCAGCCGGGGAGAACGGCCCCACCTGGAGCCTCTGGCAGAAAGAACCTGAGGAAACTCGAGGTCGGCCCCTGGGGTTTTGGAGTCGGGGATACAGAGGATTTGAGGCACGCTATGCTCCAACTGAAAAGGAGATATTGGCAGCATATGAAGGAGTTTGATCTGCTTCGGAGGTGGTCGGTACTGAAGCGCAGCTCCTCCTAGCACCCCGATTGCCGGTACTAGGCTGGATGTTCAAAGGAAGGGTCTCTTCTACGCATCATGCAACTGATGCTACATGGAGCAAGTGGGTTGCACTGATTACTCAGCGGGCACGAATAGGAAACCCCAGTCGCCCAGGAATCTTGGAAGTGATTATGGACTGGCCAGAAGGCAAATACTTTGGGATATCATCAGAGGAGGAGGTGGGTCGTGCTGAAGAAGCCCCACTGTACAACCAGTTACCAGAGAATGAGAAGAAATATGCCCTGTTCACTGATGGGTCCTGTCGTATCGTGGGGAAGCATCAGAGATGGAAGGCTGCTGTATGGAGTCCTACGCGACGAGTTGCAGAAGCTGCTGAGGGAGAAGGTGAATCGAGTCATTTTGCAGAAGTGAAGGCCATTCAGCTGACTTTAGACATTGCTGAACGAGAAAAATGGCCAGTTCTCTATCTCTACACCGATTCATGGATGGTAGAAAATGCCCTGTGGGGATGGTTACAGCAATGGAAGCAAAACAACTGGCAGCGCAGGGGCAAACTCACCTGGGCTGCTGCATTGTGGCAAGATATTGCTGCTCGGGTAGAGAACCTGGCTGTGAAAGTACATCACGTAGATGCTCATGTGCCCAAGAATCGGGCTACTGAAGAACATCAAAACAACCAGCAGGTGGATCATGCTGCTAAGTTTGAAGTACCTCAGGTGGACCTGGATTGGCAGCATAAAGGTGAATTATTTATAGCCCAATGGGCCCATGACACCTCAGGCCATCAAGGCAGAGATGCAACATACAGATGGGCTCGTGAACGAGGGGTGGACCTGACCATGGATGCTATAGCACAGGTTATTCATGACTGTGAAACATGTGCTGCAATCAAGCAAGCCAAATGGTCAAAGCCTCTTTGGTATGGAGGACGATGGCTGAAATATAAATATGGAGAGGCCTGGCAGATTGATTACATCACACTCCCTCAAACTCGCAATGGCAAGTGCCACATACAATGGTGGAAGCAACCACCGGATGGCTGGAAACATATCCTGTGCCTCATGCCACCTCCCGGAACACTATCCTGGGCCTTGAAAAGCAAGTCCTATGGTGACATGGCACCCCAGAAAGAATAGAGTCAGACAATGGAACTAATTTCCGAAACAACCTTATAGACACTTGGGCCAAAGAACATGGTATTGAGTGGGTGTATCACATCCCCTATCATGCACCAGCCTCTGGGAAAGTTGAACGATACAATGGACTGTTAAAGACTACATTGAAAGCAATGGGCTCTGGGACATTCAAAAATTGGGATACGCATTTGGCAAAGGCCACCTGGTTAGTCAATACTAGGGGATCTGCCAACCGAGCTGGACCTGCCCAATCCAACCTGTTACGTACTGTAGAAGAGGATAAAGTTTCTATAGTGCATGTAAGAAATATGCTGGGTAAAACAGTCTGGGCTACTCCTGCCTCAGGAAAAGGCAAACCCATTCGTGGAATTGCTTTTGCTCAGGGACCTGGATGCACTTGGTAGGTAATGCAAAAGAATGGGGAGGTCCAGTGTGTACCTCAAGGAGATTTAATACTGGGTGAGAATAGCCCATGAATTGAATTGTACCATGTTAATTACTATATAATACTGTATGTTATCACTACCATGACTACTATATACCCTAGATGAAAATGGTGACTAATTAGAATGTATGGAAAAGAGTGTAACCTGAGCATGACATAAATGGTATGGAATAAGGGGTGGATAGATGTCCTGGTTTCAGTTAGAACAGAGTTAATTTTCTTCCTAGTAGCTGGTAGAATGCTGTGTTTTGGCTTAGGATGAGAAGAGTGCTGATAACACCCCGATGTTTTAATTGTTGCAGAGCAGTGCTTATACCAAGCCAAGGACATCTCAGCGTCTTGCTCTGTCCTGCCAACAGGCAGGCTGGGGGTGCAGCAAGAGCTGGGAGGGAACAGACCCAGGACAGGTGACCCAAACTAGCCAAAGGGGTATTCCATACCATCTGACGTCATGCTAAGCAATATATAGGGGTGGCTAGCCGGGGGGAGGGGGCCGGACTGCTCGGGGTTAGGCTGGGCATCGGTCAGCAGGTGGTGAGCAATTGCATTGTGCATCACTTGTTTGTACACATTATTAGTAGCAGTACTATTATCATCATTGTACTATTATTATTATTATTATTATTATTATTATTATTATTATTATTATTATTATTATTTTGTCTTATTAAACTGTCTTTATCTCAACTCACTTGAGATAAAGTGAGGGTGAGCGAACGTCTGTGTGGTGTTTAGCTGCCGGCCGGGTTAAACCATGACAGTCCTTTTGGCGCCCAACGTGGGGCCTGAAAGGTTGAGATAACGGCAGATCTGACCAGAGTGTGTTAAACTAAAATTGGTATTAGACCTGCTTAATAGTTACTTGTCATAATGCTGATTGCTTTAATCTCAACTCTGCTGCACCTGTTTTCCAAATTGAGTATTATAGCACATGATTTTCCATATGTGCTCTCGGTCATGTTGTTTATCCTCTCCAGGCCCTGGTTTCAGATCATTATGGTACTGTGTGTTGTAACAGTGGCTTATGAGATGATGAAATATCTGGTCATGACTCTAACTTGTTATTTGTACTCAGTAACATCGTCGACTCTATACTTTGGAAACCGTATCTTGGAAACTATTAGCAATTATACCTGTTGCCTTTTTTCATTAGGGAGTCAATCTGTGGAGGGGAAAGGGGAAGATATTTTTTCTTACTTGATCACTCTCCCTTTCTCCTTCACCACCCTCTGTCGTTGTTTAACCCGGCCAGCAGCTAAACACCACACAGCCGTTCGCTCATCCTCTCCCCTCCCTCTCTGTTACGGGGGAGAGAAATGGAAAGTGAAGCTTGTGAGTTGAGATAAAGACAGTTTAATAAGACAGGAAAATAATAATAATAATAACAATAATAACAATAATAACAATAATAATAATAATAATAATAACGACAACAACAACAACAATAATAACAATAACAATAATAATAATACAATGGTGATAATAGTACTACTACTAATAATGTGTACAAACAAGTGATGCACAATGCAATTGCTCACCACCTGCTGACCGATGCCCAGCCTAACCCCGAGCAGTCCAGCCCCCCTCCCCCGGCTAGCCACCCCTATATATTGTTTAGCATGATGTCAGATGATATGGAATACCCCTTTGGCTAGTTTGGGTCACCTGTCCTGGGTCTGTTCCCTCCCAGCTCTTGCTGCACCCCCAGCCTGCCTGCTGGCAGGACAGAGCAAGAAGCTGAGATGTCCTTGGCTTAGTATAAGCACTGCTCTGCAACAATTAAAACATCGGGGTGTTATCAGCACTCTTCTCATCCTAAGCCAAAACATAGCATTCTACCAGCTACTAGGAAGAAAATTAACTCTGTTCTAACTGAAACCAGGACAGTTATGGCAGTTAACACTGACGGCAAGTGGACTAAAAATACCCACAGTTATGGCATAAGAACTTTTCTTATGGTCTGTCTTGCAGTTAGTCACTGCATAATCTTGCTGCAAGAAATAAATTTAGAGAAAAGTGCAAGGAGTAAGGCAAACTGCAAAAACCAAGAGAGCATATGTTATTGGTGAAAGATGCATAAATGGAACTTAATACCCATTTTATAAAATGACATTTAATGTAATACTCAAACTGAAGTGTGAAATATGCTAAGGGGATAAAAATACATAGTATAACTCGTCAGCTGAATATAATCAGGTTATTGAAAGTTTTTGGGGTAGAAGAGGGGGCTTAAAAGACACTTCTCAGAAAAAAAAAGAAAATATTTTCACTGTGTTTAGATTGCTAGTGCAACTACTGCTCCATCAATCCCTTCACATCTGTCTCCTGGTTTGAGGGATGTGAGTCTTCAGTGTTTAGAACTTCAACCTCAGGACAGACCCCCATCAAGGGAGCTGCTGAAACACCCAGTCTTCTGCACTATGTGGTAGCTAATTATGTGTAAGGCTGATATACTGAAGAAGATGCTACTGAATATACAGTAACTGTTTTGCACTGCAGTTAAGCACAGTAACTTTTGTTATTCTGCTGGCCTTAACTACAGGTATATCAAGTACTCAAGGCCAGTGGAGGACCCTACCAAGTATGTGATTTACAAATCAAGATCTTTACCTAACTCAGTATGCAACATTTCACAATTTATACAGAGATTTGTAAACTGTGTCTTTTCAAATATCTGGCCCTATGTCAACACCAAAGCAGTTTTCTTTAAATCTGCATGATTATTTAGCAGATAGGTGATTTTTATTTTATTTGGAGCACTTTTTCAGCAATATTAGCAGCTGAGGCACTCAGGATCTATTTTAATATAGTTCGCTTTCACTGTTCCATTTCACAGCACGTAGATGTAAGTAGAGGGTTCTGTAATTACATTCGGTTTTCAGCAATGATTAAAAGGAAGTTCTGTATCTGTCCCTTTTGATTGTACAAAGTTCTCTGTGTAACAATTCCAAATGTTGATGGATACTTTTAAAAAACATTTTGCCTTCTTTAAAGTAAGAATAGGCAGTTGTGGTTCACTATGCATTTTTTGCTGGCTATATAATTTCTTTTGTAATTAATGTTTTGTATTGTCATTGTATTTTTAACTTTCAGAGAAAGGTGATCTTTTAAAATAGTTTTTAGAAAAAGATGCAAGCTATGTCACTGAGCATCTTACTGACACAAAACGGATTTGCTGAAAATCTGGAATAAAATGCCACCTTCAACAAGTCAGTGTTTCAGGGTCTGATAGTATAATTTATTTAAAAATAAAAAAAGGGAAAAAAATTGTTCTGCATAAAACAACTTAGAAGCTGAATCATGCTAAAAGTTGTTGAGCCTTCCTTTCATATAGCAGTTTCTTCTGGCAAATTATGTCGAAAAATTTCATGTCAAAGTCCCCAAACTCAGTTCCCATTAAAGTATATGGGAGGCTTTGTCCCATACTTCAGTGGGAGCAGGTGCCAACTATGAGTAAATCTCATTCTTTCTGTAACAAAACTGAGGTCACATTCTCCACTGATACCAACTTTTACCTGCTGTTTTCCTTCTGTCATACATAATCTATTTACTATATCTGTTAGCAATAATTTAATTTGAAAACGTTAAAAAAAATTTCCATAAGAAAGGTATTTATTTTAACAAGAAATGAACTTGGACTTGAAAAGCAAGATAAAGTAAAATGTGAAGTAAAGGTTCACCTGTAGTGCAAAACTTGTGTTTTCAACAGATGTGTTTTTAAAATACGTTTTTAAAGTGATTTTAAAGGTATGTTTTTAGGTTCTGAAGCATGTAATTCTGAAGGAAAATGGCATCTTTTCTTTCTCTTTTTTTAAGAGGGTAGAGATCTTTTTAAATCAAATACTGATTGTATTTAATCCATTTGAAAAAAATACTGATTGCATTTTAACTCTTCAGAAGCCAGTTGAATTGTTGGACTGAAATAGAATTGGCTATTTTCAAAGACTCAGGACAAACTAAATAAGCTATAGTAAATTTAAAAATGTACGCTACAAATTGGAAGTAAAACATCTCGATAGGTTTACAGGAATGATAGTGCTCATACCAATTAAAAAAAAAAAAAGCATTGTCATTAGTCGTGAATGTGTTTCTTTTGAAAATTGTACATGCCTTTGTTTTGGAAGATTGGCAGACTTCAAAGAGTTAAAAATATAATACCAATATGTTAAGTTTGGTAGCTCTGTTTCTCTGTTTTGTATTTGACTTTCTTTTGACCATTTCAGAATTTCTCTTTCTAATAAGATTATTTCCAAGTTTTTCTTATGTGCAAGCTTTAAAGGATGCACTCTTGCCAATTCATGTACTGGAAAATCAGTTGTCAGATTAATATCGTTTCTGGCAGAAATGTAAACTGTATAAACTGATGAACCTCAGCTAATCAGTATTACTTTGTAGATCACCATGCCTACCACATTTCAAACTCAAACTGCCTCTAGATATCCAAATGCATTTTGTTTGAATTTGCTTGTGTTTCCCTCAGCTTGCTGGTAAATGTGGTGTTTTTAAAATGCAGATGTGTTGTAATATTATTTTCTTTGGATCAAAGCTGTACTGAAAATTATATCGTGTAATTATTTTTTCGTGTTCTTAATGTTATTTGGTACTTCAGTTATAAATAACCTCTACTGGTGTTTATTCCAGTTTGTACTACCTCAGGTGCTCTATAGAGTTTCTTCTACCAAAGTTCACATTCACAATGAAATTATATTTGCTATGTGACTGATTCCTAAGACTTCCAGGGCTTAAGGGCTAACTTCCATTAGCACCTTACTGTACAAGAAAATTTTACAGAAATCTCTGGGTTAAGAAGTTTGGCTTCATTGTATCCTTTGTTATTTTAAATATATCAAAATATTTTAATTAAAAGTTTTTACCCTATTGAACCAATTTTATATAGTATGATTTGTACCTATTTTGGTGTTTTTGTTTTTATGGTAAATAAAAGGTTTTGAACAATTTTGTCCTTTGTTTATTGTAACGTAAACACATTAAATTTACCAATGTGAATAAAATATTTCTGGTACACTTCACTGTTTATACACACATTTCAAATGCAACACTCGATATAGTAAGACTTATGTGTCATTTAATAGTAGAAATTATGAATTATTGTTGGCTGTCGTGTGTACCTTAAGTATATCAATGAAGAACACTGAGATAAAGGGCAACAACAAACTAAATATTTTTAATTAGTAGTAAAGGTAGGAACTGCTCTTATGACAATTTTGTATCTATGAACCTCACCTTGCATATGCCCTTAGATCAAACATTAAATGTCTAAATTTTGCGTTACTACAGAAATGTAATTATTGATTGCCAAGTCAGGTGAGTTGATTTGGTTAGATCAGTTCTGAAGCCATTGACGTAATTTATGGTTTTCAGTGAAGTGGTTCTGCTGCTTCTGATTTAAGTAGAAAACATAAGCCTTTCCCTTTTTTAGGCAGTTTGAATATGTATTGCAAAGCTAGGGCTTGTTTCAGTTCTTTGTTTTTCTCTTGTTTTTTGGATATTTTTAAAATTGATTAATTTTTGGATAGTTGAAAAAGTATTCTGTAGTCTCTTTTGTGATTACTAAATTCCACATTTTGAAGGATCAGGCTCTTTATTTTCCCCATTATTTACGTGGTTTTCTGCAAATAGAAATGAACACATCAATTTCGATATTTCAATATTGTCACATCAATTGTTCAATATATTCATCGATGACTTGGATGAGGGAATGGAGTGCACAGTCAGCAAGTTTGCTGATGACATTGTGAGAAACAAAGTTGTGTTTTTGCAATAGAAGGTGTTTTTGCAGTGGAAAATTCCATTAACCTTGCACATTCAAAAGTGGTTGTGCAGCATAGCAGTGGGGAGTATGTTAAGCAGATAAGGGGAAGGTCCCACTGTCCCAAAATAAGCTAAGGAAAACAGGACGAGCAGTACGAAACCAGTAAAAACAAAAATCACGAGCCCTCTAGTCACAAGAGAAGAAGGAAAAAAAAAAAGGAAAAGGAGAAATGAACAGTTGGTCAAATAAAATTGTACATATAAGGTATAGAAGTGCGTTGAGTAGGTTGTGAACCTGTAGTACTCAGCCAATGAGGAAACGGGAGGAATCAAGAGTCGGGTAATAGGGAATATAAGGTTATGATAAACTTTTACTGTGTGCTCCTGCTTGCAGGACGCCTGCCACTGCAATCACAAATAAAATAGCTTCACAGAAGATCCTGTCTGAAAAAAATTATTGATTTTTTTCTCACAACATTGAACTGGGAGGAGTGGCTGACATGCCAGAAGGCTGTGCTTCCATCCAGCGGGACATTGACAGGTTGGAGAATTGGGTGGGGAGAAATTTAATGAAATATAATGACAGCAAGTGTAGAGTCCTGCATCTGGGCAAGAAAAAAAAAACAGACACCAACTGTATAAGCTGGGGACTGCCCTGCTGGAAAGTAGTGAAGGGGAGAGGGACCTGGGGGTCCTGGTGGACAGCCAGATGACCATGAGCCAGCACTGTGCCCTTGTGGCCAATAAGGCCAATGGCATCCTGGGGTGTATCAGAAGGGGTATGGTTAGTAGGTCGAGAGAGGTTCTCTTCCTCCCTCTACTCTGCCCTAGTGAGACCACATCTGGAATATTGTGTCCAGTTCGGGACACCTCAGTTCAAGAAGGACAGGTAACTACTTGAGAGAGTCCAGCGCAGAGCCACAAGGATGATTAAGGGAGTGGAGCATCTCCCTTACAAGGAAAGGCTGAGGGAGCTGGGTCTGTTTAACTTGGAGAGGAGACTGAGGGGTGACCTTATTAATGTTTATAAATATGTAAAGGGCGAGTGTCAGGAGGACGGAGCCAGGCTCTTCTCGGTGACATCCAATGATAGGACAAGGGGCAATGGGTGCAAGCTGGAACATAGGAGGTTCCGCTTAAATATGAGACAAAACTTTTTTACGGTGAGGGTGACAGAGCACTGGAACAGGCTGCCCAATGGGGTTGTGGAGTCTCCTTCGCTGGAGACATTCAAAACCCACCTGGACATATTTCTGTGTGACATGATTTGGGTGTTCCTGCTTTGGCAGAGGGATTGGAGTAGATGATCTTTCAAGGTCCCTTCCAATCCCTAATATTCTGTGATTCTGTAATTTACCAGTAAAACTTGGCAGCAGTGCTCTTCGATTAAATTCTAATATCTGTTTTTTAAAAACTGGAAAATACATTTACTGAAATGTCAAGAAGGAAAATACGTGACAAATAAAAGATAAATGGAGTGTAAGATATTTTCCTTCATTTGATTTACTGTAAAACTGAATTTTTTCAATACTGTGTGGTACTTTTAATGTTGTGGTCTCCTTTTTAGAAGCAAGGGTTGACGGAGATCTCCTGTCCCCAGCAGCAGGCAGTAAATGTCAATACACCTACATAAGGAAATGTCTTCATTTGCAAAAGGCATATTCAGTTCTTCCACAGTCGAATAGTAAGTTATGCTCATCTTGATTTCTTTGGTGGGAATAATGTTAAATTTGGTGTTCTACATGATGCTCTCGTTGTTTAACGTTACTTGCTATGCTGAATAATGAATATAACAATCTTTCTTCTAAGAGCCATGATATACTGTGGCAAAGGTGTATGTTATTTTCTCATTAAGGCACACATGTTTAAACTCAAAATTTCAGTGATGAATTGAGATCTTTTTTTGCAATGTCATTACCAAGAAAGTCTAGAAGATGGCAGGAAAACACTATGACCCAGACAAAGACTGAGGCTTTATCAGGGAAATAAAGGGAAACAGCACAGTATGTCACAAAGTTATTTCAGTTGGCAGTATATCATCACTCAGTTCCTGCTCTAAGAAGAGCTGCGTAAAGCCAACAATAGAATTCACGTGAATATGGAGTAAATCAAGAGGCAATTTTATAAGCAAGGCTCCGAGTTGGGAATTCTCCTGCTTGTGTCATTGTGTTGGTGGACCTGGCTCACAAAATCCTGAAATCTTGGCAAGAGTTCAGATGCGGAATTAGGAGTATAAGCTTTGACTGAATTGGTTTGCTTTCTCTACTCTACCCAAAAGCCATTCCCAAACCCTAGCTACTTATGATTACTTTTTGAACTAATGTTGTGGTTTAACCCAACAGGCAGCTAAACACCACACAGATATTTGCTCACTCCCCCCACAGTGGAATGGGGAGAATATTAAAAAGAAAAGTGCAAGAACTTACGGGTTGAGATAAGGACAGTTTAATAAGAAACAAAACAAAACACCAAAAAAAAAAAGTGGAAAAAAATAACAAAAAGAATAAATGAAAAAAGTGATGCACAATGGAATTGCTCATCACCAGCTGACCAAGGCCCAGCCTGTCCCCGATCAACAGCATTCCCCCCTAGCCAATTCATCCCAGTTTTATTGTTCAGGATGACATCATATGGTATGGAATATCCCTTTGGTCAGTTTGTCCTGGTTCTGTCCTCTCCCAACTTCTCATGCACCCTCAGCCTCCTTGCTGGCAGGGCAGTATGAGAAGCTGAAAAGTCCGTGACTTAGTGCAAGCACTGCTCTACAACAACTAAAACATCAGCGTGTTATCAGCATTATTCTCATCCTAAATCTAAAACAAAGCACCATGCTAGCTACTAAGAAGAAAATTAACTCTACCCTACCTGAAACCAGAACATACTTGGAGGCAGGACAGGATTGGTGCAATGCAGGCTCTGAAAGCCGCTTACAGGCTAGGTATATGTGAGGAATGTTTTAACAATTCGTGTCCATAAAGAACAATTCTGTTTGAATCCTGTCTGCCTCTGGGCCCTGCACTGGCAATTTAATTCTTGAACCACAGATGCAGTGTGTCCCAGTCTCCCCCTCATTCTAGTCAATTTATCACGTCTTCAGAAAATACTCCTTAAATTTATGAACCTGTTTGCTTTTGTTATTCCGGACTTCTATTTCTAACAGTTACAGCCTTTTTTTTTTCCTGTCTTCTTCGAGATTAACTTAACACTGCTATAGATGTGACTGTGAATAGCTGGGAAAGAATGTTTTAATTACTCGTGAGGCGTCAATAAGAAAGCTGTTTGTGTTTGATGTCTGGGAGTTTCAGAACAACTGATAATAACTGGTGACTGTTATGAGATACTATGTGGATCTTTGGTATCTGGCCAGGGGGCCAAGAGATTAAGAGGAAGGAAAAAGACGCTGAAGGACGGCTGGGAGACAAGACCTGCAGAAAGTGTTCTATAAACTTGGAATGGTGCCGAGTGAGTACAAGGGAAGAGGAAGACTACGAGCCTTCAGCATGAAAGACCCCTAGAGACCCCCAGAGGAGACTGATGCGCATGCTCCAGTAGGAGGAACTGGACCCCAGAAGCTAATTATAATAATCTATTTTTTTTAGAAGTAGTAATGAATATGTATTAGTCTAGGCGCATAAAAATCAGCTGCTTGATGTAACTGGTGTGCATCCTGGTGGAGCGGAGACTCCCGGTGCACCCAGCGCTGTTTGCTTACCTCTATTCCTTTATATTCTTCTAATAAATCCTAATTTTTTATTCTATCCTAATTCGAATCCTTAGCCATTTATATCAGTATAGTAGGAATTAAACTTCTGTATCTCACATGTATCTCTGCATGAGTCATTTACTCCCCCAAACCTTAAGACCAACATGTATCGTGAGGCAGAAGAAATAAATAGTTCTCCTAATGCCCCACATCTGTCATACTACCAATTCCCTAGATTTTGTGCACTTTTATTTCTTAAGTCTGTCACTGTTCAATTTGGACTATAATATTTTAGAATCTAATGGCACGTCACTTTGTTCATGGTTTTCTCAGATCTGTTGGAACCATACTGGAGATATCAATTTGCAACTCTTTTTGCCACTTCGGTCCAGAAGTCCTTTGCCAGATATTCTACATACCACCTGGGAGAAATCTGGTGGAGTCAATGAGAAAAGCACAAAGATATTTGAAGAGTTGCTGCACTGAAGGAGTCTAACACAGTTCTCACAAAACACTTCAGCAACTGTCCCATAAGTTTTTATCTTGCTTTAAACAGCAGCCATCATCATCATGTTGTCTCACACATGCACACCGCCAGTATCTGATTCTCCATGTCACCCGCAAAATAATTTATATTCTTAAAGAGACACTCAACTCTCAAAAATTTACCTGGCAATTTACCATATGAGCAGAGCAGTTGTTAATGTACTGTCACCTGGCCAGTGGGTTTTGTGGAACAGCCGTGAGCCAGCTCACATCACTCATTTGAAACAGACTAAGCTGATCCTGCTGTAAGACCAGAAATGACCCTGTAGTGTGTTTACGTGGCAAAGTTTGGGTAGAAGGGGGCCATAGGGGTGGCCTTTGTGAGAAGAATCCAGAAGCTGCCCCATGTTAGATAAGGGGCTCACCACTGTCCAGAGCCAAGCCAATAAGTGATACTGGTTGTGCCTCTATGAGAGCATATTTAAGAAAGGGAAAAACAAAACTGCTGCACACAGAAGCTGGGAGACTAAGGAGTGAGGCACAGCCTTGGACCTGTAGCCCCTGGAGAGAAGATCACAAAGGATCAGGTGACCTGGCAGGAGCTGCTGCCCGTGTATAATGGGTATGGATGGGATGGAGTTAACTTTCCCTGCAGCAGCCCATACAGTGCCGTACTCTGTACTTGTAGCTAGAACAGCAGTGGTATCACACCAGTGTTGTGTCTGCTGCTGAGCAGTGCTGGCACAGCATCAGGACTTTCTCTAACCCTCCTAGGGGGTGGGCAAAAAGTGAGAAGAGAAACATCACCAGGGCAGCTGACCTAAACCAACCAAAGGGATATTCCATACCATATGATGTCACACTCAGCAATAAAAGGTGGAAACAGGAAGAAGAGGGGAGGGGTGGGCTTTCGTTGTGAAAATGTTTGTCCTCCCGAACACTGGCTATGTGCATTGAGGCCCTGCTTCAAGGACGTGGTCAATCATCGCTCATTTGTGGGAAGTAGAGAGTAATTTCTTTCCTCTGCACTTCCACACAGCCTTTGCTTGTTTTTTTTTTTTTTTTCTTTTCCCCTTTCCCATTTTCTCTTTAGTTAAATTATTTAATCAGTAATCTTTTTTTCCTTAATAATTATTTTTCCTTTAATTAAATTATCTTTATCTCAACCTCTGAGTTGTAAAGGTACAGTTGCCAGTGTTTGTGTGTGAGAGTGTAACTGAGACTTCTAAAGTTAGCGTGGAGGTCTTTTTGTTTTCTCACTGGTTCTAATCTCCTGTCGGGGGGGGCTGGACTGGTAAGAAGAGGGATACGTGGGTGGGTGATAGGTCCTAAACCCCCTGCAAGACACTCTCACTGTGGCAACCAAGGGCCGTGGGAATTGCCACTAGTAAAATTCCCGGATGGGTCAGACAAAATCAAAGACCAAGGACCAGAAAGGGAGCGAAGTACCAGATATACCACCAGAAAGTCCATTAGGAATAATGATTGGAAATTGGAACAATAGGGGCCCCAGAAAAGGGAAAAATAAATTAAAATTGGTTCAGTACTGTATGATAGAATGGCCAAAAAAACCTTTAAGACCACATGTTTTCTGGCCTGTTTTTGGATCTTTTGATGATTGGATTTGTCAGGCTTTGAATATATACGTTAATTCAAAAGAACCTTTCTGTCAGGAAGAAAGTGAGTACGCAGAACTGTGGATTAGGACTTCACGTCCAGCCTCAATATTTGCACTAAAAACAAAGGAGGATTCTGGAGGAGAGGAAAAGCAAGAAAAAGAAAAGAATGATGAATGGGAGCCGTTGGATAATTTACCACCTCTGGGTCCTAATAACACACTCCCGGCTCCCCCTCCAGTAATCTCTCCGGCAGTGCAGCCATGGCCCCTGCCTCCACTACAAACAGCACCAGAATTAGACCTGCCTCCGGCTGCATGCACAAGAAGTAAGACTGCCGTACCTGAAGAAACCTCTCTATATCCATTAAGAGAAGTACCCCTCGAAGGCAATCAGGGAGGCATTGGGTTTGTGGCAGTCCCTTTAAACACCACAGAGGTGAGAACTTTTAGGAAAGAAATGGGGACCCTGTTAAATGACCCCCTCGGAGTAGCCGAAAAACTAGATCAATTCCTGGGTCCTAACACTTATACCTGGGAAGAAATACAATCCATTTTAGGCATCTTATTTACTGCTGAGGAAAGGGGAATGATCAGGCAAGCTGGAATGAGAATTTGGGAAAGACAAAATCAAGCAGGACCCCCAGGAGATCAAAAATGGCTAAATGTGGATCCCCACTGGGATCACTAGCAACCCCAGGGGAGACAAAATATGAGAGATTTGAGAACAATGATTATACAAGGAATAAGAGAAGTGGTTCCACGAGGAAAAAACATTAATAAAGCATTCAATGAACACCAAGGAAAAGAGGAATCTCCAACAGAATGGTTGGAGAGATTAAAGAAAAGCCTGCAAATGTATTCGGGGATCGATCCGAATACAGCAATTGGAACCGCACTCCTTAGAACACAATTTGTAGCCAAATCCTGGGGGGACATAAGAAGGAAATTAGAAAAGCTAGAAAACTGGCAAGAGAGAGGATTAGAAGAGTTGCTTAGAGAAGCGCAAAAAACTATATGTCAGGAGAGATGAGGAGAAACAAAAAAGCAAAAGCCAAGATCTTTGTAGCAGCAATAAAAGAGAGTCAGAAAAAGCCCTTGTTAGGAGAGAGGGAGAAGAGAAGAAGTATCGAAGAAGCCCCTAGAGGTCAGCCGTCTCAAGGGAATTCAGCGATCCCTGCTTGTTACTATTGCCAAAAGAAGGGACATTTGCAGAAGAATTGCCGTAAGCGGGAACAAGACGAGAAAATGTTTAAAGAAGAATAGGGGTGTCAGGGGCTATATCTTCTGGGGACTTTGACATCAACAGAGCCCTTGATAAAATTATTAATTGGTCCCCAAAAAGAAGAAGTACTATTTTTAGTAGACACAGGAGCTGAAAGATCCACTATTCAAAAGCTCCCAGAGGGAATAAAAGAAGGGAAGAATTACACGTCTGTAATAGGGGCAAAAGGAGAGCCCTTTAAGGTTCCTGTTTTAAAAGATGTGGAAATAGAAATTGATCAAAAGATTTGTCTTAATGATTTACTTTTTCTCCCTGAAGCGGAGTACAATTTACTAGGAAGGGATCTGATTTTAAAATTAAACTTAAGCATTCAAAGTCAAGGGGATAAATTGCAAATTAAATTATACACTTTAACACAAGAAGATGAAGAGGTTATTAACCCTTCAGTGTGGTATAAGGAAGGAGAAATTGGAAAAATGAAAATGGACCCCATAAATGTGTAAATAATGGATCCACATCATCCTATTCGAATTAAACAATACCTTATGCCAATGGAGGGTCGAAGGGGATTAAAACCCATAGTTGATAGACTTTTGGAAGAAGGGACTTTAGAACCATGTATGTCACCTCACAATACACCCATCCTCCCTGTAAAGAAATCAGATGGGTCATACAGAATGGTACAGGATCTGAGAGCTGTAAATCAGCGAACAATCACTAAATTCCCCGTGGTAGCAAATCCTTACACTCTGCTGAGTCACGTCTCTCCCAAATATACTTGGTATAGCGTAATAGATCTAAAAGATGCCTTTTGGACCTGTCCTCTAGATGAAAATTCCAGGGATTATTTTGCTTTTGAGTGGGAAGACCCGGAAACGGGACGAAAACAACAATTAAGGTGGACCGTGCTACCACAAGGTTTTACTGAGTCACCAAATCTATTTGGTCAAACTTTGGAGAAAGTTTTACAAGATTTTACATTACCTGGGGAGGTAAAGTTGTTGCAATATGTGGATGATCTATTAATAGCTGGAGAGACTGAAGAAGGAACCCGAAAAGCTACTATTAGTTTGTTAAATTTCCTGGGGGAAAAGGTGTCTCGATCAAAGTTACAATTTGTGGAACAGGAGGTAAAATACTGGACACTGGTTAAGCAGGGGAGAAAAGAAATTGGATCCTGACAGGGTATCAGGGATCCTCTCCTTAAGACCCCCACGAACTAAAAAGGAAATTTGGCAAACATTGGGATTATTAGGATATTGTAGACCGTGGATTGAAAGCTACAGTGAAAAAGTTAAATTTTTATATGAGAAATTAATTGATGATCGATTTAAGTGGTCCACAGAAGATGACCAAAAATTTGAAGAAATAAAAAAAGCATTAATACAAGCACCTGTACTAAGTCTCCCAGATCTAGAGAAACCCTTTTATCTCTTTGTGAACACATCAAACCAGACAGCATATGGAGTCCTTACTCAAGAGTGGGCAGAAATTAAAAAACCCGTGGGGTATTGTTCTAAATTACTTGATCCAGTAAGTAGAGGGTGGCCTGCTTGTCTTCAAGCTTTGGTCACTACAGCATTATTAATAGAAGAAGTGAGAAAGATTACTTTCAGTGCTCCCTTAAAAGTGTACACTCCACACAATGTCAGAAGCGTCTTACAACAGAGAGCGGCGAAATGGTTAACGGATAGCCGGATCCTAAAGTATGAAGCTATACTAATTGACTCCCCTGATTTAGAACTGAAGGTAACTTCTGCTCAGAGCCCAGCACAATTTTTATTTGGAAAACCATCAGAGGAACTACAACATAATTGTTTGGAGGTAATCGAGACCCAGACTAAAGTAAGACCTGATTTGAGAGATACTGAATTAGAGAAGGGGGAGATACTATTCATAGATGGTTCCTCCAGAGTAGTAGAAGGAAAAAGAAAATCAGGGTATGCCGTAATTAATAAACACCTGGAATCTGTGGAATCAGGCCCCCTGAGTCCATCATGGTCAGCTCAGGCTTGCGAGCTGTATGCCCTACACAGGGCTCTGGAACTATTGAAGGGAAAAAGTGGAACTATATATACAGATTCTAAATATGCATATGGGGTGGTTCATACCTTTGGAAAGATTTGGGAGGAAAGAGGTTTAATTAATACTCAAGGGAAGAATCTTATACATCAAGAATTAATAAGGAAAATTTTAAAAGCATTAAGGGAACCTAAAGAAATAGCAGTAGTACATGTAAGAGGGCACCAGAAAGGATTAGAATACCACACTAGGGGAAATAATCTAGCAGATAAAGAAGCTCTGGAAGCAGCTTTAAGAATTCAGGCTGCTAAAATTAATATAGTACAGGAAGAAGAAAGACAAGAAGAAGAAAAAGAAGAAGAAGAAAAGAAGTTCACTCCTGAAGAACAAACAAAACTGGAGAAAATAGGTGCTAAATTAGAGCAAGGAAAATGGACATTGCCAGACGGGCGAGAGATGTTACCGAAGGCTTATGCAAGACAAATATTGGAACGTTTGCATACACAAACACACTGGGGTACAAGAGCATTAAGTAATCATTTACTTAAACAATTTGGTTGTATAGGGGTTTTTAAAATAGCAAAGCAATCACACAAGGTTGTTTAACTTGTCAGAAAATAAATAAGAAAATATTCCGACAGGCGGCAGCAGGAGGAAGAAAAACAGCATATCAGCCTTTCGAGAGAGTACAAGTTGATTTTACCGAATTGCCTAAAGTAGGGAGGATCAAGTATTTATTGGTAATTGTGGATCATTTAACACAATGGGTAGAAGCTTATCCTGTGTCACGAGCTACAGCACAAGTGGTGACAAAAATTTTATTGGAACACCTGATACCTAGATATGGGATAATCCAGTACATTGATTCTGATCAGGGCACACACTTTACTTCTAAAATAATAAAATTATTATGTCAATCATTAGATATTCAGTGGGAATATCATACTCCGTGGCACCCACAAAGCTCAGGGAAAGTAGAGAGAATGAATCAAACAATAAAACAGCAATTGGCTAAATTAATGGTTGAGACACAAATGCCCTGGACTCGATGTTTACCATTGGCACTTTTAAACATAAGAACTAAATCACACATTGAGACTGGATTATCACCATATGAAATGTTATATGGTATGCCTTATTCACAGGGAATGCCTCTGGGAGACAATGTAGTTGAGGATCGTAGTATCCAGAAATATATAATTACTATTGGGAAAAGGTTGCAAGAACTAAGAGAAATTGGAATACTGGTTCAAACACCACCTTTAGGATTTGCCATCCATAAAATACAACCAGGGGATGAGGTCTTAATAAAAACTTGGAAAGAAGAATCTTTACAGCCCCAGTGGGAGGGACCGTACCTTGTTTTACTTACCACTGAAACAGCTGTGAGAACAGCAGAAAGGGGTTGGACCCATGCATCCAGAGTAAAAGGACCAATAAATACCAAAACTTGGAGGGTTGAGTCTGCTCCTGGGGAACTGAAGTTAAAACTAAAAAGAACTAATGTTCCAGAAATAGGGCACGCTCTGCATGAAATACCAGAAGAAGGGGACAAGCCTGCAATGAAGAAAGGGGAGAAGGCAAGACCGGGGCAGGACTCTCCACTGCGGTGTGTATAGTCTACCGAGGGAGGCAACCCCTACGGGTATTGACTGCCGAGTGTGAGGGCCTCTACCGGACTTCTCCCGCACTGAAATCAAGCTGTCCCAGAAAAAGAAACAAATGAGCAAACGGAAAATGTATGTATATAGTAAGAATTTTGTTTTTTTTAACCTATTGTAATTAGTTTTCCGGGAGCTGAACCACCCTCGAAGGCTGAACAGTGACACGAGTTTAAATAGATTCTGGAAGTGGATCTAACCCCTTGATTGAAGGCATTTCTTACACCTTTACGATACTCTCTGGATGACGCAGAAGGATGTTATACTTCCTGGTACTATTCTTACAAGGGCAATTGAGCCATGGAAATAATTTTTTCATTTTGGGGGAGGAAGTGGCTAAGGCTTTTAATCTTAGCAATTGCTGGGTTTGTGGGGGACCAGGAGGAACTGAAAGTTGGCCTTGGGTAGCTGGCCCAGTCGAACCTAAGTGGTGGGTTAGTAATTTGAGTGAAGTTCATAATGGAACACAATTCTGGAAAGAGGAGGAGGACCCGTGGCAATTGCATTCATCAGAAAAAAGGTATATATTGTTTAAACAGAACAGGAACAGTAAAGGTAGGAGAAAGCATTTGTAAATGGACTCTGTCCCCTGGATATGAATGTACTGATCCTGAATGTAGACCTATAAACTGTACAGCAAGTAAAGGGAAATGGAATGCCACACATGTCCAGCTGAAAAATGGGACTTGGCTGAGATGCTCATCTAAGAAATTTTTTGGGCTTGGGTGTAAAGCCATGGCAAGAGCACAATCAAAATGACAATTCGACGTTCAAATCTTGAGTTGTCAGCGTGATAACACCACTAGTGAACAGCATGTGGTAAAAGTCTACCGCTGGAGGTGGCAAAATGAGAACGGGACATTTCTGGTCAGCTCGTAATATGACAAATTGTGAAGGAGAAATTAGTTGTAATTGTGAGTGGGAATCTAGTGTGGGGGCTTGGAAGCGTATATATACAAGTATTAATGAAGCAAACACTGTAACGGGACCACTTGGTAATGAGAACAACTTGTATTTTCATGCCCCAAGGAATAAAAAGGAATGGGATGGTCCTTTTCCAAATGGGGTGTGGGCTTTAAAAGGACATTATTGGATATGTGGCAAACGGGCCTATAAAAGGCTACCAAAAGATTGGTCAGGAGTATGCTACGTGGGATACATAAGACCTTTATTCTTTTTATTATCTCAAATACAAGGGAATCACTTGGGAATAAAATTATATGATGATATTGATAGGGAGAAACGATATATTGATACCTCTTTAGCTGGAGGTAGTGCTCAAAAATGGAGAGAAAATGAATGGCCTCCTGAAAGAATCATACAGTATTATGGACCAGCTACATGGAATCTGAATGAAGTAATATCTGGAGCTCGAGAACCTATTTATAATTTGAATCGCATAATTAGGTTACAAGCAGTTCTCGAAATAATAACTAATCAAACAGCAACAGCTCTGGATCTCTTAGCTGACCAATCTACCCAGATGAGGAATGCTATTTTCCAACATAGAATGGTCTTAGACTATTTACTAGCAGAAGAAGGGGGTGTGTGTGGTAAACTAAATTATTCTAATTGTTGCTTACGAATTGACGATAATGGGAAAGTAGTTAAAAAGATAACCAAGGAAATTAGAAAATTAGCCCACGTTCCAACACAAACCTGGAAGGTTTTGGAATGGGATTTATTTTCATGGCTGCCTGGTGGACCATGGGTTAGAAGAGTGTTATTTTTATTGTTATGTGGTGTAATGACGTTATTATTTGTACCTTGTATGATACCTTGTTTTACATTATTAATACGCCGGGTGATAAATAGTACATTGGTAATAACTTCATTAAAGAAGGAAGGGAATATGTCAATTATGATGCTTAAGAATTGGACCCTCCAAGAACAAACTGATGAAATCCAATTATTAATAACAGAAGAGACACGAATTGGGGATATTAAAAAGAAGATAAGGGATTGTGAGGAATGTTTTAACAATTCGTGTCCATAAAGAACAATTCTGTTTGAATCCTGTCTGCCTCTGGGCCCTGCACTGACAATTTAATTCTTGAACCACAGATGCAGTGTGTCCCAGTCTCCCCCTCATTCTAGTCAATTTATCACGTCTTCAGAAAATACTCCTTAAATTTATGAACCTGTTTGCTTTTGTTATTCCGGACTTCTATTTCTAACAGTTACAGCCTTTTTTTTTTCCTGTCTTCTTCGAGATTAACTTAACACTGCTATAGATGTGACTGTGAATAGCTGGGAAAGAATGTTTTAATTACTCGTGAGGCGTCAATAAGAAAGCTGTTTGTGTTTGATGTCTGGGAGTTTCAGAACAACTGATAATAACTGGTGACTGTTATGAGATACTATGTGGATCTTTGGTATCTGGCCAGGGGGCCAAGAGATTAAGAGGAAGGAAAAAGACGCTGAAGGACGGCTGGGAGACAAGACCTGCAGAAAGTGTTCTATAAACTCAACCTCTGAGTTGTTATTTTACTTTACTTCTTCCCCTCCTCTTCTACGGAGGGGGAGTGAGAGAGCAGTTGTGGTGGAGTTTAGCTGCCTAGCAAGTTAAAACCACCAAAGTCCTTTTGGGAGCCCAACGTGGGGCCAGAAGGGTTGATATAACAATAGAATTGATTAAAACTCTTACAACTAACACACTTACTTCCTAGTCACCACGTTCAATGTCCTATTAATATTTGCCTGTTTGATCATATGTCATGCAATCCGTGTCATGTTCTCCTTTCTCCTCTATATCCGATCCAAGAATGTGCTACAATCTGTGTTTGTTTTTTTTAATTCGCTGTGCTGCCAAGCACTGGCCTTGAATTTAATCTGTCATTCAGGCTCTGCACTGTTCTCCTTTGGGTCTCATGGAAATTATCTTTTAGAGAATATTCAGAATTACACTGCCTTTTTTTCCTCATCTGGAAGTCAGTTTATGAATAATATCAGCAATGGTACCTCCTCCTTCTTTCACACTGGGCTAATTACAACAGTTTTTGAGTATTTTGAATATCCTTGTGTAACCCATATATTGCTATTTCTAATTCTGAATAACGGGTTTCCTCTTCTCTCTAAGGTTAATCAATTGTTTAGAAATCTTACCTGGGAATTTGCCCCAAAATGGTCTGGTGGTGGGTGGCAAGGTGTGTGGGAGGATACAGGCAGGCACCTATTGTGAGAAACACTCTGTAGCCAATAACTTAGTCTCGGGTGAGGATCTCAGTGAAGTAGTAATTTAATTGTGATTGCAGTGGCAGGTGTCCCACAAGCAGGAGAGAGTCCCTACTAATTCCATAACAATTTAGATACTTTTTTTTTTTCTCAAGGACCGGGACCCTCCCCTGTTTCCCCACTGACTGCGTAATCCAGGTTCACAATCTATCCGGTGCTTCACAGACAATACGTGGTTTTCAGTTGCTGGCCTGTTATAAGTCAAATTTCTTTCGGCTTTTATACTCTTTGAGGTGGTAATGTTTCTTACACAGTGATTTCTGCCTAATTGCTCTAAGGATTCTGGTTGTCTGCATTTTACAAGGTAGTCTGCTGTTATAAATGAAGATACAACTCAATCTGAATTTAGTAATATTTATAAAAGGCAAGTAAACAGCTCTGGGTGCGTGGGGAGTCTACGCTCTACCAACACCTGCACACAACCGTTAATCTTTATAAATATATAGAACATTACTTTTACATATTAAACCCAAGTACACCTATACATATGTACAATCAAAAAAGGTATCAATTGAAACATAAACATGGCAAAATTTTCCAAATTCTGGCAAGTGTTTAACAAACAATCCTTTAATTCTATTACTATTAATGTCCATAACTGGGAGAGCATAGTTGGAGTTGGTAATCCTGGTTGAAGTGCTCCCCTATCTTCCATGACTTCATTAATTTTTCTCATATCATATAACAGTCTATATTTTCCATTCCTTTTTTTGATTACAAACACCAGAGAATTCCAGGGCTAGTCGTGGGAACAATATGCCTTGCTTTATGTTGTTAAGCAACTCGGCCTTCAGGCCTTATGTATTCTATTCTTCCCGGACCGAAGGGAAACATATCCATCTCCTTTTCAAGGCCAATAGGGCCTGGATCAAAAGGCACTTCCAGGTCACCAGGGGGCGTAACAACAAAGGCCTGTGATGGCAGTAGCAGTGGGGGGGCCGATGGTGTAACAGAAGGATGGGACGAGCCCGCAGCTCCCTCACTGTCTGGCAAACCACACGTTTCTGACTGTGGCCCCACAGGGCTCTTTAATGCCTCAGAGACTGCTCACCAGGTGCCGAGCAATCCCACTGCAACTTTGTCATTTTTAGTTGCAGAGTCCCACACCTTGACCTCAATTTGGTTCCATATTTCAGGATCATAAGCTGTCTGACTGTTAATAAAGGGAATAAGCTGTAAGCTTACCAGGACAGTCTTTGTTTCTAAGGACGTATGATTCCCCATAATGCACAACTGCTTACTAGCGAGGGGCAGTTGTGTGCGTGGGTCTGCTTCTCTCAGCTTCAGCTTCTTACCAGCTCCGGTGCGCCTATTTCCAGTGACTTTCTGTGTTGCGAAGCACGGATGAAAGCACAACAGACACCAGCAGAGTCAGATCATGCTTCACCATTTTATTGCCCGAATAGCCCAACTTTTATAGTGAATTTTACAGGGGTGGACAGTGTTTCACACAAGATTATTGGTCAAAAGCACCCAGACAAACCGTTAA
Organism: Anas acuta; assembly: GCF_963932015.1. NCBI lineage: Eukaryota > Metazoa > Chordata > Aves > Anseriformes > Anatidae > Anas > Anas acuta. The sequence goes on from NC_089016.1 coordinate 16,407,308, forward strand.
GAAAATAACACCACCTGCAAGAAAAGAACCCCCCCTTTTGATTAGAAGTTAGAAAAACAACTGTGGGAATAGAAATGTTGTTTTTGCAGAGTTACATTGTTTAGAAGGAGGGAATGTGGTACTGAGATATGCTTACAGTGATAAGAAAGTTTAGCAGGCGACCTAGTAAAATGCAGACAACCAGACTCCTTAGGACAATTAGGTGAAAATCACGGTGTCAAGTCAAGTCAGATAAGTGAAGAAACATTACCACTTCAAACAGTAAAAATGTCAAAAGAAATTTGAAATTTAACAGGCCGGCAACTGAAGGCCATGCATTGTTTGTGAAGCATCAGATAGATTGTGAACCTGGATTACCCACTCAGTGGGGAAACAGGGGAGGGTCCTGCCATCAAAAGGTATATAAACTGTGTTTTGGAACTAGTAGATGCGCTCTCTCCTGCTTGTGGGGCGCCCGCCATTGCAATCGCGAATAAATTACTACTTCACTGAGATCCTTGCCTGAGCCTAAGTTATTGGCTACAGAGTGTTTCTCACAATTTGGGGGCTCGTCCGGGAGCCAGTCACCTACTGGGGAGCCCCACCGCCGCAGCAGCAGGAAGGCATGCCCCGCTGATTTCAGCGGTCCTGTGCATCGACGGTGGCGGTTCTGCGGAGAGCTGACAGAGGGCCCGAGACTGGTTAAAGAGGCAGGATCCGTGAAGTAGTGGGGAAAGGAAGAAGGTAGGCACTCCGGGTTTTTAAGAATCGATCCGGTAACTCTGTGCACAGACCAAGGTAAGAAATATTAAGTATTGCCTTGGGGGTCGGGTATCTGGTGTATGGTAAGCCCTTGCACGGGGAAGTGCTGGCACTACACCAGGGGAATCTGGTGTACGGTAATCCTTGCACGGGGAAGTGCTTGGAAGTACACCAGGGAATCTGGTAAACTCAGGTGTGCGGTAACGCTGGCACGGGGAAGTGCTTGGCGGTACACCCCCATCTTTCAGTACGTTGGTGTGTGGTACACTGCAGAAGGGAAAATTCTGTAGCACATACTGGCGAGGGTTAGGAAAGATGGGAAGTACGAGTTCCAGGGAATCTGGTAAACTCATAGGTGTGCGGTAACGCTGGCACGGGGAAGTGCTTGGCGGTACACCCCCATTTTTCAGTACGTTGGTGTGTGGTACACTGCAGAAGGGAAATTTCTGTAGCACATACTGGCGAGGGTTAGGAAAAATGGGAAAATATGAGTTCCAGGGGACAGGGAGATATCCCTGGGGGAGTGCCTACTAATAGTTCTTCCTGAAGAATGATAAGAAATTGGAAACATAATCCCAAAATTAGAGGGATTGTAAAAGAAAAATAATTTAAAAAGGTTAAATATTGTGTATCAGTCTGGACAAAAGAACCAATTAAGGAAACAGCAGTATTTTGGCCAAAATACGGGTCTGATGAAAATTCAGGCTTTAAATTTATGTGTAAACAAGAAGATTCCTTTTTTTTAGAGAAGGAGCCAAGTCATGCTCCCTGTAATCTTAATATTGAACTGGTGACAGCAGCAGTCACTCCAGGAAGGGAGACAGGGGCTGTAATTAACACTGTCCCTAAAGAAGGATCGTACTCTAGGCTCTGGCAAGAATTAGAACAAGGTAGAAGATATATTGAGAATTTTGCCTTCCCTGATACTGACAGTACTAACACTAACTGTGTATCCTCTTAGGTGAACTACCCCCTCCTCCTTACCAGCAGAGAGGTTAAGACTTTTAAGAAGGAGAGGAAGTCTTTATTCGAGGACCCCAACAGCCTAGTTGAACAATTAGACCAGTTCCTACGACCTGATTTATACTCTTGGGGGGAGGGAATTATGTCTATAAGTATGTTGTTTACAGGGAAAGAAATGGGAATGATCAGGAGGAGAGCTGCTATACAAGAATGGGAAAGAGCTCATCCTCCAGGACCAGGGGTAATACCGGCAGGGCAGAAATACCCTCTTGCCAATCCTGGCTGGAATAATAATAGTGTGCAACACAGAAATCATATGAGAGACTTGGGGTCAGAACGAGAAAGTACTTGGGGATGAGACCTGAGAACCCAGTATCCCAAGCGCTCTTGAAAGTTCATTGTGTGATTAAAGCCTGGCAAAATACGCAGAAAATGCTTCAGAAGGTGGGGGGATGTAGTGAACAGTCACTGGGGGACCCTCCTGTGGGAGGCCCTGGAGGTGTGTGTCCAGAGGGGAGATAAGAAGGAAAAAAAAAAAAAAAAAAAGAGAGAGTGAAACTAATGGTATTGACAGTGCAGCGGGTAGTGAGGCAGAGGGTCGGAGAAAGAGGAAGAAAATCTTCAGGGGGAGTTAGGGCCAGGATGGAAAGGAGAGGAAGAGAGATGAAGGAATGGCAGGCAAAGAAGGCTGCCTGTGTTGTGGCCTGAGTCCTAGCAGGGACAGGCTTTGATAAGATGTTTTAAGTGTGGCCAGGCTGGCCACTTCGAATAGGAATATGTGGAGTGGAAGAAGGAGGGAAGAAGGAAAATGGGATGAAAATATGCTATATTGATATGTTGTTTATCTTGGAGGGAAAAAGTATGGAATTAAGTTGGACCCTGACTGAGCCTTTGGTGCTGATATTAGAAAAGTACAGGCTGGAGAAAGATAAAGGAAGTGTTAAAAGGGTTGCTGAAGGGGTTAAAGGTGTGGCATGTAATATTTAACAGAGCTGTCAGAAGTTGAATGAGCAGGGAAAGGTGATGTAGGCATTATCTAAGTAACAGTCTAGAAGTTTTGGTATATTTGCATATTTGCTGTGGTGTTTGGTCAGTTTCCCAAGCATCGGAGAGGGGGGAACAGCCTGCTCCACCAGGGGCCTCTCCAGCGGCCACAGGGGGGCTTCGGCTCCAGCACCTGGAGCGCCTCCTCCCCCTCCTTCTGCACTGACTTAGGTGTCTGCGGGGGGGTTTCTCGCTCTCCCAACTGCTGTTGAGCAGCAGGCTTTTGTTTGTTTCTTTGTTTGTTTGTTTTCGTGGATGTGCTCTCACAGAGGCACGGACTGTATTGCTCATGGCTTGGCTCTGGGCAGCAGTGGGCCCCTTTGGGGCCAGATGAAATTGTCCCTTACCTGCCACGGGGAGGCTTCTGGGTTTTTCTCACGGGGGCTGCCACTGCAGTTTCCCACGCCCCCCCCTCACAGCTCCCGAACCTTGCCATCAAACCCAATACACTGGGGAACAGCTAGGTCATTACTGACTTGTAAAGTATCAGGGATTAAATTAACTAATGAAACCCTAAAAAGTGATGGGGGCAGAAGGGGCTGGGATAACAGTGCCACTTTTGGGGGATACCAAGCTGAGACCAGGGGATAAAATGATCACTGGGTAATTATTGTATGTACCCAAGGCAGGGACTAACTTGTTGAGAAGGGATTTGATGATTAAATTGGGCATTCAAATAGTAAATTGTTAGACTGGAATAACAGTGTTATTAATGGAGTGCTCTCAGGCCCTGAGAGCAAACATACATGTATATTCACCTCTGACTGGAAAGACCCTGAAATGGGGGCGGAAGCAACAATATAGGTGGACAATTTTACCCCCAAGGGTTTACTGGGCCACCTATCTATTTGGTTAAGTTCTAAAAAAAGATTTTGGAGCAATTACAACCTCCCAAGGAGGTATTAATGTTAACAAATATGTGGATCGTTTTCTATTGTCAGGACAGGAGAAAAGAGTTGTGAAGAAAGCTACTAACAAGCTATTCAACTTTCTGGGAAAGCAGGGCTTGGGAGTATTGAAAAATAAATTACAATATGGAGAAAGAGAAGTCAGGTATTTAAGGCATCTAATGTCTGAAGGAAAACAGAATAAATGCAGAGAGGATTCAGGGAATTGTTGAAAATTAAGAAAGAACTAAAAAGTTTTAAAAGAAAGATTTTTTTTAAGGAATCAGGAGCCATGAAGTCTGAAGGAAAATCGATACTCCTTGATGGGAGAGAAATGCTGAATAAAGTGATAATGAGGCAAATATTAACTGTTTTACATCAGAAGAGTCATTGGGAGGTGCAAGCAATATGTGATAAGAAAGTATGTCTGTGTAGGAATATACACTTTAGGGAAGCACATATGTAGAGGATGTACCATATGTCAAAAGGTAAATAAAAAGGTCTTCTGTAACCCATCTAGAGGGGGACGGGAGCCAGGGGTTTGACCTTTCCAAAGTATACAGGTAAACTTTACTGAGTTACTTGTTTGTCCTAATTGACCACGTGACTGGATGGGTGTAAAGCTTTACTGCAAGGGTTAAAGCAGGCCTTAGAGATTGAGTGGGATTTTCACAGCCCCTGGTACCCCTCCTCTTCTGGGAAGGTGGAGCGAATGAATCAGACATTAAAGAAGCAATTAACTAAACTAGTGTTAGAAACCCAACTTCCTTGGGTAAAATGCTTACTCCTACAGGTTTAAACAGCACCAAGAAAGGATATAGGAATTTCACCATATGAGATGCTGTTCAGATTGCCCTATCTGGGCAGAAGGGATGAGATACCACAATTCAAAACAAGAGAGTTTTCTTAAGAACTGTATTCTGGGGTTGTCCTCTTCTTTGTCATTTCTCAGGACCTGTGGGTTGTTGGCTCAAACCCCACCTTTGGAATTCCCCATTCACCACCATCACCCAGGAAACCGGGTCCTGATTTGGACCTGGAAAGAGTCAACTCCGGCCTGAATGGGAAGGACAATTACTAACCACTGAAACAGCCGTTAAGAACTGCGGAAAAAGGTTGGACTCACTATACTCGAGTGAAGGCATCCGTCGACGCTAGTACCTGGGATGCTGTTCCTACAAAAGACTTGTTGGAAGTTGAAATTGAAGAGAAAAATCTCATAGTGGACTCTGAGCAGGATAAGAGCTTACAATTGTAAACTAACCTTTTATTTTCACAGGTAACTAACAACTGTGACTTGTGATTGAGAGAAAGAACAGATCTATAGCGAATTGCAGTGCTCCCAAGGGGGGGGTTGTTATAGTAGTAGTGTACATCTTATTTTTTTGTATTGATAATTATTTGGAAACCTAAGGTTTAAAAATAATGACAGGGAAAAAATGATTACTAATTTTGTTTTTAGTGATTCTAGGCCTCAGAGAAGGCCTTGGTCAATTGGCAACTTGCAAAAGGCATGACCAGATAATAGCAAAAACGGGATACCCCATCAAAATATGGGTGACTGTGACAGAGGGTCATGTACCACATTCTGTCACGTTTGATGTTTGTGAGGTGTTAGCTTGTGGAGATTTAAATGCCCAACGACAATTGAGCAGAGAGAACAAATAACTGGGAGAGACCCAACAGCCAGATTGAGAATAGCTGTATGGAAACAATCCTCTATTGCCATCAGAGAAAGGGAGAAACTCAAGGAGAAAACAGGAGAGAAAACAGGAGGCCCTCTGAAATGTGTCAGTTCAAACAAGGTATGGGGATGTGAATGCCTGGATAGAATGGGTCAAATATACCGTCCAGAGTCTCAACCGTAGCTACTGCTATGCTTGTGCCTCAGGATGACCGATTGCCCAGATAGTGCCTTTCCCATGGGGGTGGACCAAAGACTCCCAAGGGATGCGATGTATGATTGCATTGTACCAAGAAAAGACTGCCTGGGGAAATGAGGCCTGTAAGTCTCTCTTTGCTGTTCCTTGCATGATAACAGTATCACGGTTCCCCCTGCATTCTCTACAGCTATAGGTAACCATACAGCTTGCCTCTCACGGCAGGGTGTGAGTGCTACCTGGCATCTGGGAGAATTTGCCTTGTGCTACCAAGGACTTGATGGGAAACTGCTCAAGACTAGAGATCCCCAGGGCAGATCTCTGGTGGTACGGTGGAGGGAAGATCTTACGGTCCACCCTACCATCTAATTGGGAAGGCACTTGTGCACTTGTTCAATTAGCTATACCCTTCACCCTGGCATTTGAAAGAGAAACATCACAAATACCCAGAGGAAGTAAAAGAGGCTTAGGAATATCATTTGATGATAGAGTATACATAGATTCTATTGGGGTACCTAGAGGAGTTGCAGATGAACATAAAGCCAGAAATCAAATTGCTGCAGGGTTTGAGTCACTGTTCTGGTGGGTAACAATCAATAAAAATGTGGATTGGATTAATTATTTCTATTATAATCAGCAGAGATTCATCAATTATACCAAGGATGCGATGAGAGGAATCACTGAACAACTAGATGCCATCAGCAAAATGGCTTGGGAAAACAGGATAGCATTAGATATGATGCTCGCAGAGGAAGGAGGTGTGTTTGTGCGTGTAATACTGAGCAACCATTGTTGCAATCTTATACCCAACAATAGTGTCCCAGATGGCTCGGTAACAAGAGCATTGCAAGGGCTTACCACCCTTGCCAGTGAATTGGCAGAAAAAAAAAATAAAATAAAAAAAAAAATAGGCATATTTGCAACATTGATCGTAGTTGTAGGAGTTTTGACAGCCATTGGTTGCTGCATTATCCTCTGTGTAAGAGGACCAGCACAGTGGTTAACTGAAACCGCACTATTGAAACAAATGACCATGGAGCTACCACCTTACTCAGATAAGGAGATAATGAGGAGATGGAAAGCAAAGAAAGCAAAGAAGAAGAAGTCTATCAAATTACACCTTAGAGAAAGGTTTTGCAAAAATCAACAGTTTATAAAAAAAAGAAAAGGGGGGAATTATGGGAATAGAAATGTTGTTTTTGCAGAGTTTCATTGTTTAGAAGGAGGGAATGTGGTACTGAGATATGCTTACAGTGATAAGAAAGTTTAGCAGGCGACCTAGTAAAATGCAGACAACCAGACTCCTTAGGACAATTAGGTGAAAATCACGGTATCAAGTCAAGTCAGATAAGTGAAGAAACATTACCACTTCAAGCAGTAAAAATGTCAAAAGAAATTTGAAATTTAACAGGCCGGCAACTGAAGGCCATGCATTGTTTGTGAAGCATCAGATAGATTGTGAACCTGGATTACCCACTCAGTGGGGAAACAGGGGAGGGTCCTGCCATCAAAAGGTATATAAACTGTGTTTTGGAACTAGTAGATGCGCTCTCTCCTGCTTGTGGGGCGCCCGCCATTGCAATCGCGAATAAATTACTACTTCACTGAGATCCTTGCCTGAGCCTAAGTTATTGGCTACAGAGTGTTTCTCACACAACCCCCTTTGTGCTTAACAGTCACGTAGGCCTAGTCCTTGAGTCCAGCTGCTGATAACAATATTTTCTGAGTTCCTTAATTGGGTGATGTGGGAGTCATTGCCGTGGGAGCTTCTCACAGTTACTCTGGCAGCTTGATTTGCTCAGCTACAGCAGGCCCTGAGATTTCTAAGGCCTACCCCTGGTTGCTTATGTCCACGTCCTGTATGCCAATTCCCAACATTTCTGTATGAGCTTCTTTGAGCGGTGTTGTGTTAAGGGGTGTAGCCAATTAACCATTATGGGTCCAGTAGGATTCAGGGTACTGAACTATCACAATCACAGATTCACCAATAATGCATTAACCATTATGGGTCTGGTCATATTCAGAGCACTGAACTATCATGGTCACAGATTCACCAATAACGTATAACCGCCCTTACTCGAGTCGTGTTCAATGAGAACTATCACGGCTAAGAACAACACACAATTTATTACAGCAACAGGTACACAGGTTCTTTGGATTGCCGGCAATAGTTACTGTCTGCAAAAGCAAGCTAGCATGCATGAGATACACAGGTGCGCAGCCTGGAAATTAACGTGTTAAAAAGCACAAAGACTCTATAGAGATTTCTAAGTTTCAGTGGAGACACACAGCATAACCAAGTGTTCAAATCTCACCCAAAGGTGTCCCAATGGCGAAGGAAGAGTGGATCAGCCCGTCGACTGATCCTAGGGGTCAGGAGGTCCTCGGGATGGTGTATTCCCTCGGGATGGTCCTAACGATGGTATCTTCCCTAACGATGATATCTTCCCTGACATCCCTTCTCTCTTAGGCCAATTTATACTATTTTCTGTCTTTTAGGTGGAACTTGAGTGACTCTAGTTAAGTATATCTTAGTTATGATAGGTGAAAAGTTCTCCCGTCTCCATTTAAAGGTATAGGCTCTGAGAAATTCAGAGCGCATGCTCAGTGAGGGGTGGTAGCACCTTGGAGGCAGGTAGCTTTTGGGATGGAGGTATGTTTTGGTATTATAATTGTGAAATATGTTCATCTGATTCGTGTCAATATGGAACAATGCTAGGGCCACATGATGAAATGTGACCTTCTGTCTTACATACCCTTGTATAAACACAAGTCTAAGAAAAACAGAGTGGTTAATGTATATAGTTCTTGTATCTTGCAAAAGAATGGTCTAGCAGTTCATGTCAATAGAGGCTTTGAAGGGTAAACCTTGAGACTCGGGTCTAGGGGATAAGAAAACAAAGTTTTCAAAAACTGCTGACTTTTGCATGGGATGCTGCACAAGTCTCTGATATCCGCGCTAAGAGATTACCAAAGAAGGAGAAGGGGGAAGCTGAAGAATGACTGAAGGACAAAGCCTGGGAGGAAGACTACGAGCCTTCAGTACAAGCGACCCGCAGAGGGACCATCTGAGACCAATATGCATGCGTCTGTGGGATGGTTCGGATCCCGGGAAAATAATTATAATAACCCTGCCTTTTCCAAAAGTGGTGATGAATATGTAGTAGCCTAGGAGTGAGCTCAGTTTATGAGTGAGCTCAGATTGCCAATGGGACCTCTCAAGGAACTGTTTACAATTACATTTCCCTGACCGACCCCCCCTACTGAGACCCTAATCACCCTGGAAATAATGAACAGTAAATACCAAAATCTGGTTAAATTGGGAATTGAGAATCTGTTCCAATAAGGTCCAAAAGAAACCTCTATAGAATTTTTGGACCAACTTTGAAATGCAATGGAAAACAAAACAAAACAAACAAACAAAAAAAAATTTGGACCTGGCTTCGGAATACAAACAGAGGCTAGCCCCTTTCTAGGGCAATTGGCCCCTGATATCAGAAAGAAACTGTCTTAGGCTGCAGGCAGGAATGACAGGGACCTGGGACTTCTACCCTAGCAGGTCCACTGACAAGGGGACACATTTCAAATCTAAGGTGTTATGGGACTTAACCACAGCCTTAGGCATTAAATAGGAATACCATACTCCACGGCATCCACAAAGTTCAGGACGAGTTGAGAAAATGAATCAAACGATTAAACAACAATTGCCTAAATTAATGATTGAAACCCAACTGTCTTGGATAAAATATTTGCCATTGGCATTATTGAATATTAGGACTATGTCCCATTGTGAAACGGGTATCTCATCTTATGAGATCTTATATGGAATGCCGTATTCCAAAGGAATGCCATTGGATTATTCTTTGATAGAGAATTATGAAAGCCAGAAATATGTGATCATGACAGGGAAACAAGTACAACAATTAAGGGAAACGGGAATTTTAGCACAAAACGCCCCACTGGGGTTTGCTATTCATAAGATACAACCAGGAGACAAGGTCTTAATAAAAACCTGGAGGGAAGAATCATTGAACCCCCGATGGGAGGGACTGTACCTTGTTTTATTTACTACTGAAACAGCTGTGAGAACAGCAGAAAGGAGTTGGACCCACGCATACAGAGTAAAGGGACCAGTAACTACCGAAGCTTGGAGGGTTGAGTCCGCTCCTGGGGAACTGAAAATAAGGCTAAAGAGGGACTAATATTCTGGCAACGAGGCTCTGCATGAATTAAGGATGCCAGATGAAGGGGACAAGCCTGAAGGGAGGAAAAGGGAGAAGGCAAGACCAGGGCAGGACCCTCCACTGCAGTGTGTATGTTCTACCAAGGGAGGCAACCCCTATGGGTATTGACTGCCGAGTGAGAGGGCCTCGACCGGACTTCTCCCACACTAAGGTCAGGTTGTCCCGAGAAAATAACATAAGAACCTTTTTGAAACCCATATAAAATTGTGATTAGTTTTCCAGGAGCTGGATCACCCTGAAAGGCTGAACGGTAACACAAACCCAAATCTACCCTGAAAGCAGGCCCAACCCCTTGATTGAAGGCATTTGCCTATTATGATCCAGCTATGTGGGCAGAAGACAGATCCTGGGGCTATAGGACCCCAATATATATACTTAATAGAATAATGAGGTTACAAGCTGTAATAGAAATAGTTATAAATAAAGCCGGAGATGCACTTGGATTAATTGCAAAGCAAAATACCAAGATGAGAACTGCTTTGTATCAAAATCGCTTAGCTTTGGATTATTTACTAGCACAAGAAGGAGAAGTCTGTGGAAAATTTAACCTTAGTAACTGCTGTTTAGAAATTGATTGTTATATATGGAGTGGTAATTCGTGTCGAGAAAATGGTTGATATTAATAAAGAAGGGGGAGATTTGGGAATGTGGCCATGGGGGTTGGAAAGCCCCATGGTTGAGATAACATTAGACTTGTTAGAAATGGCTCAGTCTTCAAAATAGGATTAAATAAAAAATAGTTTAAAAAATAGTTCTTCCTTAGCTTGAGTTTCAGTTCCCAGGAGCAGACTGAACCCTCCAAGTTTCAGTAGTCAGTAAAACAAGGTACAGTCCCTCACATCGGGGTTCAGTGATTCTTCCCTCCTGTGGCTGCTTGTTGAAACACTTTCTTTTTTATCTTCTGACAAGTTAAGCAACGGTTATGTAATTTGCTTTGCCGTATGGCCCTTTCCAGGTTCCTGTAGCAGGATCCATCTGATAGCCACGGCTACATTCACATTTGTAGCCACCTTTCAGGTTGATACAGATTTGACTACAGATACCAGGGTTTTGGCATTCATCAATATCTCCACAGTTTCTCTTGTCTACAAACTCAAACTCAGCTGGACAGTCACATTCATTTATGTTGCATTCCTTCAGGGGCTCATCACCCCAGTCCTTGCAGTCTCTCTGCTGGTTACACACTTTATTGATATCTATGCATTCTCCACTTCTGCACTTGAATTTGCCAGGTCCAGAGCACTGAATAACATTGTTACAGTTTGCTTCATCAGTTCCATCCAGACAGTCTCTCACACCACTGCACTGCCTACTCCCATGGACACAGTTCCCATCTTCACATCTGAACTGGTCTGGCCTGCAGGTCCGAGAAGGGCAGTTAATTTCATCACTTCCATACTTGCAATCAGGATCTCTGTCACAGTCTTTTTCACCATCACATTTCCAGGACACTGGGATGCACTGGGTTGACTGAGGACCACAGCTGATTTCATTTACCTGGCATGTTCTCATATGACACAGATCAGCACTCGTCAGACCCATCTTCACAGTCCAGATCCCCATCACGCTGCCATCTGTTTGGCACACACTGACCACTGTTGCACACAAAGTCAGATTCAGCACACGTCTTCTTCACACAAGCACTCTCATCACTGCCATCTGAGCAGTCTTCACATTTTGCTCTAGCACCGTCGGCAGCAGTGCACAGGCAGGTGAGGGCGAGCAGCAGGCAGAGCGCCCCGCAGCGCGGCAGCGCCCGCCGCCGCCCCGCACTGTCACCTGTGTCACTTATACTACTCCTATAACCCATGCTGTTAGTGTCAGTGGCATCCTCCTGGTACCGTTTCTGTCTTTGTCGCCCCTTACTCTCCCCCTTTTCTTTTTGCCACTAACCATTCACCGGAAATGGATGAGACACATGATTACTAGTTAGGAAAGAGAGTGTAACGTCTGCTATACGGCTGCAGGCAGTGCCAGCTGCAACCTTAGAAGCTGTTTGTGAAAGAGCCTGCCGGTGGTCATTAGGCAGTGTAATCTGCGTCTCTGCACTCCTGCCCCGCAATAAAGGTAGTAATAGAGCTAAGTCGTCATTAGTAATAGTTATAACACCGATCTGGGGACGAATAGTCTTTTTTTTTGCATTGCAAGATAAACCTCTTACAAAAAGAATGCTAGAGAGAAGCAGCACAGCCACTGCTGCCTCCATGGTTACATCAGACAGGCTGCAGGGTCCTGATCTCCGCCTCTCTGCTATGTGCCAACTCGCCACACAGTGAGGGTCAGCTACTGTTGTCCACTGACGCCTCTGGTCTCCCGTAGAAACTCAATCTCGGATGTCCTGCGTCACACTGCAATTACTTCAATTTCCCACGTTTTCCTTTGTCCGGGTCGGTGCTGGGAGTTTCTCAATGTCTCTCAGGTGTTCTGGCTTCTGTCCGGTCTTCTCTGTGTCTCTCAGAACCGTCCGTGGCTCTGCAGCGTCTCTCAGGGCTCTCTCCGTCCAGCAGTAGTCCCCTCCGTAGTGCCTCGGGTCTCCCGGCGCCGCTCCAGTCTCTCAGCCTGTTCAGGTTTCAGCAAGTCTGGGTCTCAGTGAGTCCAGGTCTCGGCCTGTTCAGGCCTCAGCCTGTTCGGGCCTCTTATGTTGCAGGAAGCATGGCCAAAAGCATGACAGACACCAGTAGAGTCAGATCATGCTCCCGCCTTTTTCTTGTCACGCTCAAAACATTTAAGAGCAAAAAATAGAATCACAAGATACACCGCCAGGCCCATATATTAGGCACCACCAATTAAAACTTGGATAAAACAGCACTTCTTTTCAGTCTGTCAAGCACTTCGTTCGTCTCCGCCCACTCCCCTTGTGGAGAGTACGGAACCACGGATCGGAACTCTGCACTCGCTTTGCAGCGACGCTGCGTCTCACTCACACAGCACAATCGCACACGGAGGCCTCCAGCACATCTCATTCATACCACAGGAATATAATTTAGAATGATAACCAACCAAACAAGTATTGTCTCTGACTGTGTTCCTCGTGAAGTGACTTGTAACACTTTGTTTCAAACCCTTACACTTACACAAATACTTTCAACACAAAATACCTGGACATTTAAGAATAACACATACAATTATTAACACTCCAGTTAGTATCCCTCCAGCAGCCGAAAACATACCGTTTGTCTGCAGTTTCAGGAGATATTTGTCTGCTCCTGCGGTGAGCAGCTGAGAGTGGAGTCTCCTCCGAGCAAAACACTCAGGGTGCACCTAGGGGCGTCCGTGCCACAGCCGATCCCGCAGCCGAGCAGAGTGTCTCCTGCCTGGCTCACCAAAATGACTCACAGAAAGCTGACTCCACAATCAGTAAGATTGTAAAGTAGGTATGTTTACTCAGTTCCATGCAGCACGGGGCGGGTAGTCCCACCAAAGTCGTGCACGCCTAATGTGGTAACTTGCTTTAGTTGTTTAGAGTTACATATACATGAACATTCCTATACACACACATAACCTGTCCCTTTGTGAACACTCCTCCTTATCTCAGACCCCTTGATTAAAGTCTGAACCATAAAGTTGGTTTTGATCTGGTTCTCGGGGTCCTAGAGGCTCCAGTTATCTGGAGGTATAAGTGCAACACAGGCACAAATGTAGCACATATTCATTCTTAATCAATTGCTCTCTAATTTCTAATTCCAATGTTTCAGCTTGCTCTTTTCCAGATCCACGGGTATTCTACAATTAATGTTCAAAGCCTGACAGACCCCGTCCTCCGTGGATCAAAATACAGGGGGTCTTAAGGCTTCTTTTGGTCATTCTATCATATAATACTGGATCATTTTTAATTTACTCTTTAATTTTCTGGGGCCCCTATTGTTCCAATTTCTAATCATTATTCATAATGGACTTTTTGGTCATATATCTGGTAATTTGCTCCCTTCCTGGTCCTCGGTCTTCGATTTTATCTGACCCATCTGGGAATTTTACTTGTGGCAATTCCCACGGCCCTTGGTTGCCCCCAGTGAGAGTGTCTTTCAGGGGGTTTAGGACCTATCACCCACCCACGTATCCCTGAATTCTATAGGAACCACTTCTATAGAATCACTCCCTTCACCGGCCAAGCCCCCCCACAGGAGATTAGAACTGGTGAGAAAACAAAAAGACCTCCACGCTGACTTTAGAAGTCTCAGTTACACTCTCACACACACAAACATTGGCAACCGCACCTTTACCCAACCAAACGGTATCCGCAAACACGACTCTCGTCTTCGTCCGGATCTTCACGCGCAGAATTACGGGCAAAAAAAAACAACAGCCAGCAAGGGAGCTCAAAAAAATCAAATTCTTTGCTTACCTTTATTCAGGTTCAGGATGGCATTATTCCCGACCTGACTCAAACAGGAGCCACCAAATGGTGGGGCGCCTCTCCTAGATCAAATCAGAATTCAGGAACCATAGCCATCCCGGATGAGCCCCCAAATTATTAGAAATGGCTCATTCTTCAAAATAGGATTAAATAAAAAAAATAGGATTTATTAAAAGAATAGAGGTAAGCAAACAGAGCTGGGTGCACCGGTGTTGCGAGGACATTTGTTGTCGACGGAAGGAAGACAAGAGCACTCAATATGAGTGATCAGCAAGCTCCATTTTATTGCCCGAATAGCCTAACTTTTATAGTGAACTTAACAGGGGCGGACAGTGTCTCACACAAGATCATTGGTCAAAAGCACTCAGACAAACAACTGCAAGAGAACAACCCCACCAGCAAGACAACAACCCCTTGTGATTAGCGGTCACGTAAACCTTGTCCTTGAAGCCAGCTGCTGGTAACAGTATTTTTCTGAGTTCCTTAATTGGGCGATGTGGGAGTCATTGCCGTGGGAGCTTCTCACAGTTACTCTGGTAGCTTGGTTTGCTCAGCTACAGCAGGCCATGAGATTTTCTAAGGCCTACCCCTGGTTGCTTAAAGCAAGCTCAGATTGAACAATTGTTCTACGGGCACATGTCCACGTCCTGTATGCCAATTCCCAACACACCGGGAGTCTCCGCTCCACCAGGACGCACACCAGTTACATCAAGTAGCTGATTTTTATGCTCCTAGACTAATACATATTCATTAATACTTCTAAAAAAAATAGGTTATTATAATTAGCTTCCGGGGTCCAGTCCCTCCTACTGGAGCATGCGCATCAGTCTCCGGTGGTCCCTCTGGGGGTCTCTAGGGGTCTTTAACGCTGAAGGCTCATAGTCTTCCTCTCTAAGTTTTTTTTCTTGTCCTTCCCCTTTGTACTCCTTGGCACCGTGTCTAGTTTATACAGCATCCCCTGCAGGTCTTGTCTCCTAACCGTCCTTCAGCTTCTTTTTTTTCTTCTTCTTAATCTCTTGGCCACCTGGCCAGATATCAGAGGCCTGCATAGTATCCCATAACGGTTACTAGTTGTTATCAGTTGTTCTGAAACCCCCAGACATCAAAGACTTCATACAAACACAAATAGCTTTCTTATTGACACTTCATTAGTAATTAAAACATTCCTCACCAGCCATTCACAGGGACAGTCACACCTATAGCAGTATTAAGTTAATCTCGAAGAAGACAAAAAAAAGGCTGTAACTGTTAGAAATAGAAGTCCAGAATAACAAAGGCAAACAGGTTCATAAATTTGAGGAGTATTTTCTGAAGTCTTGATAAATTAACTAGAATGAGGGGGAGACTGGGACACACTGCATCTGTGGTTCAAGAATTAAATTGCCAGTGCAGGACCCAGAGGCAGACAGGACTGTTCTTTATGGACACGAATTGTTAAAACATTCCTCACAGACTCTTAACGACGAGGCCATCAGGAATATAAAAGAGTTTATAGGGAACAAAGAAGGGTGATTCAGGAGACTCCATGCAGTCTGGGGTTTCTTGTTCTCCAGCTGGTTCTCTTGTTCTCCAGCCATTAAGGCATGGATGTTTCTGGGGGTTTGCTGTTGTTGTTACATTCAAAGTTGTTTGACCAATGAAAAGTTGTTTTGAAAAGAACTGCTGTGGAGAGAAGGGTATGAGAGGGGAGCCTGCCCTCAAGACGAAAAAAAATAAAGATAAAAAAAGGCAATACGATGAAGTTACGTCATCAATAAAGAAGCAGGAAAAAGAAGTGAAGAGGAACAGGCTGGCAGAATGGAGACCAGGACGGGAACAGGCACATTGATTGCCTCATGAAGATAGGTTCAGCCAAACTCAGCAAACTGCTCAGAGAAGCTTGTACAGAAAGTCACTGGAAATAGGCGCACTGGAGCTGGAGAGAAGCTCGAGCTGAGAGAAGCAGACCCGCGCACACAACTGCCTCTCGCTGGTAAGCAGTTGCGCATTATGGGGAATCATACGTCCTTAGAAACAAAGACTGTCCTGGTAAGCTTACAGCTTATTCCCTTTATTAACAGTCAGACAGCTTATGACTGCTAAAAGATACTAACAGCATATGAGGGTGTTCGAGCTGCTTCAGAAATTGTGGGTACAGAAGCACAATTCCTCTTGGCATCATGGCTACCTGTGTTACATTGGATCTTCAAAGGGAAAATTCCCACTACACACCATGCAACCGATGCTACGTGGAATAAGTGGATAGCGTTAATTACACAGCGGGATCGAATGGGGAAACTCAACTGCCCAGGAGTCCTGGAAGAGATTATGGATGGGCCGTAAGTCAAAGATTTCTGCGTACTGACAAAAGAGGTAACTTGTACTGAAGAGGTACCACCATACAATGAGTTGCCAGAAGACAGAAAGCAGTCTGTGTTGCTCACCGATGGATCCTGCCGTGTGGTAGGGAGCTATTGGAAAGGGAAAGCTTCTGTGTGAAGTCCCACACGGCAATTTGTGGAGGCCATGGAAGGGGAAGGTGAGTCGAGTCAGTATGCAGAAGTGAAAGCCGTACAACTGGCCCTAGTGATTGCTGAAATATTGTTGAAAAATAACAATTTTGGTTTAACACACTGTAATAAATGGCTCAGGATTCAAATTAGGATTAAATAAAAAAATAGGATTTATTAAAGTAATATAAAGGAATAGAGGTAAGCAAACAGCGCTGGGTGCACCGGGAGTCTCCGCTCCACCAGGACGCACACCAGTTACATCAAGCAGCTGATTTTTATGCACCTAGACTAATACATATTCATTACTACTTCTAAAAAAATAGATTATTAAAATTAGCTTCCGGGGTCCGGTTCCTCCTACTGGAGCATGCGCATCAATCTCCTCTGGGGGTCTCTAGGGGTCTTTCATGCTGAAGGCTCGTAGTCTTCCTCTCACCCTTTGTACTACTTGGCACTATTCCAAGTTTATGGAACACTCTCTGTACACTCTCCCAACGGTCCTTCAGCTTCTTTTTCTTCCTCTTAATCTCTTGGCCCCCCTGGCCAGATACCAAGGATCTCATAACAGTCACCAGCAGTCACCGGTTATTATCAGTTGTTCTGAAACTCCCAAACAGGTTGACGACTCACGAGCAATTAAAACATTCTTTCCCAGCTATTCACAGTCATCTACATAACATCTATAGCAGTGTTAAATCAATCTCGAAGAAGACAGAAAAGAAAAACTGTAACTGTTAGAACTAGAAGTCAGGAATAACAAAAGCAAACAGGTTCATAAATTTAAGGAGTGTTTTCTGAAGACGTGATAAACTGACTGGAATGAGGGGGAGACTGGGACACACTGCATCTGTGGTTCAAGAATTAAATTGCCAGTGCAGGGCCCAGAGGCAGACAGGATTCAAACAGAATTATTACATTATTACAGACTTATTTTTTTATGGACACGAATTTATGGACACGAATTGGAATTGTTAAAACATTCCTCACAACACTCTGGTGAGATTTCCAAATCACTGAAGTGCCCACTGCTCTAGATGACTGCTGTGAGAAACATCTCAAATAATTTTCTTCAGACAGGATCTTCTGTGAAGCTATTTTTTTCACGATTGCAGTGGTGGGCGTCCTGTCAATCAGGAGCACATTTTAGTAAACAAATCATAACATTTTATTCCCTATTACTCGACGCCTGATCACCTCCCTTTTCCTCATGCCTGTAGGCTGAGTACTACAGGTTCACAAGCTACTCGATGCTCCTCTATACCTTATATGTACAATTTTTCTTTTTTTTAACCCTTTAATTTCTCCTTTCTTAAGTTTTCACAGAATCAGAGAATCACAGAATCACAGAACTGTAGGGGTTGGAAGGGACCTCGAAAGATCATTGCGTCCAACCCCCCTGCCAAAGCAGGTTCCTCAGAGCAGGCTGCACAGGTAGGCATCCAGACAGGCCTTGAATATCTCCAGAGAAGGAGATTCCACAACCTCCCTAGGCAGCCTGTTCCAATGCTCCGTCACCCTCACCGTGAAGAAGTTCTTTCGCATGTTGGTGCGGAACTTCCTGTGCTCTAACTTGCAGCCATTGCCCCTTGTCCTATCCCCACAAACCACTGAGAAGAGGTTGGCTACATCCTCCTGTCCCCCATCCCTCAGATATTTATATACACTGAGGAGATCCCCTCTCAGTCTTCTCTTCTCCAGGCTGAACAGACCCAGGTCTCTCAGCTTTTCTTCATAGGGAAGATGCTCCAGGCCCTGTATCATCTTTGTGGCCCTCCGCTGGACTCTTTCCAGGAGATCCCTGTCTTTCTTGTACCGGGGAGCCCAGAACTGGACACAGTACTCCAGGTGAGGCCTGACCAGGGCAGAGTAGAGGGGGAGGATCACCTCCCTTGACCTGCTGGCCACACTCCTTTTAATGCATGCCAGGATCCCATTAGCCCTCTTGGCCACAAGGGCACAGTACTGGCTCATGGTCAACCTGTTGTCCACCAGGACCCCCAGGTCCTTCTCAGAACTCCTCTCCAGCAGGTCATTCCCCAAGCCTGTACTGATAGTTTGGGTTGTTCCTTCCCAGGTGCAGGAGAACTTGGGATCTTTGTTTGACTGTTCTCACACTGCTCACCCTGTTTTTCTCAAGTTTCTACCTTATTTTGGAACAGTGAGGCCTTCTACTGTCCACTTATCTATTTAGCATTTCTCATTGTTATGACTACCTTTGAATACAAAAAAATTAGTTCTCTACTGCAAAAACACAACTTTGTTTCTCACTGCTCTAGAAACCTGCCCATATCCTCCCACACTCCCTGCCACTCATAACCATCCTGCCTCAGGACAGATCTCTGGATGGCATTCCTAAGTAGTTGTTTAACCTTCAACAAAATTTGAAGCGCATTAAGGAGATATAACAATAATAACATGGTGGTCTGAACATCCCAAAGATATTCAAAATCTCGAAGAGCTATCGTAAGTAGCCCAGAGGATAAGAGGGTGGTGAAGGAGAAAGGGAGATTGAACAAGCAGGAAAAAATATCTTCCCCTGTCCCCTCCACAGATTGGCTCCCTGACGAAAAAAGGCAATAAGTGTAATTGTTAATAGTTTCCGAGATATGGTTTCCAAAGTATAGAATCGATGACATTGCTGAGTACAAATACCAGGTTAGTTTCACGACCAAATTATATGATTTTATCATATCATAAGCCAGTGTAACACTGTACAGTAAAATAATGTTATAAATTAGCTCAGTCCCAAAATAGGATTATCATCAAAGTTTATAATTTATTAAAAGAATAGAGGTAAGAAAACAGCGCTGGGTGCATTGGGAGTCTCCGCTCCACCTAGACGCACACCAGTTACATCAAGTAGCTGATTTTTATGCTCCTAGA
Organism: Anas acuta; assembly: GCF_963932015.1. Taxonomy (NCBI): domain Eukaryota; kingdom Metazoa; phylum Chordata; class Aves; order Anseriformes; family Anatidae; genus Anas; species Anas acuta. The sequence goes on from NC_089016.1 coordinate 16,426,796, forward strand.
CTAATACATATTCATTACTACTTCTAAAAAAAACAGGTTATTATAATTAGCTTCCGGGATCCAGTCCCTCCTACTGGAGCATGCGCATCAGTCTCCGGTGGTCCCTCTGGGGGTCTCTAGGGGTCTTTCATGCTGAAGGCTCGTAGTCTTCCTCTCAGGTTTTTTTTCTTGTCCTTCCCCTTTGTACTCCTTGGCAGCATGTCAAAAGTTTACACAGCGTCCCCTGCAAGTTTTGTCTTCTAGCTGTCCTTCAGCTTCTTTCTTTCTTCTCCTTAATCTCCTGGCCACCTGGCCAGATATCAGGGGCTTGCATAGTGTCCCATTCAGAAGCCATAACAGTTACTAGTTGTTAGCAGTTGTTCTGAAACCCCCAGACATCAGAGACTTCAAAGAAAGAACATACAAATACAAATAGCTCTCTATTGACACTTCACATGTTGTTAAAACATTCCTCACAGGCCATTCACAGGGACACTCCAGTCACATCTATAGCAGTGCTAAATCAACCACAAAGAAGACAAAAAGGCTGTAACTGTTAGGAATAAGATTTCGGAATAACAAAAGCAAATAGGCTCATGGATTTGAGGAATATTTCTGAAGATTTGATAAATTGACTATAATGAGGGGGAGACTGGGACACTGGGAGGAAAGGGAAGAAACCACATCTGTGGAAGAATTAAATTGCCAGTGCAGGACCCAGAGACAGACAGAACTGCTCTCTAGTGACACGAATTCCTTTGCAAGGTACAAGAACTATATACATTAACCATTCTGTTTTTCTTAGACTTGTGTTTATACAAGGGTATGTAAGACAGAAGGTCACATTCATCATACCATGCGGCCCTAGCACTGTTCCATACTGACACGAATCAGATGAACATATATCACAATAATGATCTTAAACCAGTCCCCAGAAAAGATAAATAGCACGACAGAGAACACATACAGTAAGTAGCGTGCTATATATCTCAATTTCGAAAACAGGCACAGCAGACCTGATATTAAAGCAATCAACACTGTGACTAGAAACTATTAAGCAGGTCTAATACTTATACCAATTTTGGTTTAACACACTCTGGTCAGATCTGTCATTATCTTAACCATTCGTGCCCCAGGTTGGGCGCCAAAACAACTGTTATGATTTAACCCAGCTGGCAGCTAAGCACCACACAGCCGCTCGCTTCCCCTCCCTCTCTGGGATGGGGGAGAGAGTCAGGAAAATGAAGCCTGTGAGTTGAGAAAGAGACAGTTTATTAAGACAGAAAATAAAATAATAATAATAATAATAATAATAATAATATAATGCGTACAAAACAAGTGATGTACAATGCAATTGCTTGCCACCCGCTGACCGATGCCCAGCCCAACCCCAAGCAGCTGCCCCCCACCCCCACCCTGGCTAGCCACCCCTATATATTGTTCAGCATGATGTCAGATGGTATGGAATAACCCTTTGGCCAGTTTGGGTCACCTGTCCTGGGTCTGTCCCCTCCCAGCTCCTGCTGCACCCCTAGCCTGCCCGCTGGCAGGACAGAGCGAGAAGCTGAGATGTCTTTGGCTTGGTATAAGCACTGCTCTGCAACAATTAAAACACCTGTGTGTTATCAACATTATTCTCATCCTAAATCCCAAACATAGCACTCTACCAGCTACTAGGAGGAAAATTAACTCTATCCTAGCTGAAACCAGGACATCTTTCAAAGCGATTAATGTAAAAACTTTGTTCTTTTTCTCAGATTTTTTTATTTCTAATTGGAGGGCTTAGATACCCAGAAGTTCTCTGTTCTTAGTTTTGTCATAGGAGCAATATTTGATTTATGCGTACATAAAGAAACTGCTTCTACTTTGAAATTGAGAACTTGAAGCTCTGTACTGTATGATTCTAGAATCTAGAATCCTTCTATGATGATACTGTATATAATATTATGTCAGATTTCTTTCATTGTGGATCAGTTCATGCAGTGCCTGGCTGATGCGCTGAGAATATTTGTCAGTGCTACCTGCCGCCAAAGAGCTATAAGCATAGTTACCTTATGTAGTATGTGTGAAGGTAAATAATGTGTTATTCAAGATGAGGTGATTACACATCTATGAGTGGTTTAAAAAATATATATATTTTTAAAAAGTGATCTTGAAGGGTTACTCAGAGATGAAAAAGACATCAACAAAAAACAACAGTGCCACTGTGCAATGCTTGTAAGACTAACTTTTCTGACCCTGTTTCTATTTCAGGAAAAATAAAATTTGCTGTAATGGTGTCGTGGTTCCGCTCGAGTGGGCAGCCGAGCTCCACCACAGCCGCTCTCTCACTCCCCCTCCTCAAAGAGGAATGGGGAGAAAATATGTGAAAAGGGCTCAAGGACTGAGATAAGGATGAGAAAATCATGCAATAATTATTGTAACGGGCAAAACAGACTCAGCATAAGAAGATAGATAGTAAGATTTATTGCTCATTACTAACAAGCGAGAGAAGTGAGAAACAAAGGAAAGAAACCAAAAGCACCTTCCCCCCCCATCCACCCTCTTCCACCTCCTCCCCCCCGAGCAGCGTAGGGGAATGGGGGAATGGGGGTTATGGTCAGTCTACAGCACTTCTTCTCCGCCGCTCCTTCTCGGTCACTCTCGTCCCCTGTGCTGTGGAGTCCCACCCACGGGATGCAGTCCTTGATGAACTGATCCGGCGTGGGCTTCCCACAGGCAGCAGCTCTTCCAGAGCTGCTCCAGATATGGGTCCGTACCACGGGGTCCATCCCTCAGGAGCAAACTGCTCCAACCTGGGTCCCCCATGGGCAGCAGCTCCTGCCAGGTCACCTGCTCCTGCGTGGGCTCCTCTCCACGGGCTACAGGTCTGGCCCAGAATCTGCTCCGGCAGGGGTCTTCCACAGGCGGCAGCCTCCGTCGGTGCAGGGCCACCTGCTCCACCGTGGTCTCCTCCACGGGCTGCAGCGTGGAACCCTGCTCCACCGTGGTACTCCATGGGCTGCAGGGGGACATCCTGCTTCACCATGGTCCTCACCACAGGCCGCAGGGGACTTCTGCTCCGGCGCCTGGAGCACCTCTCCCCCTCCTTCTTCGCTGACCTTGATGCCGTTCCTCACTCCCTTCACTCTCCCAGCTGCTGTGTGGCGCAGCGTTTTTTTTTTCCTGTCTTAAATATGCTCTCACAGAGGCGCAAAACAACATCGCTTATTGGCTCAGCTCTGGAAAACAATGGGGCCCTTCCCAAACATGGGGCAGCTTCTAGATCTTTCTCACAGAAACCACCCCTATGGCCCCCTGCTACCAAAACCTTGCCAAGTAAACCCACTACAAATGGGACTGTACAACTTAACTGTATGTGTGTGTTGGGTTTACGTGGCAAGGACTTGATATCGTGGATCTGCAGCAGTGGCCTCTGTGAGAAGAGTCCAGAAGCTGCCCCATATTAGAGAAGAGACAGTTCCAGCCAGCTCCAAAAAGGACCAGCCGCTGGCCAGAGCCAAGCCAATAAATGATGTTGGTTGTACCTCTGTAAGAACATATTTAAGAAAAGGGAGGGGGGGAAATCCTGCTGTGCAACAGCAGCTGGGAGAGCAAGGAGTGAGAAACAGCCCTGCAAACACCAAGGTCAGTGAAGAAAGAGAGGGAGAAGGTGCTCCAGGCACTGGAGCAGAAGTTCCCCTATGGCCTGTTGTCTTGGTTTCAGTTAGAACAGTATCAACTTAGTGACAGACCCTGCGGCCACTCCAAGCCCTGTGACAGATCCAACGGCCACTGTGACCCCTACGGTGGACTCTGCAGCCACTCCAGTCCCAGCTCCTGCAGCTGCTCCAGTTCCAGCTCCTGCAGCTGCTCCAGTTCCAGCTCCTGCAGCCACTTCAGTCCCAGCTCCTGCAGCCGCTCCAGTTCCAGCTCCTGCAACTGCTCCAGCTCCGGTTCCTGCAGCCGCTCCAGTTCCAGCTCCTGCCGCTACTCCAGTCCCAGCTCCTGCAACTGCTCCAACTCCAGTTCCTGCAGCCACTCCAGCTCCTGCAGCCACTCCAGCTCCTGTGGCTGTGTCAGAGAAACGAGCTATAGCAGTGCAAGTTGATCCTGCAGAGGGTATTTCAACCCCTGTGGCAGACCCTGTAACGGGGTCAGAGAAACGAGCTGTAGCAGTGCAAGTTGACCCTGCAGAGGGTATTCCAACCTCTGTGGCAGACCCTGTAACAAGGTCAGAGAAACGAGCTGTAGCAGTGCAAGCTGCCCCTGTAGAGAAGGTGAAAAAATGGTATAGAGATTCAGGTCGTTTAGAACGCAGAGAGTCTTCTGCCAAATCTAGGTATAGAGATGACGGAGACGATGGCGATGCTGGGCCATCAGGGATTCAGGAGGAGGAAGATGAGGATGCTGAAAAATCAACAGTAACTACCCGAAGCCTAAACGAGCGTGAGCTACGAGACGTGCGAAAAGATTTTAGTCGTTGTATAGGTGAGCAACTTGTCACCTGGCTGCTCCGATGCTGGGACTCTGGAGCCAATTGTGTGGAATTAGACGGCAGGGAATCCAAGCGGCTGGGATCACTTGCTCGAGACGCCGGCATTGACAAAGCAATTGGAGATGGAGCACAATCCACCAGCCTCTGGAGGCGTCTCCTCTCGGCTGTGAGGGAAAGGTATCCCTTCAAGGAAGAACTTTTATGTCTACCAGGCAAGTGGACCACTATGGAGAAGGGAATCCAGTACCTGAGGGAATTAGATGTACGGGAAGTGATTTATGAGGATCCAGACCTCAGACAAACATCCAAAGACCCAGATGAAGTCAGGTGTACACGACCCATGTGGCGGAAGTTTGTACGGAGTGCACCATCATCATATGCTAGCTCATTGGCAATAATGGCCTGGAAAGAGGATGAGGAACCCACAGTGGATGAAGTGGCTAAACAACTCCGGCAGTACGAAGAAAGTCTCTCCTCTTCCTTACAGGCCTGCGTCTCAGCTGTGGAGAAACTTTCTGAAAAGGTTCACCAACTTAAAGAGAATCTATCTTCCTCCCCACCTGAACCAAGCAGTGTCCACCGACCAAAAGAGAACACTTGGGAGAAACTTTCTGAAAAGGTTCACACACTTGAAGAGAGATTATTCTCCTCCGCACCTGTACAAAGCAGTGTCTCAGCTATCAGGGGTAGGCGTTCATCCACTCAAGGAAGACGATATGGTGGGTGCTCACCCTGTGCCACCCTGTGGTTTTACTTACGAGACCATGGAGAGGACATGAGAAAATGGGATGGAAAATCTACCGCAACCCTAGAGGCACGGGTAAGTGAGTTGCAAAAGAAAACAATCAGGAAAAAGGATTCTCTGAAAAGTTTGCTGCTCCAACTTCCAGCAGACAGTCCTTCAAACACAGAAAAGAAGAAGATTCTGACCAGGATTAGGGGGGCCCTGCCTCCAGCCAGGGGGAGGAAAGGGACAATCGAGTTTATTGGACTGTGTGGATTCGATGGACTGGCACATCACGCGCACAGAAGTATAAGGCTTTAGTAGACACCGGTGCACAATGTACTGTAATGCCATCGAGCTATAAAGGACCAGAGCCCATCTATATTTGTGGAGTGACAGGGGGATCTCAGCAGTTGACTGTATTGGAGGCTGAAGTGAGTCTGACTGGGAATGAGTGGGAAAAGCACTGCATTGTGACTGGCCCGGATGCTCCATGTATCCTTGGCATAGACTATCTTAGAAGACGATATTTCAAGGACCCAAAAGGGTTTCGGTGGGCTTTTGGTATAGCTGCCTTAGAGACAGAGGGCATTAAACAATTGTCTACCTTGCCTGGTCTCTCAGAGGACCCCTCTGTTGTGGGGTTGCTGAGGGTCGAAGAACAGCAAGTGCCAATCGCTACCACAACTGTGCACGGGCGGCAATATCGCACCAACCGAGACTCCCTGATTCCCATCCATAAGCTAATTCGTCAATTGGAGAGCCAAGGAGTGATCAGCAAGACTCATTCACCTTTCAATAGTCCCATATGGCCAGTGTGAAAGTCTAATGGTGAGTAGAGACTAACAGTGGACTATCGCGGCCTGAACGAAGTGACGCCACCACTGAGTGCTGCAGTGCCGGACATGCTGGAACTTCAGTACGAACTTGAATCGAAGGCAGCCAATTGTGGCGTACCGCCACAATTGATATCGCTAATGCATTTTTCTCCATCCCTCTAGCAGCAGAGTGCAGGCCACAATTTGCTTTCACTTGGAGGGGAGTCCAATATACTTGGAATCGGCTGCCCCAGGGGTGGAAACACAGCCCTACCATTTGCCATGGACTGATCCAGTCTGCGCTAGAGCAGGGGGAAGCTCCTGAACACCTGCAGTACATCGATGACATTATTGTGTGGGGTGACACAGCAGAGGAAGTTTTCGAGAAAGGGAAGAAAATAGTCCAAATCCTTCTGAAAGCCGGTTTTGCCATAAAACAAAATAAAGTCAAAGGACCTGCACGAGAGATCCAGTTTTTAGGAATAAAATGGCAAGATGGACGTCGTCAAATCCCAATGGATGTGATCAACAAAATAACAGCTATGTCTCCACCAACCAACAAAAAAAAACAGAGACTTTCCTAGGTGTTGTGGGGTTTTGGAGAATGCACATCCCAAATTACAGTCTGATTGTAAACCCGCTCAACCAAGTAACCCGTAAGAAGAATGAGTTTGAATGGGGCCCTGAACAACGACAAGCCTTTGAACAAATCAAGCAGGAAATAGTCCATGCAGTAGCCCTTGGGCCAGTTTGAACAGGACCAGATGTAAAGAATGTGCTCTACACTGCAGCCGGGGAGAACGGCCCCACCTGGAGCCTCTGGCAGAAAGAACCTGAGGAAACTCGAGGTCGGCCCCTGGGGTTTTGGAGTCGGGGATACAGAGGATTTGAGGCACGCTATGCTCCAACTGAAAAGGAGATATTGGCAGCATATGAAGGAGTTTGATCTGCTTCGGAGGTGGTCGGTACTGAAGCGCAGCTCCTCCTAGCACCCCGATTGCCGGTACTAGGCTGGATGTTCAAAGGAAGGGTCTCTTCTACGCATCATGCAACTGATGCTACATGGAGCAAGTGGGTTGCACTGATTACTCAGCGGGCACGAATAGGAAACCCCAGTCGCCCAGGAATCTTGGAAGTGATTATGGACTGGCCAGAAGGCAAATACTTTGGGATATCATCAGAGGAGGAGGTGGGTCGTGCTGAAGAAGCCCCACTGTACAACCAGTTACCAGAGAATGAGAAGAAATATGCCCTGTTCACTGATGGGTCCTGTCGTATCGTGGGGAAGCATCAGAGATGGAAGGCTGCTGTATGGAGTCCTACGCGACGAGTTGCAGAAGCTGCTGAGGGAGAAGGTGAATCGAGTCATTTTGCAGAAGTGAAGGCCATTCAGCTGACTTTAGACATTGCTGAACGAGAAAAATGGCCAGTTCTCTATCTCTACACCGATTCATGGATGGTAGAAAATGCCCTGTGGGGATGGTTACAGCAATGGAAGCAAAACAACTGGCAGCGCAGGGGCAAACTCACCTGGGCTGCTGCATTGTGGCAAGATATTGCTGCTCGGGTAGAGAACCTGGCTGTGAAAGTACATCACGTAGATGCTCATGTGCCCAAGAATCGGGCTACTGAAGAACATCAAAACAACCAGCAGGTGGATCATGCTGCTAAGTTTGAAGTACCTCAGGTGGACCTGGATTGGCAGCATAAAGGTGAATTATTTATAGCCCAATGGGCCCATGACACCTCAGGCCATCAAGGCAGAGATGCAACATACAGATGGGCTCGTGAACGAGGGGTGGACCTGACCATGGATGCTATAGCACAGGTTATTCATGACTGTGAAACATGTGCTGCAATCAAGCAAGCCAAATGGTCAAAGCCTCTTTGGTATGGAGGACGATGGCTGAAATATAAATATGGAGAGGCCTGGCAGATTGATTACATCACACTCCCTCAAACTCGCAATGGCAAGTGCCACATACAATGGTGGAAGCAACCACCGGATGGCTGGAAACATATCCTGTGCCTCATGCCACCTCCCGGAACACTATCCTGGGCCTTGAAAAGCAAGTCCTATGGTGACATGGCACCCCAGAAAGAATAGAGTCAGACAATGGAACTAATTTCCGAAACAACCTTATAGACACTTGGGCCAAAGAACATGGTATTGAGTGGGTGTATCACATCCCCTATCATGCACCAGCCTCTGGGAAAGTTGAACGATACAATGGACTGTTAAAGACTACATTGAAAGCAATGGGCTCTGGGACATTCAAAAATTGGGATACGCATTTGGCAAAGGCCACCTGGTTAGTCAATACTAGGGGATCTGCCAACCGAGCTGGACCTGCCCAATCCAACCTGTTACGTACTGTAGAAGAGGATAAAGTTTCTATAGTGCATGTAAGAAATATGCTGGGTAAAACAGTCTGGGCTACTCCTGCCTCAGGAAAAGGCAAACCCATTCGTGGAATTGCTTTTGCTCAGGGACCTGGATGCACTTGGTAGGTAATGCAAAAGAATGGGGAGGTCCAGTGTGTACCTCAAGGAGATTTAATACTGGGTGAGAATAGCCCATGAATTGAATTGTACCATGTTAATTACTATATAATACTGTATGTTATCACTACCATGACTACTATATACCCTAGATGAAAATGGTGACTAATTAGAATGTATGGAAAAGAGTGTAACCTGAGCATGACATAAATGGTATGGAATAAGGGGTGGATAGCTGTCCTGGTTTCAGTTAGAACAGAATTAATTTTCTTCCTAGTAGCTGGTAGAATGCTGTGTTTTGGCCTGGGATGAGAAGAGTGCTGATAACACCCCGATGTTTTAATTGTTGCAGAGCAGTGCTTATACCAAGCCAAGGACATCTCAGCCTTTTGCTCTGTCCTGCCAACAGGCAGGCTGGGGGTGCAGTAAGAGCTGGGAGGGGACAGACCCAGGACAGGTGACCCAAACTAGCCAAAGGGGTATTCCATACCATCTGACGTCATGCTAAGCAATATATAGGGGTGGCTAGCCGGGGGGAGGGGGCCGGACTGCTCGGGGTTAGGCTGGGCATCGGTCAGCGGGTGGTGAGCAATTGCATTGTGCATCACTTGTTTGTACATATTATTATTATTTTCCTATTATCACCATTGTATTATTATTATTATTATTATTATTATTATTTTGTTATTATTATTTTCCTGTCTTATTAATCTGTCTTTATCTCAACTCACGGGCTTCACTTTCCATTTCTCTCCCCCGTCCCAGAGAGGGAGGGGGGAGGGTGAGCGAACGGCTGTGTGGTATTTAGCTGCCGGCCGGGTTAAACCATGACACCTGTGGAGAGGCCCATGGTGAAGCAGGTTGTCCCCCTGCAGCCCATGGTGTATGATGACGGAGCAGATCTCCATGCTGCAGCCTGTGGAAGGAGCCCATTGTGGAGCAGGTGGACCTGACCTGAAGGAAGCCCATGGAGAGCCCCTCAGGAGCAGGCTCCAGGCCAGACCTGTAGCCCTTGGAGAGGAGCCCGTGCAGGAGCGGGTGATCTGGTGGGAGCTTCCACCTGTGGAGGACCCATGTTGGAGCAGTTTGCTCCTGAAGGGTGGATCCTGTGATACAAACCCATATTGGAGCAGTTCTTGAAGAGCTGCTGCCTGCAGGAAGCCCATATAGGATCAGTTTGGGAAGGACTACATCCCATGGGAGGGACCCCATGTTGGGGCAGGGGAAGAGTGACCATGAAGGAGTGACAGAGGTGAAGCATTATGGACTGACCACAACCTCCATTCCCCATGTTGCTGCTTGGGGGAAGGACACAGAAGAGGGTTTTAGTTTGCTTTTAGTTTCTCTCTGTTCTGGCCTGCTAGTGATAGGCGATAAATTATATCAGTCTCCCTATGCTGAGTCTGTTTTGCCTGTGATGATAATTGTTGAGTGATCTCCCTGTCCTTATCTCAACCCTTGCACCCTTTTCATCATATTTTCTCCCCTTTTTCCTTTGAGGAGTGGAGTGAGAGAACAGTTGTGGTGGAGTTCAGCTGCATAGCAGAGTAAAACTTGCACAGTGAGTGAGTTAGGAAACGTCTGCATTTTTTTATTTGGTATTGTATTGCTGAATATACCCTGAGGTGGGTGTTGGGTGCAGTGTTGTTTAAGAAATGCACAAAGATTTTGATTGAAGATTAAAAAGTTCTTGGTTAACAGTGTTTTGAGCTTCAGAATTCTGAAAATATTATGTGAACATGATTGGAGTTTCTGTTCCTGAAATTGTCTTGAACTCTTAATATCTTCATGGTATTTATGTCAAATGCATTTGGTTGTCTCGCTGTACACAGCTGATTTTCAGATGCAGTGTATTTTGGAGCGAAAAAAAAGGTCATAATATCGTTGGACAGATGTATGTAACACATAACAAATACTCTAAGCTTTTAATTGCATGTATTTAGTTCCCTGCCATTGCTGTTTCACTAACTGGTATCAAAAGATGTTCAGGTGTAACAAATCATGTAACTGTAATAGTTGTCCAGCTTCCAACATTAATTTAAATGATTATCAGTAGAAGATGCACTGTGTAACTGAGTGGTTAAGTAGATAACTTCACATCAGTCTTTTATAATGTGATGATGTTGGTAATTTTTAAGGCCTGCAGTGACAGGCTTCACCTCTGAAATAATGATGCAAATTGTGATCAGCTTCTGAATCATGCTTGGAGGAAGGTTTTTTGCCCTAATACACTAAAATTCTTTAATATTTTGATGAATTTTCTTTGATAATCTAAGATGTATTTTCCAGGTTAATAATTTAACAGCTGAACATATGTTTACTGGGATACCTCTTAAGAATTTCTTGCTAAGCATTCTAAAATTTCTGGAAGCAGATAGCACTGAATGGAAGGGGAATGATAATGATGGTCTCAATCCTGGACTCAAAAATATTTCTTACAAGTGCAGAACTGGCTGAGTGATTGCCTCCTGCTATGGGTAATGCTGTTATATGCCAAGCCTCGGGCTTTTGTTGTCAAAAGAGTGCTAGCTAGATAATCATACTCTTCTTTGTTTTTTCAGTTGCTAAGACTTCTGAGGTAGTTTGGCTAATTACTGAATAAAAATTACAAGTTGACGAATGAGTAGAATAAACATTTTAGATTTGTGGGATATTTGAGTGAGCCTGGACAGTCTGCTTTCTAAATAAGCTTTCTTCCTAGTTCTTATATCATGGCTAGTAAGTTACAATTGCTGTTACAACAGCCTGGGAATTTTGCAGCATTTGTAGAGGTTTACTTGAGTGGAATTTACTTTTAAACTCTGTAATGTATAATTGCTTTAACAGGATGACTCCTTTAACTTGCATAACAGCAACAGTCCTCGTCATGAGAGATATATAAATCAAAACTTTGAAAATGAAATTCCGCAAGAGAATGGCAATGCTTCAGTTACATCTCAACTAGTCATTAGATCTTCAACTTTTCCTCAGGCAGACGTTCTTTCAAGCTCACTTGAGGCAGAGCATAGGTACGTATTTATTATATAAAATGTTTCTTCATGGTAAGCGAGTGTCTTCAGTTCTTACAAGCTTAGAAGTCAGAATCTGGAAGCTGAGAAGACGATACTTAATAAGAGTTTAAGTTTTAGACATACTAATTTAACATCGAATATACTTTGCTTCTATTAGGCTTGTGTACTGGCATCTTTAACTTGCTTTACTAAAAATTTGATATTTCCTTAATGAAATAAAGCAAACTACATAGAGACTTTCATCCCTCTGATTTTTGGGCTGTATATCTAGGAGGAACAACGTGTGTAATTGCTATCTGTATTAATAATACTTCAAATGTTGCATCTTATGTAAAACTCAGTGAACTTTTCCTTGTTAAAGAAATGGATCGTTTTTATAGCTATTTGACACGGTCAGTGATATCACAAGACAATGCAACAGAAAGGGAGAAAGCAACTTCAAAAAAGGATTGAAATATAATTCTAGTATCTCCTAGGTATAACTGCAGTAGCAGGTGATACAGATGAGAATGGTGCTGCTAGGAAATCATAACTCAGTCTGCAAGCGAGCTTGTCATGGGTGCTGTTAATTTCTTACTGTTAACTAAGGAAATAGTCTTTTTTTCAGTGATATTCTATGTATACATTGGACTAGAGAAATTTTCCTTCTGTAGTACCCGCAGAGACTTTCATGACTTCTTCTCCATTAAGAGTATAGAAGGTGAAACATACCCTGTTCTGTTTGTGGTTTTTCCCTGTTTGTGTGTGTGTGTGTGTTTGTGTGTGTGGACTTCTGCATGCATGAAGACGTTATGGTAGGCCTTTTTGTGGAAAAGTGGACTCGAAGTGTCCAGCTTAACTCACAGGATGCTTGTGCATGCCTAATAACTATTGGCACATTGTACAAAATAAATCTTGGACTTTCCTTCTGCTGGGGGAGTTTCCAGCATGCAGTGATTATATATTCATCCTGTAGGTGTTGAGTTTGCTAATCTGAAATTTTTAGTGTAGTTTACATTCTTAACTGTCCTAGAAGCCTAACGCTGCTTTAAAGAGACAACGTTGCTTAAGTTATTTAGCTATTGCCCTAAATTTTACTTAAATTAACAGCTATATAACTGTTCAATTATACATAATACTATTAAAATCCTAGCTTGCCTGCAGTAAAACTTTGACTCAAATTACCGTTGCTAAAAATATAACTATCACTGAAATGCTTTTGGCATTACATAGTAGCAAGTCTTTTTTTTTTTTTCTCATAAAAGAGAAGCTTTGGACGATTTGTGCATTATTTCTGCTGATTTCACTGCTCTGGCAATCACATTGTCCAGTTAAGTCTAAGCAATACAGAGGGATATAACTTTCGTTTCTGTTGCTGTCCTGTTAACTTTTTTTAAGCAGACTAAGTAGTGCAGTCCCATCCCTCTACAATTTGGGGCTTTTAGTATGGTTTTAATAACGGTTAGTGCTGTCATTGGTTGCATGCAGGGTTGTCCAGTGCACATCTGTTGTATTGGGACCTAGGATTTTTTGTAGGGAGAGTTATGTTGAAGAGTGTTTCTTGCTGACATCTGGCTAAATGGAGTATCAGGTACACAACATCAACTTGAATTCATCTAACTAATTCTGTTTTAATATATTCACTGTTCTTCATCTGTGTCAGTACCCTGTGCCAGTTCTGGCATATACTTTTAGAAACATCTTTAATTTTTGTGAGATAGCGGTGTGTTTTGCTTTTGCTTTTTAACCTCTGAAGATTTAAGGTCAATAGACCTTAAGGTTTGCCTGAAGAAGGTGCTAATCCTGTTGGAAAAAACTTTGCAGCAAGAGAATGTACTATCTTTGTTAAATGCCAGTCTTCACCCTCAGATTAAACCCCTGTTTTCGGTGTCTTAATGCTTAAAACCACTTTCTTCATGCTCAGATACTGCTGTACCACTTTTGGTACTAGCTAAAATACTTTGATTATTTCATCTTTTGAGATATCTCAAGTTTAATCACCAGAGGAATGTCTCCATTTCTCTTCCTCCCTGCATCCCAAAACTCGCTCCTAGTTATAGTCTGTACATGCTGCGATATCAGCATTTGCTGTCAGGTGAGACTTGAAAAATTACAAAGAAGCCTGTCCGGGCTCTGACACTAGCATGTGCTAGAAAAATAGAAACTATATGAGGCCATTGCATCCTGAATTGTGCCTGAAGAGCAATGCAGATTTTCTCAGGATTTGATGCAGAAGGTGGTGTAGGTTGAAGTGAGTGATAGCTCCCATGGAGGAAACTCCACCAGCATTCCTTCTGGTTGCTGCTATCCAGGAAAAAACGCAGATTGCCTCAGTGTGAATATTTGCCTCTTTACGCTATTTTTGAGGAGGTACACTGTTGTTCCACCAAAGCAGTTATGCAAAGGAAATGCATTCTTTTCCACCTTATATAGTCTTCTTCTAGTCTTTACTATGGCCAAGGTGGCCACCTATCGCCACCTCACTCACCAGACCCTCCCTGTTTACAAGCAACAGGTCTAGGAGGGCACCTTTCCTAGTTGGCTCTCTTTGTACCTGTACCAAAAAGTTATCATCAAGGTGCTTCAGGAATCTCCCGGACCTCTTTGTCTCAGCTATGTGATATTCCCAGTTGATATCTGGCAGGTTGAAGTTCCCCATAAGGACAAGGGCAGCTGATCTAGAGGTATCTCTCAGTTCCTTAAAGAATAGTTCATCAGTGTTGTCATCCTGGCCGGTTGGTCTATAGTAGACTCCTGTAACAACATCCCCTTTATTTGCTTGTCCCTTAATCCTTACCTAGAGGTTCTCAACCGTGTCATTGCTTACTGCAAGCTCTGTACAGTTCAGTCCCTCCATTACATACAGTGCCACCCCTCTGCCTCACCTGCCCTGCCTATCCCTTCTGAAGAGCCTGTAACCGTCCATCGTAACACAACAGTCACAGGTCTCTTCCCACCAGGTTTTGCTTATGCCAGTAATGTCATAGCTCTAGGACTGGGCCAAGGCTTCTAGCTCCTCTTGCTTGTTCCTCATGCTGCATGTGTTTCTGTAGAAACATTTCAGGTGTGCTTCACTGTACCCAATGCTTCAGAGCAGACAGAAGGATCTCACTAGCATGCAGTCCTTCCAATTTTGGCATGCCATCCTATAGCTTATTGCTGACGGGCCCGTTTTTGTCCCTTTCCCCCCTCAAATCTAGTTTAAAGCCCTATCAATCAGCCCTGCTAACTCCTGGGCAAAAATCATTTTTCACCGTCTGAGAAAGGTGCTTCCCATCAGGAGTCATTAGATCCAGTGTCATGTAGACCTTCCCATGATCAAGAAACCAAAATTATGTTGGCATGTCCTGTTTTCAGCTAGGATAGTGTTCCATTAGGGCCCATGGATTTGTGGATGTCAAGTTTGCTTAAATGATCTCTGACCTGATCCTCCTTGGCCAAGGGAAAGTCCTCCTTTCTCTGGACTTCCTCTCTTGTCTCCAAGGGTCTGAGATTGCTGAGGGCTGATATCAGCAATGAAGACTGAAGCAAAAAACGGCATTCAGCAACTCTGCCTTCTCCCTATCCTTTGTCACCAGAGCACCCACCCCATTCAGCAGTGAGCCAACATTTTCTCCGGTCTTCCTTTTTCTACTGATGTATTTGAAGAAGCCCTTCTTGATGACCTTGATATCCCTTGCCAGATCTAATTCAAAATGGGCCTTGTCACATCCCTGCATACTCTGACAGTGTCCCTATATTCCTCTTAAGTGGCCCGTCCATTTTTCCACATGCTATAAATTTCCTCCTTCTGTTTGAGTTTTGCCAGGAGCTTCCTGCTCATCCATGCAGGTCTCCTGCCCTTTTTGCTTGCCTTCTTACTCATAGGGATGCACCAACCTTGAGTTTGGAGGATGTGTGGGAATATAAATGTTGTTTTTGCAGAGTTACATTGTTTAGAAGGAAGGAATGTGGCAGACGACCTTGTAAAATGCAGACAACCAGACTCCTTAGGAAAATTAGTCTGGACAAAAGAACCAAGTAAAGGAACTGCAGTATTTTGGCCAAAATACGGGTCTAACAAAGATTGGGTATGTCAGGCCTTAAACTTGTATGTTAATAACTAATTTCCATTTTCAGAAGAAGAATCGGAGTATGCAGCTTGTTGGATACAAGGATCTAATTTGGTTTTAAGCAAAAATCAGAATAAAGAAGAAAAGAAAGGGGAAGAGACGAGTGATAAATGGGACCTTTTGGATAACTTGCCTCCTCCTTATAACCCCCAGGCTGCAGCAACAGCAGCAGTCACTGTAACACCTTCTCTGAGAGAAGAAACAGGAACTGTAAATAACATTAACTCTGGGAACAGGGGGTACCCCAGACTTGTAAAAGAATTGGAACAATGCAGAAAAGACCTTGAGAATTTTCCGCTCCCTGGTGCTAATACTACTAACACTAATGAAGCTGCTACATATCCTCTCTGTGAAGTGCCGCTGGGACCTAGGCAGATAGGATATGTAAATGCCCCCCTTTCTAGCGGAGAAGTGCAAAATTTTAAAAAGGAAATGAAATCTCTGATTGAGGATCCCATTGGATTAGCAGAACAGTTAGATCAGTTTTTGGGACCCAATCTATATTGCTGGGGAGAAATGATGGCAATTCTGAATCTGCTATTCTCAGGGGAAGAACGAGGAATGATCAGAAGGGCAGCAATGCGGGAATGGGAAAAGGATCATCCTCCAGGAGATGGAGTGATTCCAGCAGAACAAAAGTTTCCAAATGTGGACCCCAATTGGGACAACAATAATGTGCAGGATAGGGTTAATATGAGAGACTTGAGAGAAATGGTAATTAGAGGAATTAGAGAAGCAGTACCTAAGTCTCAGAATTTTATTAAAGCATTTGAGGTTCAGCAGAATAAAGATGAAACCCCAAGTGATTTCTTGGAAAGGCTCAGGGATAGGATGCGAAGGTATTCAGGAATGAATCCTGATGACCCTGTAGCGCAGGGTCTTTTGAAGATTAATTTTGTAATGAAAGCGTGGCCAGACATACAAAGGAAACTTCAGAAATTGGAGGGATGGAATGAACAGCCGTTAGAAAGACTTTTGAGGGAAGACTTTTGAGCCTAAGTTATTGGCTACGGAGTGTTTCTCACATGTACCAAACACTGTGGTATATTGTGGGAATAGAAATGTTGTTTTTTCAGAGTTACATTGTTTAGAGGAAAGGAATGTGGTACTGAGATATGCTTACAGTGATAAGAAAGCTTAAGCAGGTGACCTTGTAAAATGCAGACAACCAGACTCCTTAGGACAATGAGGTGAAAATCACGGTGTTAAGTCAAGTCAGATAAGTGAAGAAACATTACCACTTCAAGCAGTAAAAAAGTCAAAAGAAATTTGAAATTTAACAGGCGGGCAACTGAAGGCCATGCATTGTCTGTGAAGCATCAGCTAGATTGTGAACCTGGATTACCCACTCAGTGGGGAAACAGGGGAGGGTCCTGTCATCAAAAGGTATATAAGCTGTGTTTTGGAACTAGTAGGCACGCTCTCCTGCTTGTGTGGCGCCCGCCATTGCAATCGCGAATAAATAACTACTTCACTGAGATCCTCGCCTGAGCCTAAGTTATTGGCTACGGAGTGTTTCTCACAGAAGTGCTGCTTGAACACTGAACAGCTGTCTTGGACATCCTTCAGTTAAAATTGTTGTCTTGAAGGTATTAAGGACTTAAGAGACTCATTTTAATCTGTTAACTGTTCATCTTTTTCACCCCCCAAAATGGACATTGCTATGCAAAGTCAGCTTCTTGGAGAAAAACCTGTTACATCTGCCTATATTCTTATAAAATATACCAATTTTTGGATGCAGAAAACATTTCAAATCATCATCAGCCCACAGTTCCCGTTTAAGTTTCACTATATACTAGAATATAAAACTCCATCTTGATGTAGTATGTCAGTAAACTATACTTGAGCTTGATCAAACTTACAGAAGTATCAGAGGCAAATCCAGCGTAACAGCAAAAGGTGTAACAGCAAAAGCCTTCAGTGGCTGTAACAGCAGAGGGGCCGATGGCATAGCAGTCGGATCAGTAAAGGAGCCCGTAGCTCCCTCACTGTCTGGCAAACCACACGTTTGTGATTGTGGCTCCACATGGCTCTTTAAGGCCTCAGAGATTGCTAGCCAGGTGCTGAGCAATCCCACTGCAACCTTGTCATTTTTAGTTGCAGAGTCCCACACCTTGAAATCAATTTGGTCCCAGATCATAAACTGTCCGATTGTTAATAAGGAGAATGAGCTGTAAGATTACCAGGACAGTCCTTGTTTCTAAAGACGTATGTTTCCCCATAATGCCCAACGGCTTACCAGAGAGGGGCAGCTGTGTGCACAGATATCATACATGTTTTGGATGATAGTCGCGGTCGGGTCACTGCGCCAAACTGGCGCCAGCGCCCGATCCACCGTGATCTGGCAGATAGTAGGCGAGTTGATCATTCCTTGAGGCAGCATTTTCCACTGGAATTTGGGGCATTGGCTGTTTGGAGCTTCTCTGGCCGCATGAGTAGTTGCCATAACTTCATGGGCCCACAGGCCCTGGACTTGCGCCTGGGGGGCGATCATTGTTGGGTCCGTACCCATTAGCCGCTGCAGGCTAGAGCCATATAGTGCGTGATCCGCCCCTGTTACTTGGGCCAGTTGTCTCATACAGTTGTCCTCCCATTCTTGTTTAAAAATGATCATCCCCCCCCCCGTCAAAGATCAGTCGACAAGTTTGTTTTATATCAAACGGGAGCATGTCGTCTCCCCTGAAAACGCCATCTATGAGGGTGGAGACCATTGCAGAATTAAGCCCTTTATCCGCAATGGCTTTAACAATCGCTTGTACATCCTTAGGGTTTATTGGTGCGTGGACCCTCTGTCCCCCGTCCGTCACCCGGACCGGGAACACTAGTGTGGCCGATGGGGCCTAGTCAGCACATGCAATCTTAATTTTCCTCCAATCTGTGAGAGGAATTTCTCCCCCTCGCGGTGCTGCTTTATTTCGGATGGAGATATTTTTGCTATCTGTCCCCATTTCCTTCTCCTCCTCCGAATTTGAATCGGTATCTGATCCGGAGTCGGAGCTCGACTGACTAGTCACCTCCGAGTTCCGGTACCCTCCCATCGAGTTCCGGCCTCGCCCACCACCCTTGCGGGCGGGCCACTCCCTGCTCCGGCCCCGCCCACTACCCCTGCGGGCGGGCCGTTCTGTCCCTCGTGGCTCACCCCGCCTTCTGCTCAGCGAGGTGTTTGCCCCACAAGAGCATTTCTTTGGATGGACGTTCCGATTGGCTCTCTGCCCCTCTCTTGCACTTCTACCTCCTCCCCGGTCGCCCCCACAGCCATTCTCTTTCTCGTTCTCCTCCTCCCATTTGCACATGTTAGTTAAACCTAGCACTTCTTCCCCGCTCCCGCCGGAGGCATCTTCGCCCCACCCTTCGTCTTCTAGTTTGGCGCCGTATTGGGGTGCAGATGGCAGTGGTCTCCCAGATTTCCTCAGACTCTGGTTCCCCACCGGCGCCCCTGGCTTCCTCAGCTGACCCACCCCATATCTTCCATAATTTTGATACGACCTTCACAAGGATTTCCGTCTTCCTTGTTGGTCCAGGAGCGTCCTCCCCGCCGGGCTGGTCCCGCCGCTCAGGCCACCATTCACCCGAATCCAGGAGTTTTCCTGGGTTTCGGCACCACTTGTTGCCTTAAGGGGGCAGTGGCGACCTGGTTCAGAAACGGCACGGCGACCAACCCCAGGCCGCTCGGTCCATCGGCTCACAGACACCAATGTGGTGGATGGCAAATGGCGTTTATTGTCGAGTCACGTGGTGTTATATAGCCAAGGCCCACAACGTCACTTCCGCTTGCTTACGTGACAGACCACGCACTACTGTCCATCAAGGGAGGGGCTCCACCTTTCCGTACAGCGCGACATCTTCTGGCTGCCAGACCCTAACTACCCACACTTTATTGATGTAACTTCATCATGCTGCCCTTTTTTTTATCTTGAGGGCAGGCTCCCCTCTTATACCCTACTCTACACAGCAGTTCTTTTCAAAACAACTTTTCATTGGTCAAACAACTTTGAATATAAAAACAACAGCAAACACCCAGAAACATACATGCCTCAGTGGCTGGAGAACAAGAAACCAGCTGGAGAAAAAGAAACCTGAGACTGCATGGAGTCTCCTGAATCACCCTTATTTGTTCCCTCTAAACTCTTTTACATTCCTGGTGGCCTCATCGTTAAGAGTCAAATGTTATCTCAACCATGGGGCTTTCCAACCCCCATGGCCACATTCCCAAATCTCCCCCTTCTTTATTAATATCAACCATTTTCTCGACACGAATTACCACTCCATATATAACAGTAATAACCCTTGCTAGTTTAGACAGGAACATACCAGGCAGGGGAGAAAACGAATATATGTCCATATGCACCACCTAGTATCCGAAGTCTCAGCTAATGCTTTGCAGTACAGCGATGAGGAAGCACCTGTCGTTAAATTTCTCAGTGCACTAAATCTTGACTAGCTGATACTTTCCATATACAAGTGACGTCGGTTTATGTTGGGTCCCAGGACTCTCCCCATATTTTCTGACGTTTTACCTACTTGGATAAAAACGACTGGATTTCTTAGACAAATTCTAGTCCAAAAGTCTAGGACTTTCAGCTTCTCACTCTGTCCTGCCAGCGGGCAGGCTAGGGGTGCAGCAGGAGCTGGGAGGGGGCAAACCCAGGACAGCTGACCCAAACTAGCCAAAGGTGTATTCCATACCATCTGACGTCACGCTAAACAATATATAGGGGTGGCTAGCTGGGGTGGGGGTGGGGGCAGCTGCTTGGGGTTGGGCTGGGCATCAGTCAGCAGTTGCATTGTACATTACTTGTTTTGTACACATTATTAGTAGTAGTACTATTATCATTATTATTATTATTCTTTTCCTGTCTTAATAAACTGTCTCTATCTCAATCCACAGGCTTCATTTTCCCGTTTTTCTCCCTTTCTGGGAGGGGGGAGATTGAGCAAACAGCTGTGTAGTGCTTAGCTGCTGGCCAGGTTAAAGCACAACATGGTGGCACCAGCCACATATTGATATGCCTGTTCCTTTCAGTACTGATCCCTGCTACTGGAAGGAAGGTCAGAGCAAAACACTACCAATGCACCCGATCCCTCGACCAATCGCCCCAGAGACGTAAAGTTCCTCTTAATCTCTCTTGAACTTCTCTTTTCTACCTCATTACTGCCAACGTTAAAAACAATAAAAGGTAAAAATCAGAAGGCCATACTAGGCGAGTGACTTTCCAAGTGATGTCTCTTATCCGGACTCCAGGGTGTGATATATGGAGTAATAATTTGTGTCAAGAAGATGGCTGATATTAGTAAAGAAGTGGGAGATGTGGGAGTGTGGCCATGGCGGCCAGCAAGCCCCATGGTTGACAATAACATCAGGCTCTTAACGACGAGGCCATCAGGAATGTAAAAGAGTTTAGAGGGAACAAAGAAGGGTGATTCAGGAGACTCCATGCAGTCTCAGGTTTCTTTTTCTCCAGCTGGTTTCTTGTTCTTCAGTCGTTAAAGTATGGAAGTTTCTGGGTGTTTGCTGTTGCTGTTATATTCAAAGTTGTTTGACCAATGAAAAGTTGGTTTGAAAGGAACTGCTGTGGAGAGAAGGGTATAAGAGGGGAGCCTGCCCTCAAGATAAAAGAAGGCAACACGATGAAGTTACGTCATCAATAAAGAAGAAGGAAAAAGGAGTGAAAAGGAACAGGCAAGCGGAATGGAGACCAGGACGGGAACAGGCACATTGATTGCCTCATGAAGACAGGTTCGGCCAAACTCAGCAAAACGCTCAAAGAAGCTCGTACAGAAAGTCGCTGGAAATAGGCGCGCTGGAGCTGGAGAGAAGCTCAAGCTGACAGAAGCGGACCTGAGCACACAACTGCCCCTCGCTGGTAAGCAGCTTTGCATTATGGGGAATCATACGTCCTTAGAAACAAAGACTGTCCTGGTAACCTTACAGCTTATTCTCCTTATTGGAGATAAGTAGGATGGACAAGTAGGTATGTTTATTCAGCACTGGGCAGCACGGGGGGGTATTCCCGCCAAAGTCGTGCACACCTTACACGGCAACTTGGGATGCAGCGGTAACCTCGGATTTGCTCAATCTACTCCCAAGATCGCTAGCGGCCACTCTATCGGTCACCAAATCTCCCTTGACCACTCTATCGGTCAGCCTGTAGGGTACCCTCCTCCCATATGGGGACTATGCTGCACACCAGATATCTCTGCACGATTTACCAGCTGCCCTGGCCATGTGTACGATTTACAGGACCTTCCTGTTCTCTAAAACATACCGTTTGTCTGCGGCTTCAGTAGGTCCTTGTATGCTCCCGTGATGAGCAGCTGAAAGTGGAGGCTCCTCCGAGGAAAATACTCGGGGTGAACCTAGGGGCGTCCGCTCCACAGTCGATCCTGCAGCCAAGCAGAGAGCCTCCTGCCTGGCTCGCCAAAACTGATGTGCGGAAAACGGACTCCACAATCAGTAAGATTGTAAAGTAGGTATGTTTATTCAGCACTGGGCGGCATGGGGGTGTAGTCCCGCCAAAGTTGTGCGCACCTGACACGGCAACTTGACATGGTTATATGCAGCAAAGAGTTACATATGCATGAAGTTTCACACTACGCCTATACATATTCATAACCTGTCCCTGTGTCATGGTTTAACCCGGCCGGCAGCTAAACACCACGCAGCCGTTCGCTCACCCTCCCCCCTCCCTCTCTGGGACGGGGGAGAGAAATGGAAAGTGAAGCCCGTGAGTTGAGATAAAGACAGTTTAATAAGACAGGAAAATAATAATAACAAAATAATAATAACAATAATAATAATAATAATACAATGGTGATAATAGGTAAGTAATAATAATATGTACAAACAAGTGATGCACAATGCAATTGCTCACCACCCACTGACCGATGCCCAGCCTAACCCCGAGCAGTCTGGCCCCCTCCCCCCGGCTAGCCACCCCTATATATTGTTTAGCATGACGTCAGATGGTATGGAATACCCCTTTGGCTAGTTTGGGTCACCTGTCCTGGGTCTGTCCCCTCCCAGCTCTTTCTGCACCCCCAGCCTGCCTGTTGGCAGGACAGAGCAGAAGGCTGAGATGTCCTTGGCTTGGTATAAGCACTGCTCTGCAACAATTAAAGCATCGGGGTGTTATCAGCACTCTTCTCAT
Organism: Anas acuta; assembly: GCF_963932015.1. Lineage (NCBI taxonomy): Eukaryota > Metazoa > Chordata > Aves > Anseriformes > Anatidae > Anas > Anas acuta. The sequence goes on from NC_089016.1 coordinate 16,449,546, forward strand.
CCTAAGCCAAAACACAGCATTCCACCAGCTTTCTTCCACTAGGAAGAAAATTAATTCTGTTCTAACTGAAACCAAGATACCCCGCTTCATATTAAAATTAGTTCCAAGGAGTCATTTCCATAAACTCCTCCCATCTGCGTTTGCTCAGTGGGGGTTGTGGGGATGAAGATTGATGACTCTTCCTCATCACCGCTGGCTGACCTCTTGTCTCTGCGCAGAATCAGTTGCTTCTTGGCTCTTGTCCATCTGCAGGACCAATTTCTTAAGATAGGCTCACACTCTTATTAGGAGACTGACCTTGGTAAAGGGGCCCAAGGCTTCTTGCTTTAATTAATTTGAGCATCCTAATTTCATGCTGTCTATCACTCTATCTCTAGTTGATAAGATTCCCCTAACTTCCTCTCTCAGTTCCCCCTTTTCTAAAAGTTAGTAAATTCTTTTCTAAAAGGTTAGTGATTTATTGTATTCTCCTAACTCCCTCTCTCAGCATATACTATTCATAAATTGTTTGCTCCAGTACAATCAGCATTACTATAGTTTCTGTGCCATTTATTGTCCGATACTGCCGAAAGATTGGTTTCTTGTTTCCTACCCCAAATCCATGATGACTTACTGTTTTTTACTCACCCAACGTGGGGCTCAAGGAAACTGAGATAAGGATGATAGTTGAGAGAAGTAACGGGCAAAACATGGACTGGATTTTTTTTATGAATGTATTAGTTGTGAAGAATTTAAGAAAGCAGCAATTGTGAGGAATATGTTTCATATTAGTGTGGTGAAGGGATGAGGTGGTGTGTGTGTAAATTGTCCACCTCGTCAGTGTTGTGATGATGTTATGTTTATTTTGGTGTGGGGAATTCCTTTTCTTTTTGATGGAAGTGAAGTTTATTAACATTGTGATAATTGTAAAGAGTATATTGTCATTTTTCATAAAATATGTTTTTCAGAAAGGCGAGGCTTGGAATGTAGTAGGTTTACATGGGAAGCTTTTGGTAGCAGGGGGCCATAGGTGTGGCTCCTGTGAGAAGAACCTAGAAGCTGCCCCATGTTAGGTAAGGGCCCCGGTACTGACCAGAGCCGAGCCAACAAACGACATTGTTTGAGCCGGAGCAGAAGTCCCCTGCGGCCTGTGGTGAGGACCATGGTGAAGCAGGATTCCATGCTGCAGCCCCGCTGCCACAGTTACCACCGTGGGCACCCTCTCAGCAAGAACCAGAGGGAGTGCCAGAGTGGATGTCTCCACAGTAACAGACGCCACTTTGTGGGGCACTCATGTTCATAAAATTCCATTGAACGTCAAAGGACCAATTGGGAATGACTATAATTTATTGCTGTTAGGATGATCAATTACATCTTTGACCAGATTGTTTGTTTTGCCAAGGATAATTGATGCCGAATATAATGGACAAAAAAAAAAACAAAAACAAAAACAGGACGCGGAGTAGTGTTGCGGTGAGACGCGGAATAGGGTCACCGAGAGACGCGGAATAGGGTCATGGAGAGACATGGAACAGAGCCATGGAGAGACGCGGGATGTGGCGAGATGCGGGATGCAATATTGTATCAGACTCTACCATTCCTCCACAGACAGTTGATATATCTATGGTGTTACATAATTTGACAGATGTACAAACATTCCTGGGTAATATTCAGTGGGTTCGGCACATTGTAGGGATCACTAATGACGACTTAGCTATATTATTACCTTTATTGCGAGGAAGAAGCGCAGAGCAGGAGATTAAATTAACAAATGGGCAATGGCAGGCTCTTTCAAAAATAGTTTCTAAGGTTGCAGCCAGCACTGCTTGCAGACGTATAGCAGAAGTTGCACTCTACTTAGTAGTTAGCAATCATGTGTCTCATCCATTTCCGGTGATTGGTCAGTGGCAAAAAGAAAAGGGGGAGAGTAAGGGGCGACAAAGACAGAAACGGTACCAGGAGGATGCCACTGACACTAACAGCACTGGGAATAGGGATAGCATATGTGAAACAGGAGATAGCAAGAGTGTAATGATAGGACAGAATTTTCGAGTCCTGGAGTGGATTTTTCTACTGATTCAGCCAAAAACAAATGTTCAAACACGGGCGGAAGCTATCGCAGAGTTAGTACGTAAGGGTCATTCTCGGAGTATTGAGATCAGCGGACAGGAACCAGGAGATATTAGTCTGCCGATGGCTCGGGATCATCTGGAAAGGTGTTTACAGCAGTCTATACTGCTACAAGAAGCTGTGTTAGGTTACCCGGGATTGGTACATTCCCGAACTCCAAAGGGGCCTCTCTGGCAAGTTATAAGATCATATAAATGGCAGGTAATACCACAGCTTTCATCCCAACCAGTGGTGGGACGCACTGTATACACTGATGCAGGTGCGGCAAATGGGAAGTTGCTGATAGTGATTCTAATACTGCCAGCAGTGCTTGCACTTGTGACCAAGATCAAGCCACGACAAAATCTGTGGGTGACATGGGCTAATCAGACTGGTATATCAGAACTTTGTGTGTCCATGGCATCGTCCATGGACCCGTTCAGGACTTGCCTCATAAATATGCCTGTGTATGACCCTTCTGAGTTTGGCCAGTATACTACCAACAATTGCTAGTGCCTCATCTGTAGCTGTGTGCTCAGTGAAAGTGATAAATTTGCTTACTGTCCAGCTGCCCTGGGATCCACAAGAGTTACAGTTACTTGGGTCTCAGAGTATCGGGAACACATCACAGAATTGGACTCAAACATGTTTTGTGTTCGGAAATTTACAGCAAAGATTAAATCCTTCCAAAAAACACAATCCAACAGGGTGGACAAATGTGACTTCAGAAGGGCCATATGGGTACAGAAATACAAATAACAACTGTGGTTACAATGACACTGCTAGGCAGGGTTTAGGGGCTTATGGCACGGAGACAAGGGGTAACAACTATAGCGTTTGGAACAATTGTACAGCTATGGCCTCACCTCCTGATGTTTTTCTGATTTGCAGGGATAGGGCCTGGCAAGGTATCCCTGCAAATGCTATCGGAGGTCCATGTTACTTAGGTAAACTTACTATATTTGCTCCTAGCTTGTCACAGTTGTGTAAGATCACCAGACATCAATGGGCATTGCTCACACCGGATTGCAATGATAATGTTGAGTCACTTGGTGTTGCAGGTAGAGCGGCACTGGCAATTTTCGTGCCAGGAGTGGCATCTGCGGCCGCACTTAATAATTTAGAAAAATTGGCATGCTAGGCCAAGAAACAAGCCAATGCCACGACAGAAATACTTGAGGAGATGTTACCAGATCAAGATAGTCTGCGACATGCGCTTTTACAGGATCGAGCTGCTATTGACTTCTTGCTTTTGGCTCAAGGGCATGGGTGCGAGGATGTTGAGGGAATGTGCTATTTGAACCTTTCTGATCATAGTGAGTCAATTCACAAATCCATTACTTTCCTGAAAGAGCACATGAGAAAGATTCAATATGATAGATATTAATCCCTTCTATCAGTGGCTCACTGATTTGTTTGGGACGATGCATAGATGGTTACTGGGATTAGTCAAAGAGGGATTAGTCAAAGAGGGATTAAGGATTCTGTTTGTTGTGGTGTTAATCATCATTGCGTGTTGTATTGTAATAAACATGGTTAAAAGGTTACTTGCAAAACTGTTACATCGGGCTTGGTTTGCTCAAAAAGAAAAAGGGGGAATTGAGGGATTTTTGAAACAGCAAGGACTTGCTGCAGCTGAGCAAACCAAGCTACCAGGATGACTATGAGAAGTTCCCATGACGATGTTCCCTTATTGCCCGATTGAGGAATTAAAAATATTGTTGCCAGCAGCTGGCTTCAAGGACAAGATCTACATGACTGCTAATCACAAGGAGGTTGTTTTCTTGCAGGTGGGGTTGTTCTCTTGCAGTTGTTTGTCTGAGTGCTTTTGACCAATAATCTTGTGTGAGACACTATCCGCCCCTGCTAAATTTGCTATAAAAGTCAGGCTATTCGGGTAATAAAGGTGAGCATGATCTGACCATACTGGTGTCTGTTGTGCTTTCGGCCGTTATTCCTGCAACACTGATTTGATCTAGGAGAGGCACCCCACCAGTTGGTGGCTCTTGTTTGAATCAGGTCGGGACTAACGCCATCTTGAACCTGAATAAAGGCAAGCAAAGATCTTAATTTTTTTATGAGCTCCCTTATCGGCTGCAGCACTATATTTTGCCCATAATTCGGCATGCCAAGATCCGAACGAAGACAATGGAGCCTTTAAGTATTTAAGGCGTATACCGTTCGGTTGGGTGGGATTCGGTTGCCTGTGTGTGTAAGAGTGTGACTGAGACGGAACTCAGTTCCAAAGCAAGTGTGGAGGTCTTCTAACCGCAGTTCCAATCTCCCTCAAGGGAGTTGGCTGTGGAAGGACCGAAACGATTCCTATAGGATTCATGGGTGGGTGATAGGTCCTAAATCCCCTGAAAGACACTCTTCTAAGTTAATCAAGGGCTGTGGGAATTGTCACAGTAAAATTCCTAGATGGGTTAGACAAAATTGAAGACCAAGGACCATAAGAAAGGAAGCAAATTACCAGACATACCACCAGAAAGTCCATTAGGAATAATGATTGGAAATTGGAACGATAGGGGCCCCAGAAAAGGAAAGAGTAAATTAAAAACAGTCCAGTATTGTATGATAGAATGGCCAAAGGAGCCTTTAAGACCACATGCCATTTGGCCTGTTTTTGGATCCATTGAAGACTGGATCTGCCAGGCCTTAAATATACATGTTAATTCAAAGGAACCTTTTAGCCAGGAGGAAAGTGATTATGCAGGATTATGGATCAGGACTTCACGTTTTTTCCAGCCTCAATATTTACACTAAAAGCAAATGAGAAATATGAAGAAGAAGAAAAAATGGAAAAAGAAAAAGATGATGAATGGGAGCCATTGGATAACCTATCACCTCCATATCCTAACAATCCACCCCTGGTAGCGGCTCCCCCTCGGGTGGCCATAATATCTCCAGCAGTTGCTTCTGCCTCCACCACCAACAGCACCAGAATCAGACCGACCTCCAGCTGAATGTACGAGAATGTGAGGAATGTTTTAACAATTCCAATTCGTGTCCATAAATTTGTGTCCATAAAGAATAATTCTGTTTGAATCCTGTCTGCCTCTGGGCCCTGCACTGGAAATTTAATTCTTGAACCACAGATGCAGTGTGTCCCAGTCTCCCCCTCATTCCAGTCAATTTATCAAGTCTTCAGAAAACACTCCTTAAATTTATGAACCTGTTTGCTTTTGTTATTCCTGACTTCTAGTTCTAACAGTTACAGTTTTTTTCTGTCTTCTTCGAGATTGATTTAACACTGCTATAGATGTTATGTAGATGACTGTAAATAGCTGGGAAAGAATGTTTTAATTGCTCGTGAGTCGTCAACCTGTTTGGGAGTTTCAGAACAACTGATAATAACCGGTGACTGCTGGTGACTGTTATGAGATCCTTGGTATCTGGCCAGGGGGGCCAAGAGATTAAGAGGAAGAAAAAAGAAGCTGAAGGACGGTTGGGAGACAAGACCTGTGGAGAGTGTATAGAGAGTGTTCCATAAACTTGGAATAGTGCCGAGTAAGTACAAAGGGTGAGAGGAAGACTACGAGCCTTCAGCATGAAAGACCCCTAGAGACCCCCAGAGGAGATTGATGCGCATGCTCCAGTAGGAGGAACCGGACCCCGGAAGCTAATTATAATAATCTACTTTTTTAGAAGTAGTAATGAATATGTATTAGTCTAGGTGCATAAAAATCAGCTGCTTGATGTAACTGGTGTGCGTCCTGGTGGAGCGGAGACTCCCGGTGCACCCAGCGCTGTTTGCTTACCTCTATTCCTTTATAATCTTTTAATAAATCCTATTTTTTTATTTAATCCTAATTTGAATCCTGAGCCATTTATAACAATTTGGGGGCTCGTCCGGGATGGCTATAGTTCCTGAATTCTGATTTAATCTAGGAGAGGCGCCCCACCATTTGGTGGCTCCTGTTTGAGTCAGATCGGGACTAATGCCATCCTGAACCTGAATAAAGGTAAGCAAAGAATTTGATTTTTTTTGAGCTCCCTTGTTGCCGGCTGTTTTTTGCCCGTAATTCTGCGCGCGAAGATCCGGACGAAGACGACAGAGTCGTTTGGATACCGTTCGGTTGGATTCCGGTGTCCGGAATCGAACCGGATGAAGACGACAGTCGTTTGGATACCGTCTGGTTCGATCCCAGACGAAGACAGCAGAGACGCTGGTGGATACCGTCCGATTGGAGTCTGGACGAAGACGACTGATTCGTAAGATACCGTCCGGTTGGGTAAGGGTACGGTTGCCAGTTTTTGTGTGTGAGAGTGTAACTGAGACTTCTAAAGTCAGCGTGGAGGTCTTTTTGTTTTCTCACTGGTTCTAATCTCCTGTCGGGGGGGCTGGACTGGTGAGAAGAGGGATACGTGGGTGGGTGATAGGTCCTAAACCCCCTGCAAGACACTCTCACTGGGCAACCAAGGGCTGTGGGAATTGCCACTAGTAAAATTCCCAGATGGGTCAGATAAAATCGAAGACCAAGGACCAGAAAGGGAGCAAATTACCAGATATATGACCCAAAAGTCCATTATGAATAATGATTAGAAATTGGAACAATAGGGGCCCCAGAAAATTAAAGAGTAAATTGAAAATGATCCAGTATTATATGATAGAATGACCAAAAAGAACCCTTAAGACCCCCTGTATTTTGATCCACGGAGGATGGGGTCTGTCAGGCTTTGAACGTTAATAGTAGAATACCCGTGGATCCAGAAAAGAGCAAGCTGAAACATTGGAATTAGAAATTAGAGAGCAATTGATTAAGAATGAATATGTGCTACATTTGTGCCTGTGCTGCACTTATACCACCTGATAACAGGAGCCTCTCGGACCCCGAGAACCAGATCAAAAACAACCTCACGGTTCAGACTTTAACCAAGGGGTCTAAGATAAGGAGGAGTGTTCACAAAGGGACAGGTTATGTGTGTGTATAGGAATGTTTATGTATATGTAACTTTTTACTAAAGCAACGTTAGGCCTGCACGACTTTGGGGGGGACTACCCGCCCCGTGCTGCACGGAACTGAGTAAACATACCTACTTTACAATCCTACTGATTGTGGAGTCAGCTTTCTGAGAGTCATTTTGGTGAGCCAGGCAGGAGACACTCTGCTCGGCTGCGGGATCGGCTGTGGCACGGACGCCCCTAGGTGCACCCTGAGTGTTTTTGCTCGGAGGGGACTCCACTCTCAGCTGCTCACCGCAGGAGCGGAGATCTCCTGAAACTGCAGACAAACGGTATGTTTTCGGCTGCTGGAGGGATACTAACTGGAGTGTTAATAATTGTATGTGTTTTTATGTATGTATTTTGTGTTGAAAGTATTTGTGTAAATGTAAGGGTTTGAAACAAAGTGTTACAAGTCACTTCACGAAGAACACAGTCAGAGACAATATTTATTTGGTTGGTTATCATTCTAAATTATATTCCTGTGGTATGAATGAGATGTGCTGGAGGCCTCCGTGTGCGATGGTGCTGTGTGAGTGAGACGCAGCGTTGCTGCAAAGCGAGTGCAGAGTTCCGATCCGTGGTTCTGTACTCTCCGCAAGGGGAGTGGGCAGAGACGAACAAAGTGCTTGACAGACTGAAAAGAAGTGCTGTTTTATCCAAGTTTTGAGTGGTGGTGCCTAATATATGGGCCCGGTGTATCTTGTGTATCCTATTTTTGCTCTTAAATGTTTTGACTGTGACAAGAAAAAGGCAGGAGCATGATATGACATGCTTCCTGCAACATATGAGGCCCGCACAGGCAGAGACCTGGACTCGCTGAGACCTGAACAGGCCGAGAGACCGGAGCGGCGCCGAGAGCCTGGAGCGGCGCCGGGAGAGCCGAGACACTACGGAGGGACTACCGCTGGATGGAGAGAGCCCTGAGAGACGCTGCAGAGCCACGGACGGCTCTGAGAGACACAGAATAGACCTGACATAAGCTGCAAAACGCGGGGAAATTGAAGTAATTGCGGAACATCCGAGATCGAGTTGCTACGAGAGACCAGAGGCGCCAGTGGACACCGGTAGCTGACCCTCACCGTGAGGCGAGTCGGCACAGAGCAGAGGGGCGGACATCAGGACCCTGCAGCCTGTCTGACATAACCATGGAGGCAGCGGCAGCAGCGGCTGTGCTGCTTCACTCTGGCATTCTTTTTATAAAAGGTTTATCTTGCAATGCAAAAAAAACTATTAGTCCCCAGATCGGTGTTATAACTATTACTAATGATGACTTAGCTCTATTGCAGGGCAGGAGTGCAGAGACGCTGATTACACTGCCGAATGACCACCGGCAAGCTCTTTCACAAACCTAAGGTTGCAGCTGGCACTGCCTGCAGCCGTATAGCAGACGTTCCACTCTCTTTCCTAACTAGTAATCATGTGTCTCATCCATTTGTGGTGAATGGCCAGTGACAAAAAGAAAAGGGGGGAGACAAAGACAGAAACGGTACAAGGAGGATGCCACTGACACTAACAGCATGGGTAATAGGAGTAGTATAAGTGACACAGGTGACGGTGCGGGGTGCTCTGCCTGCTGCTCGCCTTCGCCTGACTGTGCACTGCTGCCAACGGTGCTAGAGTAAAATGTGAAGACTGCTCAGATGGCAGTGATGAGAGTGCTTGTGTGAAGAAGATGTGTCCTGAATCTGACTTTGTGTGCATAGATATCAATAAAGCGTGTAACCAGCAGAGAGACTGCAAGGACTGCGGTGATGAGCAACAAGAAGTAGGACTGCTGTATCTGAGGGAGCTTCTCTATATCCCCTAAGAGAGGTAAACCTCGGAGGCAATCAGGGAGGCATTGGGTTTGTAGCAGTCCCATTAAATACCACAGATGTAAGGAATTTCAAGAAAGAAATGGGGACTCTATTAGATGACCCCCTCGGAGTAGCTGAAAAACTGGACCAATTCGGAGGAACGGGCTAAAGTTGTGCCAGGGGTGTTTGAGGCTGGATATTAGGAAGAACTTCTTTACTGAGAGGGTTGTGAGGCATTGGAACGGGCTGCCCAGGGAAGTGGTGGAGTCACCATCCCTGGGGGTCTTTAAAAGACATTTAGATGTTGAACTTAGTGATATGGTTTAGTGGAGGACTTCTTAGTGTTAGGTCAGAGGTTTGACTCGATGATCTTGAGGTCTCTTCCAACCTAGATGATTCTGTGATTCTGTGAAAGAAGACCCTAGCAATTACAGGCCTGTCAGTCTCACGTCAGTGCCTGGTAAAATTATGGAGAAGATGATTCTTGAAGTTATTGAGGCATACCTGGGGGACAATGCGGTCATTGGTCCCAGCCAACACGGGTTCACGAGGCATAGGTCCTGACTAACAAATTTGATTTCCTTTTATGATAAGATCACCCATCTAGATGACCAAGGGAAACCAGCTGATGTGATCTTTTTGGACTTCAGCAAGGCTTTTGACACAGTAGCTGAAAAACTGGACCAATTCCTAGGCCCCAATACTTATACCTGGGAAGAAATACAGTCCATTTTAAGAATCTTATTTACTGCTGAGGAAAGGGGAATGATTAGGCAAGCCGGAATGAGGATTTGGGAAAGACAGAATCAAGCAGGACCCCCGGGAGACCAAAAATGGCCAAATGGGGATCCCCACTGGGATCATCAACAACCCCAAGGAAGACAGAATATGAGGGGTTTTAGAACATTAATCATACAGGGAATAAGGGAAGTGGTTCCCTGAGGGCAAAACATTAATAAAGCATTTAATGAACAGCAAGGGAAAGATGAGTCTTCAATGGAATGGTTGGAGAGATTAAGGAAAAGCCTACAAATGTATTCAGGAATTAATCCGAATACAGTGGTTGGAACCGCACTCCTTAGAAGACAATTTGTAGCTAAATCCTGGGGGGGCATAAGAAGAAAATTAGAAAAGCTGGAAGACTGGCAAGAGAGAGGAGTAGAAGAATTATTTAGGGAAGCACAGAAAGTATATGTTAGAAGAGATGAGGAAAAACAAAAAGCAGAAGCCAAGATCTTTGTAGCAGCAGTAAGAGAAAGTCAGAAAAAGACCTATTCTGGAGAGAGGAGGGAAAAAGGAATAGAAAAAAACCCTAGGGGGCAGCCTTGTCGAGAGAGATTCACAATTCCCGTCTGTTACTATTGCAACAAGAAGAAACTGTCATAAGCAGGAACAAGATGAGAAAATATTCAAAGAATAGGGGTGTCAGGGGCTATATCTTCTGGGGACTTCAACATCAACAGAGCCCTTGATAAAACTATTAATTGGTCCCCATAAAGAGGAAGTTTTATTTTTAATGGACACAGGGGCTAAAAAATCCACTATTCAAAAATTTCCAAAAGGAATAGAAGAAGGGAAGACTTATATGTCAGTAGTAGGGGCAAAAGGAGAGCCTTTTAAGGTAAATGTCTTGAAAGATGTCCTGGTTTCAGTTAGAACAGAGTTAATTTTCTTCCTAGTAGTTGGTAGGGTGCTATGTTTTGGCTTAGGATGAGAAAAGTGCTGATAACACCCCGATGTTTTAATTGTTGCAGAGCAGTGCTTATACTAAGCCAAGGACATCTCAGCTTCTTGCTCTGTCCTGCCAGCGGGCAGGCTGGGGGTGCAGCAGGAGCTGGGAGGGGACAGACCCAGGACAGGTGACCCAAACTAGCCAAAGGGGTATTCCATACCATCTGATGTCATGCTAAACAATATATAGGGGTGGCTAGCCGGGGGAGGGGGGCTGGACTGCTCGGGGTTAGGCTGGGCATCGGTCAGCGGGTGGTGAGCAACTGCATTGTGCATCACTTGTTTGTACACATTATTAGTAGTAGTACTATTATCATCATTGTTATTATTATTATTGTTATTATTACTATTATTATTATTATTTTCCTGTCTTAATAAACTGTCTTTATCTCAACTCACGGGCATCACTTTCCGTTTCTCTCCCCCATCCCAGAGAGGGAGGGGGGAGGGTGAGTGAACGGCTGTGTGGTGTTTAGCTGCCAGCTGGGTTAAACCACGATAGATGTGAAAGTGTCACCCCACACAATAATGTCATCGATGTACTGCAGATGTTCAGGAGCTTCCCCCTGCTCTAGCGCAGACTGGATCAGTCCATGGCAAATGGTAGGGCTGTGTTTCCACCCCTGGGGCAGCCTATTCCAAGTATATTGGACTCCCCTCCAAGTGAAGGCAAATTGTGGCCTGCACTCTGCTGCTAGAGGGATGGAGAAAAATGCATTAGCAATATCAATTGTGGCGGTACGCCACAATTGGCTGCCTTCGATTCAAGTTCGTACTGAAGTTCCAGCATGTCCGGCACTGCAGCACTCAGTGGTGGCGTCACTTCGTTCAGGCCGCGATAGTCCACTGTTAGTCTCCACTCGCCATTAGACTTTCGCACTGGCCATATGGGACTATTGAAAGGTGAATGGGTCTTGCTGATCACTCCGTGGTTCTCCAATTGATGAATTAGCTTATGGATGGGAATCAGGGAGTCTCGGTTGGTGCGATATTGCCGACGGTGCACAGTTGTGGTAGCGATTGGCACTTGCTGTTCTTCGACCCTCAGCAACCCCACAACAGAGGGGTCCTCTGAGAGACCAGGCAAGGTAGACAATTGTTTAATGCCCTCTGTCTCTAAGGCAGCTATACCAAAAGCCCACCGGAACCCTTTTGGGTCCTTGAAATATCCTCTTCTAAGATAGTCTATGCCAAGGATACATGGAGCATCCAGGCCAGTCACAATGCGGTGCTTTTCCCACTCATTCCCAGTCAGACTCACTTCAGCCTCCAATACAGTCAACTGCTGAGATCCCCCTGTCACTCCACAAATATAGATGGGCTCTGGTCCTTTATAGCTCGATGGCATTATAGTACATTGTGCACCGGTGTCTACTAAAGCCTTATACTTCTGTGCGCGTGATGTGCCAGTCCATCGAATCCACACAGTCCAATAAACTCGATTGTCCCTTTCCTCCCCCTGGCTGGAGGCAGGGCCCCCCTAATCCTGGTCAGAATCTTCTTCGTTTCTGTGTTTGAAGGACTGTCTGCTGGAAGTTGGAGCAGCAAACTTTTCGGAGAATCCCTTTTTCCTGATTGTTTTCTTTTGCAACTCACGTACCCGTGCCTCTAGGGTTGCGGTAGATTTTCCATCCCATTTTCTCATGTCCTCTCCATGGTCTCGTAAGTAAAACCACAGGGTGGCACGGGGTGAGTACCCACCATATCGTCTTCCTTGTGTGGGTGAACGCCTACCCCTGACAGCTGAGACACTGCTTTGTACAGGTACGGAGGAGAATAATCTCTCTTCAAGTGTGTGAACCTTTTCAGAAAGTTTCTCCCAAGTGTTCTCTTTTGGTCGTTGGACACTGGTTGGTTCAGGTTGGGGGGAAGATAGATTCTCTTTAAGTTGGTGGAAGTCTTCAGAAAGTTTCTCCACAGCTGAGACGCAGGCCTGTAAGGAAGAGGAAAGACTTTCTTCGTACTGCCGGAGTTGTTTAGCCGCTTCATCCACTGTGGGTTCCTCATCCTCTTTCCAGGCCATTATTGCCAATGAGCTGGCATATGATGATGGTGCACTCCGTACAAACTTCCGCCACATGGGTCGTGTACACTTGACTTCATCTGGGTCTTTGGATGTTTGTCTGAGGTCTGGATCCTCATAAATCACTTCCCGTACGGCTAATTCCCTCAGGTACTGGATTCCCTTCTCCATAGTGGTCCACTTGCCTGGTAGACATACAAGTTCTTCCTTGAAGGGATACCTTTCCCTCACAGCTGAGAGGAGACGCCTCCAGAGGCTGGTGGATTGTGCTCCATCTGCAATTGCTTTGTCAATGCCGGCATCTCGAGCAAGGGATCCTAGCCGCTTGGCTTCCCTGCCGTCTAATTCCACACAATTGGCTCCAGAGTCCCAGCACCAGAGCAGCCAGGTGACAAGCTGCTCACCTATACAGCGACCAAAATCTTTTCGCACATCTCATAGCTCGCGCTCGTTTAGGCTTCGGGTAGTTACTGTTGCTTTTTCGGCATCCTCATCTTCCTCCTCCTGAATCCTTGATGGCCCAGCGTCGTCGTCATCTTCGTCATCTCTATACCTAGTTTTGGCAGAAGCCTTACCTGGATTGGCAGAAGACTCTCTGCGTTCTAAACGACCTGAATCTCTATACCATTTTTTCACCTTCTCTACAGGGGCAGCTTGCACTGCTACTGCTCGTTTCTCTGACTTTGTTACAGGGTCTGCCACAGAGGTTGGAATACCCTATGCAGGGGCAGCTTGCACTGCCACAGCTCGTTTCTCTGACCCCGTTACAGGGGTTGAAATACCCTCTGCAGGGTCAACTTGCACTGCTACAGCTCGTTTCTCTGACCCCGTTACAGGGGTTGAAATACCCTCTGCAGGGTCAACTTGCACTGCTACAGCTCGTTGCTCTGACCCCGTTACAGGGGTTGGAATACCCTCTGCAGGGTCAACTTGCACTGCTACAGCTCGTTTCTCTGACGCGGCTGCTGGAGCTGGAGCGGCTGCAGGAGCTGGAGCGGCTGCTGGAGCTGGAGCGGCTGCAGGAGCTGGGACTGGAGTAGCGGCAGGAGCTGGAGCTGGAGCGGCTGCAGGAGCTGGAGCTGGAGCAGTTGCAGGAGCTGGGACTGGAGTAGCGGCAGGAGCTGGAGCGGCTTCAGGAGCTGGAACTGGAGCGACTGCAGGAACTGGGACTGGAGCGGCTGCAGGAGCTGGGACTGGAGTGGCTGCAGGAGCTGGGACTGGAGCGGCTGCAGGAACCGGATCTGGAGTGGCTGCAGGAGCTGGGACTGGAGCGGCTGCAGAGTCCACCGTAGGGGTCACAGTGGCCGTTGGATCTGTCACAGGGCTTGGAGTGGCCGCAGGGTCTGTCACTAAGTTGATAGCAGTATCAATGGCAGCTCGATAGGCATGAGCCAGGCCCCAGCATGTTACAATGATTTGTGTTTGGGGGTTGGCCTGTTCTCCCATGATGCCTGGTGACAGGACGAGGGGGAATGGGCTAAAGTTACGCCAGGGGAGTTTTAGGTTAGATGTTAGGAAGAATTTCTTTACTGAAAGGGTTGTGAGGCATTGGAACGGGCTGCCCAGGGAGGTGGTGGAGTCACCATCCCTGGAAGTCTTCAAAAGACGTTTAGATGTAGAGCTTAGGGATATGGTTTAGTGGGGACTGTTAGTGTTAGGTCAGAGGTTGGACTCGATGATCTTGAGGTCTCTTCCAACCTAGAAAATTCTGTGATTCTGTGATTCTGTGTTACTTTGGAACTGCCAGAATCATGACACCTTTTTTTCAAGCATTCTGCCAGTTTTTGAGGATTTTGCCATTGTTCAGGGGTGAATTTCCAAAACACTGGGGGTGCCAACTGTTCTAGATGCCTGCCCATATCCACCCATACTCCCTGCCACCCACAACTATACTGCCTCCGGGCAGATCTCCGGATGAGCTTCCTAAGTAGTTGTTTAACTTTAAGCAGGATCTGAAGTGCATTCATGAGGCAGAACAACAAGACTATGGTAGTCTGAGTATCCCAAGAATATTCAATATCTTGGAGAGCTATTGTGACAAGCTCAGGGGATAAGAGGGTGGTGAAGGAGGAAGGCAGAGTGATCCAGGAGGATACAGGGGTGGTGAAGGAGAAAGGGAGAGTAATCAAGTAAGAAAAAATATCTTCCCCTTTCCCCTCCACAGATTGACTCTCTAATGGAGAAAAACAATAGGTATAATTGCTAATAGTTCCCAAGATACTGTTTCCAAAGTACAGAGTCCACGATGTTACTGAGTATAAATACCAAGTTAGAGTCATGACCAGATATCTTATCATCTCATAAGCCATTGCTATAACACTCAGTACCATAATGATCTGAAACCAGGGCCCGGAGAGGATAAACAACACTACAGAGAGCAAATACGGAAAATAATGTACTATAATACTCAATTTGGAAAACAGGCGCAGCAGAGTTGAGATTAAAGCAATCAGCATCATGACAAGTGACTATTAAGCAGGTCTAATCCTTACACCAATTTTAGTTTAACACACTCTGATCAGATCTGCCGTTATCTCAACCCTTCGAGCCCCACGTTGGGCGCCAAAAAGACTGTCGTGGTTTAACCCGGCCGGCAGCTAAACACCACGCAGCCGTTCGCTCACCCTCCCCCCTCCCTCTCTGGGACGGGGGAGAGAAACGGAAAGTGAAGCCTGTGAGTTGAGATAAAGACAGTTTAATAAGACAGGAAAATAATAATAACAACAATAATAATAACAATAATAATAATAATGATACAATGGTGATAATAGGAAAGTAATAATAGTATGTACAAACAAGTGATGCACAATGCAATTGCTCACCACTCGCTGACCGATGCCCAGCCTAACCCCGAGCAGTCCGGCCCCCTCCCCCCGGCTAGCCACCCCTATATATTGTTTAGCATGACGTCAGATGGTATGGAATACCCCTTTGGCTAGTTTGGGTCACCTGTCCTGGGTCTGTCCCCTCCCATCTCTTACTGCATTCCCAGCCTGCCTGTTGGCAGGACAGAGCAAAAGGCTGAGATGTCCTTGGCTTAGTATAAGCACTGCTCTGCAACAATTAAAGCATCGGGGTGTTATCAGCACTCTTCTCATCCTAAGCCAAAACACAGCATTCCACCAGCTACTAGGAAGAAAATTAATTCTAACTGAAACCAGGACACTGGGTTAAACCACGATAGATGTGAAAGTAGAAACAGAGAAGAAAATTTGTTTTAATGATTTACTTTTGCTCACTGAAGCGGAGTACAATTTACTAGGAAGGGATTTGATTTTGAGATTAAACTTAAGCATTCAAAGCCAAGGGGATAAATTGCAGATCAAATTATACACTTTAACACAGAAGGATGAAGAATTCATTAACCCTTCAGTGTGGTATAAGGAAGGGGAGACTGGAAAGATAGAAATGGATCCCATAAATGATCCCATAAATGATCCCATAAATGTTCAAATCCCATAAATGATCCCATAAATGTTCAAATAGTGGATCCACATCATCCAATTAGAATCAAACAATACCCTATACCAATGGAGGTATAAAATCTGGAAGACTGGCAAGAGAGAGGAATAGAATAATTATTTAGGGAAGCACAGAAAGTATATGTTAGAAGAGATGAGGAAAAACAAAAAGCAGAAGCCAAGATCTTTGTAGCAGCAGTAAGAGAAAGTCAGAAAAAGACCTGTTCTGGAGAGAGGAGAAAAAAAAATAGAAAAACCCCTAGGGGTCAGCCTTGTCGAGGGAAATCGACAATTCCCGTCTGTTACTATTGCAACAAGAAGGGACATGTTCAGAGGAACTGTCGTAAGCGGGAACAAGACGAGAAAATGTTCAAAGAAGAATAGGGGTGTCAGGGGCTATATCTTCTGGGGACTTCAACATCAACAGAGCCCTTGATAAAACTATTAATTGGTCCCCATAAAGAGGAAGTTTTATTTTTAATGGACACAGGGGCTGAAAAATCCACTATTCAAAAACTCCCAAATGGAATAGAAGAAGGGAAGAGTTACATGTCTGTAATAGGGGCAAAAGGAGAACCCTTTAAGGTTCCTGTTTTGAAAGATGTAGAAATAGAAACAGATAAAAAAATCTGTCTTAATGATTTACTTTTTCTCCCTGAAGCGGAGAACAATTTACTAGGAAGGGATTTGATTTTAAAATTAAACTTAAGCATTCAAAGTCAAGGGGATAAATTGCAAATTAAATTATACACTTTAACACAAAAAGATGAAGAATTCATTAACCCTTCAGTGTGATATAAGGAAGGGGAAATTGGAAAAATGGAAATGGACCCCATAAATGTTCAAATAGTGGATCCACATCGTCCAATTAGAATTAAACAATACCCTATACCAATGGAGGGTCGAAAAGGATTAAAACCCATAGTTGATAGACTTCTGGAAAAAGGAACTCTAGAACCATGTATGTCACATCATAATACACCCATCCTCCCTGTAAAGAAATCGGATGGGTCATACAGAATGGTACAGGACTTGAGAGCTGTAAATCAGCGAACAATCACTAAATTCCCCGTGGTGGCAAATCCTTATACTTTACTAAGTCATGTCTCTCCCAAATATACTTGATATAGCATAATAGATCTGAAAGATGCCTTTTGGGCCTGCCCTCTGGATGAAAAATCCAGAGATTATTTTGCTTTCGAGTGGGAGGACCCTGAAACGGGACAAAAACAACAATTAAGGTGGACTGTGCTACCACAGGGGTTTAGAGAGTCACCAAATCTATTTGGACAAACTTTGGAGAAAGTTTTATGAGATTTCACATTACCCAGGGAGGTAAAATTATTGCAATATGTGGATGATCTATTAGTAGCAGGAGAAACTGAAGAGGGAACCTGAGAAGCTACTATTAAATTGTTAAATTTCCTGGGAGAAAAGGGATTAAAAATGTCTCGATCAAAATTGCAATTTGTGGAACAGGAAGTAAAATACTTAGGACATTGGCTGAGTAAGGGAAGAAAGAAGGTAGATCCTGACAGGGTATCTGGGATCCTGTCCTTAAGACACCCAAAAACTAAAGAGGAAATCTGGCAAATATTGGGATTATTAGGATATTGTAGACCATGGCTTGAAAACTACAGTGAAAAAGTTAAATTCTTATATGAGAAATTAACTAATAACCAACTGAAGTGGTTCACAGAAGATGATCAGAAATTCGAGGAAATAAAAAGGGCATTAATACAAGCACCTGTATTGAGCCTTCCGGATCTGGAAAAACCTTTCTATCTCTTTGTGAACACATCAAAACAGATGGCATATGGAGTTCTTACTCAAGACTGGGCAGGAATTCAGAAACCCGTGGGGTATTGTTCTAAGTTACTCGATCCAGTAAGTAGAGGGTGGCCTGCTTGTCTCCAAGCTTTGGTCACTACGGCATTATTAATAGGGGAAGTTAGGAAGATTACCTTTAGTGCTCCTTTAAAGGTGTATACTCCACACAATGTCAGAAGTGTCTTACAACAGAAAGCAGAGAAATGGTTAACGGATAGCCGGATCCTAAAGTATGAAGCAATACTAATTGACTCCCCTGACTTAGAGCTGAGGGTAACTTCTGCTCAGAGTCCAGCACAATTTTTGTTCAGAAAACCATCAGAGGAATTACAACATAACTGTTTAGAGGTAATTGAGACCCAGACTAAAGTAAGGCCAGATTTAAGGGATACTGAGTTGGAGAAAGGAGAAGCACTGTTTGTAGATGGCTCCTCCCGAGTAGTGGAAGGAAAAAGAAAATCAGGATATGCAATAATTAATAAGGACCTAGAACCTGTGGAATCAGGACCTTTGAGCCCACCATGGTCAGCTCAGGCTTGTGAGCTGCATGCCCTATATAGGGCTCTGGAACTATTAAAGGGGAAAAGTGGAACTATATATACAGATTCTAAATATGCATATGGGGTGGTCCACACTTTTGGGAAAATTTGGGAAGAAAGAGGTTTAATTAATACTCAAGGGAGGAATCTTATACATCAAGAATTAATAATAAAAATTTTAAGGGCATTAAGAGAACCGAAGGAGATAGCAGTGGTACATGTAAAAGGACACCAAAAAGGATTAGATTACTGAACCAGAGGAAATAATTTAGCAGATAAAGAAGCCCAGGAAGCAGCCTTGAGGACTCAGGTCACTAAAATTAATCTAGTACGGGAGGAAGAAAGGGGAGAGGGAGGAGAAAAGAAGTTTACCCTTGAGGAACAACCAAAACTGGAGAAAATAGGTGCTAAATTAGAACAAGGAAAATGGACACTGCCAGACAGGCGAGAGATATTGCCAAAAGCCTATGTGAGGCAAATATTGGAACATTTGCATGCACAAACACATTGGTGTACAAAGACGTTATATGATCATTTACTAAAACAATTTGGTTGCATTGTTTTTTTTTGAAATAGCAAAGCAAATTACACAAGGTTGTTTAACTTGTCATAAAATAAATAAGAAAGTGTTTCAACCAAGCAGCCACGGGAGGGAGAAAAACAGCTTATAGACCTTTCGAGAAAGTACAAGTTGATTTCATTGACTTGCCCAAGGTAGGGAGGATAAAATATCTATTGGTAATAGTAGATCATTTAACACAATGGGTAGAAGCTTATCCCTTAGCATGAGCTACGGCACAAACGGTGGTAAAAATTTTATTAGAACACTTAATACCTAGATATGGGATAATCCAGTCCATTGATTCTGATCAGGGCACACACTTTACTTCTAAAATAATACGATTATTATATTAATCATTAGGTATTCTGTGGGAATACCACACTCCTTGGCACCCACAAAGCTCAGGGAAAGTAGAAAGAATGAATCAAACAATAAAACAACAATTGGCTAAATTAATGAACGAGACACAAATGCCCTGGACAAAATGCTTACCATTGGCACTTCTAAACATAAGAACTAAACCCTACAGTGAGACTGGATTATCGCCATATGAAATGTTATATGGTATGCCTTATTCTCAAGGGATGCCTCTAGGGAACAATGTAGTCGAGGATCGTAATATCCAGAAATACATAATTACCACTGGAAGGAGATTCACACAGAATCACAGAATTTCTGTGATTCAGTTTTCTGTGAAAACTGAACACAGTACTCGAGGTGCGGCCTCACCAGAGCTGAGTACAGGGGGACAATCACCTCCCTAGACCTGCTGGCCACACTGCTTCTTATACAAGCCAGGATGCTCTTGGCCTTCTTGGCCACCTGAGCACACTGCTGGCTCATGTTCAGCCGACTATCAACCAATACTCGCAGGTCCTTCTCTGCCAGGCAGCTTTCTAACCACTCCTCTCCCAGCCTGTAGTTCTTCTTGGGGTTGTTGCGCCCCAGGTGCAGGATCCGGCACTTGGCCTTGTTGAACCTCATACAGTTGACCTCAGCCCATCGGTCCAGCCTATCCAGATCCTCCTGCAGAGCCTTCCTACCCTTGAGCAGATCAACACACGCACTTAACTTGGTGCCATCTGCGAACTTGCTGAGGGTGGACTCGATGCCCTCATCCAGATCATCGATGAAGATATTAAAGAGGACTGGCTCCCGTACCGAGCCCTGGGGAACGCCACTAGTGACCTGCCTCCAACTGGATTTGACTCCATTCACCACGACTCTTTGGGCCCGGCTATCCAGCCAGTTTCTAACCCAACGATGTGTCATTACAAGAGCTAAGAGAAATTGGGATTCTGGCTCAAACACCACCTTCAGGATTTGCAATTCATCAGTTAAAACCGGGAGATAAGGTTCTAATAAAAACATGGAAAGAAGAAAACCTATCTCCCCTCTGGGAAGGACCCTTTCTTGTTTTATTAACTACAGAAACAGCTGTGAGAACTGCTGAGAAAGGATGGACACATGCATCGCGAGTAAAAGGTCCAGTGAAGGAATGGAAAGTAACACCTGAACCAGGAGAAACTAAACTAACCATCAGACGAACTTGAAGAGATCTTCATCAAAGAGTATAAGATAAATTGCTGTGGGAATTTTATTGTAATTACTCCTGTAAAATTAGTAAACAGAGAAACTCCTGAATAGATACCTATTAAGGGAAAAGATTTATTAATAACAGGGATCGGTTAAGTATTATCCCCCTAGAGATAACAATAGGTTATCCGCAGTATACACTGTATTTTTGGGACATAGCCTGCAAATTGGAAAGAGCAAATTTTAAACTCATTTTGGTGCTCAAAAAAGGACACTCCTTAAGATTAAGGAAGAGGACAAGACCGGATAGGGAACCAGTGATGTGGCTTGGAAGGTCTGCCAAGGGCTGCAACCCCTTCGGGCTGTGACCGCCGATCACTATGGCCCTTACCGGACCTCTTCTAGTCCTACTTGGGGTGAGTTCCTTAACCCAGGCTGTTGCAGGAAGCACAGCCGAAAGCACAACAGACACCAGTAGAGTCAGATCATGCTCCATTTTATTGCCCGAATAGCCTAACTTTTATAGTGAACTTAACAGGGGTGGATAGTGTTTCACACAAGATTATTGGTCAAAGCACTCAGAAAAACAACTAGAAGAAAACAACCCCACCTGCAAGAAAAGAACCCCCCTTGTGATTAGCAGTCACGTAGACCTTGTCCTTGAGGCCAGCTGCTGGTAACAATATTTTTCTGAGTTCCTTAATTGGGCGATGTGGGAGTCATTGCCGTGGGAGCTTCTCACAGTTACTCTGGTAGCTTGGTTTGCTCAGCTACAGCAGGCCATGGGATTTTTGCTGTTTCAAAAATCCCTCAACACCAGGCTACAGCCAACAATGGCAGTCAACGTATAGTAACTACTAGAAGGGGATGGCTAAGCTCCCAAACCTTGGTGTATCATATGGTCTATGACTGTAAAGACCAGGAAATAGGAAGCTGCATTTATAACCAAACGTATGCTATGATCCAAAAGAACTCCCTTTATCAATATTGGGTAGAAATGAAGACAAATTCAGAAGTAGGCAGATTAATTGGAACAAGTGAGGTTATAGCCAATTTGAGCACATCGGTGTCGGTAATCTTTGATGCATGTGATATTATAGATAATGATCTAATTGTGGGAGTTTAGAATGGAGACGGTATTATAGTAATCAGCCAAAATACATCTGCCCTGGTGGACGTCAATGTCAAATAAATCCTGATTATGTACCAAGTCAAAAAGCGAGATATCAATCGGCACACCTATGTGGAAGGAAGGGATGGTCCTGTGTATGTTGGGATACTGCAGGCTGGGGATATGATAATCAATGTAGGAATTTACAAGCTTCAATCGCAAGGGGGCGAACAAACAGTAGTTGTACAACCTGTACCTGCAATCTAGTAAATTTAACTCTTATAAATTTGGAGATTTGAAAACAGAAAAAAATATCCAAAATTGGACTTAAGATATATGGACCTGGAGAAGACCCGGGTGTAGTTATTAATATTGAGATCAAAGAAAGGACAGAAGAATCAGTGCAACATAGACTGTTATTCAACTCATTTTATCATGAAATAGAAACAGGAGTGAAATATGAAATCCCCACAGTTGCTAAAATCTATTTGTAAATCTGGCTGAAAATATTGCTAAGTCATTGAATATAACTAATTGTTATGTTTGTGGTGGAACAAATCAAGGTGAACGATGGCCATAGGAGGCTATGGAGAGCAGCATAAGCAATCCCCAAGTATGGAAAACCATGAAAAAGGGTAATAGGAAACAACAATGGGTACTCCAAACGAGTATAATTGGAAGGAGTTGTTGGCAAAATCTAAAAAACAAAGGAAGACAAGTAGGTAACCTGGAGTGTGAAGAGGGTTACCTATGGAATTGTGAGGAATGTTTTAGCAATTTGTGTCAATAGAGAGCTTGAAGGGAAATGTATTTGTAGGCTTTTCCTTGAAGTCTCTGATATCTGGGGGGGGTTCAGAATTACTGCTAACTATTATGACTATTGTATGGGACACTCTGCAACTCTCTGATATCTGGCCAGGAGATTAAGGAGAAGGGGAAAGCTGAAGGACAGCTAAAAGACAAAGCTTGCAGGGGACGCTGCACAAGCCTCTGACATGCAGTCAAGATGGACAAAGGAGAAGGACAAGGAAAAAAAACTGGGAGGAAGACTATGAGCCTTCAGCACGAGAGACCCCCGGAGACCCCCAGAGGGACCACCTAATTATAATAACCCTGTTTTTTCTAGAAGTAGTAATGAATACGTATTAGCCTAGGAGCATAAAAAACAGCTGCCTGATGTAACTGGTGTGCATCTTGGTAGAGCAGAGACTCCCGGCGCACCCAGCGCTGTTTGCTTACCTCTATTCCTTTAATAAATTGTAAACTTTGATTATAATCCTATTTTGTGACTTAGCCATTTATAATAGAATGAAACTCAGAATATCTGGGATAAATGGGGAAACCCACTGGAAATGAATAATCAGTTTAAGAATTGGACCAATGGAACAAGCATACCAAATGGTTGGCCAACTCCTGAAGGACATTATTGGATTTGTGGCAAACTAGCCTATGAATATTTGCCAGAGAATTGGACAGGATCCTGTGTATTAGGAACTACAAGACCCAGTTTTTTCCTGTTACCCATAAGTCGGGGAGATCAATTAGGAGTCCCAGTGTATGTTGAAGCTGATGAGCTAAGAAAAAGGCGCCATAAATGAAGCTTACAAATTGGACAGTGGAAAGATGACGAATGGCCTCCTGAGAGAATCATTGCCTATTATGATCCAGCTATGTGGGCAAAAGATGGATCCTGGGGCTATAGGACCCCAATATATATACTTAATAGAATAATTAGGTTACAAGCTGTGGTAGAAATAGTTGTAAATAGAACCGGAGATGCACTTGGATCAATTGCAAAGCAAATTACCAAGAGAGTCGCTTCTTTGGTGGTTCGGGCTTGAGCCCTGGGAATTTGGCAAGAAGGGGGAGAGCGATTTTATTTAGGCCTCAGTACCTTTTAAACCGCCATATTGATGGATACACAGGAATGATTCCTTGTTTTGTGTGGGCTTACTAACCAAGTGCATGAGAAAAATTGGCATTCGGCTTGAAATTCGGTCCTGTTGAAATGTAAATTTTGTGGAAAAGGTGGTACTGTTTGTCTAGAAGACAGAAGGCTGAGTGTTTCAGCTGTTTTCCTGAAGTTCTGTGGATTTATGATTGGAACGGGGCTCATTGATAATACGAAATAGTAAAGTTTGTATGTGGAAAGAAGCATTTAATCCCAGCGAATTCGGAAAATTGGGAAGATTAGGAAAAGATAGTAAAAGTCTGCACTAAAAAGTTTTGCATGGAAATTGAAACAAAGGACAGTAACTAGTAAGGAATAGTAATAAATAAATAAATAAATAAATAAATAAATAAATAAATAAAAGGGAATGGGAAATCAAGGAAATGAGTAATATCCAAAACAAAGACGTTTTAAAGAAAGCCTCCTTGGGTGCATATTGGCACATTGGAAGGATATTGTTAGAAATGGGGGGCACAAAAAGCAAGAGGACTTTCACTAAGTATTGCAATCAATGGTGGCCACTATATAAACTAAATGGCCACTTTATGGATCAATCGACTGTAACACTATCTTGCAATTAATGTTGTTTTTGAGGAGAGAAGGAAAATAGGATGAAATGTAGTATACTGATATGTTGTTTCAGCATCTTAGAGGGAAAAGGCCCCTGACTGAGCCTTTGGTGTTGGCATGAGAAAAGTACAGGCTGGAGAAAGATAAAGGAAGGGTTAAAAGGGTTGTTGAAGGTGTTAAAGGTTGTGTGACATGCAGTATTTAACAGAGCTGTTTGAAGTTGAATGAGCAGGGAAAAAGGATGTAGGAATGTTAATAGTTCTGCCTCAATGGAGGCTGTGCTCAAGATCACCGGTGTGAGCCCTCTGGGGCAGAGGGACCAGGATGGGTCCAAGAGAGTTGTCATGGAAACAGAAAAGCAGCTAACTCTTAAAACAACCTGAGTTCATGTGTGAGCTCAGATTGTCAATGGAACCACTCAGGGAACTGTTGATGATTGCATTCCCCTGACCAACCCCACACTGAGACTATAGTCACCCCGGAAATAATGAATGGTAAATACCAAAATCTGGTTAAATTGGGAATTGAGAATCAGTTCCAACAAGGTCCAAAAGAAACCTCTATGGAATTTTTGGACCAACTTTGAAATGCAATGGAAAACAAAACAAAACAAAACTATTTGGACCTGGCTTCAGAAAACAAACAGAGGCAATTGGCTAGCCTTTTTCTAGGGCAATCAGCCCCTGATATTGGAAAGAAATTGTCTTAGGCTGCAGGATAAATTTACAACAGTCAGGAATGATGGGGACCTGGGGCGTCTACCCTAGCAGGTCCACTGGTTGAAATAAAGCTAGGGAACGAAGAGAGAGGCTTGATTTTTTTGTTGGTTAAGGGAGCTTCTTTCTCTGTGTTAATTAGTCTGTAAATGTAATAGCAGCAACTGGCCAACAGGAAAAGGCATTTTTTTGTTGTTTGTGTTTTTTTTTTTTTGCAATGGTTGAAATTTAAATTGGGAAAAATGATTGGAATTACAAAATGAGAAAAACATCCCAGTTTGGTTCATGGTACTAGATTTAAAGGATGCCTTTTTCTGCCTGCCCGTGGCAACTGAAAACCAGAAACTCTTTGCCTTTGAATGGGAAAATCCTAATAGAGGATGGAAAACTCAGCTTGCGTGGACAGCGTTACCACAGGGGTTCAAGAATAGCCCCACCGTATTCAGGAACTGTGATCTTGAAGCTTGAAAGACCCCTTTGGGAAAAGGGGACATTGTTGCAATACACAAATGATAGCTACTGAAGAAGAAAAGGAATGTGTATAATGGACTATCAGTTTACTAATTATTATTTTTTCGGCACTAATACTCTGAACCCAGCCTCTTTCCTGAGTAACAGAGTTTCCAGATTACCCATTCATGATTGCCTCAAGACCACGGACACGGTATACTCCAGCTGACCAGACTTAAAGGAAACACCCTTAGAAGATGCAGAGAATTGGTATATAGATGGCAGCAGCTTCGTCCGCCAGGGATTTCGCCTCACAGGATATGCGGTAACAAACATCAGCCCAAAAGGTGGAAATCATTTCCTTGATAAGAGCTCTTGAGCTCGCAAACATTTGGACAGATTTGAAATATGCCTTTGGTGTGGTGCATGCACATGGGGCAATTTGGAAGGAGAGAGGACTTTTATCTTCCTCAATTAAACGTGCAGAAGAAGCTGATAGCAGTTATTAGGGAAATAGGAAAAAGGAGGCCCAGACAGGAACAGCCCCAGCTAGGCAAGGAGCAATGTGCCCTATGTAAGAAATTTGGGCATTGGAAAAACAAATGCCCAGAACGCAAAATAAACGGAAAAGGGAACTGGGGAAGGGAGGTGGTAGTCGCGCATGCAAAAGAAGAATGAAGAGGACCGGGGGAATCTACTCCAGCAGATCCGCTGGTTATAAAAATGAAGCTGGGGAAGGAGGGAAAAGAGGTGGAACTTACAGTAGATGTGGGGGCAACATATTCAGTTTTAAATAAAGCATTGGTATCAGTGGGGAATGATTACATTGTAGTGAAGGGGGCAACTGGCCAATCTGAAATATCATATTTCTGCAAACCATTGAAATGTAAATATGGGAAACAGTGGGGCATTCACAAATCCCTATACATACCCAACTCCCCGGAGTCACTCCTAGGGAGAGATTTATTGGAAAGATTACAAGCAACCAATTCATTTAAAAATGGGGAGATTATTCTGGAGGTAAATGATCAAAGATACGTGGAAGTGTTGAGTTTGATATTGACAGCTATTGAGACCAAAGAGGAAATTAGTGAGGAAATCCTAAGTCAAGTGTTTTCCAGAGTATGATCTTCTAATGTACCAGGGAAGGCGAAAAATGCACTTAAACAGTACCTCTTGTCGTGGTTCCGCTCGAGTGGGCAGCTGAGCTCCACCACAGCCGCTCTCTCACTCCCCCTCCTCAAAGAGGAATGGGGAGAAAATATGATGAAAAGGGCTCAAAGCTTGAGATAAGGACAAGAAGATCACGCAGTAATTATTGTAATGGGCAAAACAAACTCGGCATAAGGAGATAGTAAGATTTATTGCTTATTACTAACAAGCTAGAGACGTGAGAAACAAAGGAAAGAAACCAAAAGCACCTTCCCCCTCATCCGCCCTCTTCCACCTCCTCCCCCCAAGCGGCGCAGGGGAACGGGGGAATGGGGGTTATGGTCAGTCTACAGCACTTCTTCTCTGCCCTTCCTTCTCTGTCACTCTCGTCCCCTGTGCTGTGGGGTCCCACCCACGGGATGCAGTCCTTGATGAACTGATCCGGCGTGGGCTTCCCACATGCAGCAGCTCTTCCGGAGCTGCTCCAGATATGGGTCCGTACCACAGGGTCCATCCCTCAGGAGAAAACTGCTCCAACCTGGGTCCCCCACAGGCAGCAGCTCCTGCCAGGTCACCTGCTCCTGCGTGGTCTCCTCTCCACGGGCTACAAGTCCGGCCCAGAATCTGCTCCGGCAGGGGTCTTCCACAGGCGGCAGCCTCCGTCGGTGCAGGGCCACCTGCTCCACCATGGTCTCCTCCACGGGCTGCAGCGTGGAACCCTGCTCCACCGTGGTACTCCATGGGCTGCAGGGGGACATCCTGCTTCACCATGGTCCTCACCACAGGCCGCAGGGGACTTCTGCTCCGGCGCCTGGAGCACCTCTCCCCCTCCTTCTTCGCTGACTTTGGCGCCTGCAAGGCTGTTCCTCACTCCTCTCACTCTCCCAGCTGCTGTGTGGCACAATGTTTTTTTTTTCCCTGTCTTAAATATGCTCTCACAGAGGCGCAAAACAACATCACTTATTGGCTCGGCTCAGGTCAACAGTGGGGTCCTTACCAAACATGGGGCAGCTTCTAGATCCTTCTCACAGAAACCACCCCTATGGCCCCCCTGCTACCAAAACCTTGCCACGTAAACCCACTACACCTCTTGAAAAAGGAAGATAGAGAAGGAATTAGCCCGATAATTGATTAACATGCTTAACACCAGAGCTAACTTGGTTTACCGTTTTAGACCTGAAAGATGCCTTCTTTTGCCTCCCTCTCCATGAAACCAGTCAGAAAATCTTTGTATTTGATTGGAAAAGCCCTAAGAGTGGGTGCAAAACACAGCTCACATGGACAAGGTTGCCTCAGGGCTTTAAGAATTCACCCACCTTGTTTGGAGAACAACTTGCAAAGTTGTTCTTTTGTTGTTCTTTGTTCTTGCAAAGTTGGAGACCTGGGAAGCCCCATCAGGAGAAGGAAGGCTGTTGCAGTATGTAGATGACCTCCTAATAGCCACCCAGACAGAAGAAGCCTGTGTGACCTGGACGGTAAGCCTCCTAAACTTTCTGGGACTCCAGGGGTACAGGGTATCAGCTTTCCGTGAATCATCTGAGGGTCTCTAACCAATTGTATGTCCGATTCGGGTGTGTGGACAGCGCATGGGGTTACAGGGAAAGTGTATGTAGTGGAGAAAAAAGGGTAATAAAGGCCTTCTGTTCAAGAGCCATCAGGAGTCCGTGTCTTTCATCCCTTCAACTCCCCTGAAGACAGATATTCAGGAAGGATATGAGCAGAAACATATTTGCCTTCAAGTGGGAAGACCCTGAAACAGGGCATAAGCAGCAATACAGATGGACAGTTTTACCTCAGGGGTTTACAGAGTAACTGAATTTATTTGGGCAAGTTTTACAGCAGATTTTAGAGCAATTCAAGCTTCTGGAGAGGGTGTTACTGTTACAGTATGTGGATGATCTTTTATTGTCAGGACAGGAGAAAACAGGAAGGAAGCCACTAACAAGCTATTCAACTTTCTGGGAAAACAGGGCTTGAGAGTATAGAAAAATAAATTGCATTGTGTGGAAAGAGAAGTCAAGTATTTAGGGTATCTATTGTCTGGTGGAAAATGAAGAATAAACCCAGAGACGATTCAGAGAACTGTTGAGCTACCCCTACCCAAAAACTAAGAGAGAACTAAGAAAGTTTTGAGGATTAATGGGTTGTTGTTGATTATGGATAGAAGCATAGGCTCAGAAGACAAAACAGCTGTATCTTAAATTATTAGAGGAGGAGCCTAATATACTTGAATGGACAGAAGAGGTAAAGGAGTTCATAGAAAAATTGAAGCAGAGCTTAATCACAGCACCAGTCTTAGCTCTTCCCGCATTAAACATGCCTTTTTATCTCTTCGCTACTGTGGATTGGTGGATCAGCATTGGGAGTATTCATCCAGGAGTGGGGGGATAAATGTCAACCAGTGGCTTATTTGTCTAAACTGCTGGACCCAGTTTCTAGAGGATGGCCTGAATGTATTCAAGCTGTAGCAGTAACTGCTATTCTGGCAGGAAATTAACCTTGGGGGGTCATCTGATAGTACACCAGCTTAAGACGATCTAGACTCAGAGAGTTGGGTGCTTGGCTGACTAATTCTAGGATTTTTAAATGTGAGGCAATACTGATCAATACTGATTGAAAAGGATGATTTAGTGTTAACCACAAAATCTTGCTTGAATCCATCTGCCTTCCTATGGAGAGGAGAAAGGACTGGAAAGGATATAGAACTTAACTGCCTGGATTTCATCAAGTATCAGACTCAAGTAAGATTGATTTACAAGATGTTCCCCTTGAGGAAGGAGATATTCTGTTTATCAATGGATCCTCAAGGGTAGTACAGGGAAGGAGGTATAATGGATATGCTGTAGTGGATGGATTTAGTAAAGAAGTAAAAGAGATGGGCCAATTGCCCAATAACTGGTCAGCCCAAACACATGAATTATATGCCTTGAATGAGGCACTCAAACTTCTTGAAGGAAAAGAGGGAACTGATATAATATAAACTCACTTTAGGATAGAATAAAACTTGTGGTTAAAAGTTAGCAAGGACAAAGTAAACGACATCTTGTTATCTGTAGACCTTTTGTTATGTTTAAGCATCTTGTTATTTGAAAACATCCCAGTATCTGTTAACCCTCAGTCAGGCTGAGACTTGAGATAACTTGAGTCAATTGTCTTGTCTTGTTAACTGAGACTTCCTGTTATCTGCCGACCCTCAGTTAAACTGAAAGCCAACTCAGCATTTTTACAGCTTGGAAAACAACTGATTAAGCAAAGGTGAAAAGTGCATTATGAGGAAGACCTACAGCCTTCCTCCCAAAGACCACTGCCCACATCCTGGAGACCCCGGCCCACAATTCTTGGAAGGCTTTGCGCAAGCGCAAGGACTGATAAGCTAATTAGCATACGAAGCGAGGGTAGGCGGGGTTAGGTAATGAATATGTATGGGTGCTAATTGAATATTCATTGTTTCACTGTATAAATATGAGATATTTTGTCACTTCGAACATGCACGATAGGCGGAAGGATCCCCCATGCATCCAGCGCTGCAATAAAGAACATACCACTTAAGAAAATTTCGGATTTGATCTTTAAATCAGAACCATCTATGTCAATTTGAGATATGCATATGGGGTGGTTCATACATTTAGAAAAATCTGGGAGGAGCGTGGGTTGATCAATAGTAAGGGGAAGGAACTGGTCCATGAAGAGTTTATAAAGCAAGACCTAGATCATTTATTATTACCTACTGGAATTGCAATAGTGCATATAAAAGGGCACCAGAAAGGGAATTCAGTCACTGCCTGAGGGAACCGTGTGGCAGATGAAAAAGCTCGGGAGGCAGCCTTGCAGTCAGAAATCACTGTAAATTATCTAATATCTGAAGTACCATCCACACCAGAAAAACAGATATTTAACTAAAAAGAGAAAGAGGTGTTTAAGGAATTGGGAACCACAGAGTCCAAAAGAAAATGGATACTCCCAGATGGGAGAGAAATGCCGAATAAAGCACTAATGAGGCAAATATTAACTGTTTTACATCAAGAGAGTCATTAGGGAATTTAAGCAGTGTGTGATGCTGTGCTATGGAAATATGTATGTGTAGGAATTTATATACTCTAGCTGCACATGTATGCAGGAGTTGTGTAGTATGTCAAAAGATAAATAGGAAAGTTGGCAGGTGCCAACTGTTACCACAGCGGTGCAGCGGCGGCAATATCATACCAACGAAGACTCCCTGATTCCCATCCATGAGTTGGTTCATCGTCTGGAGAGCCAAGGCATGATCAGCAAGACTCGCTCACCCTTTAATAGTTCTATATGGCCAGTATGAAAGTCTAATGGAAAGGGGAGGCTAAAGGTGGACTACGGTAGCCTGAATGAAGTCACACCACCACTGAGTGCTACAATGCTGGACATGCTAGAACTCCAGTATGAGCTGGAATCAAAGGCAGCCAAGTGGTATGCCACAAGTGATATTGCTAATGCATTTTTCTCCATCCCTTTAGCAACAGAGTGCAGGCCACAGTTTCCTTTTGCTTGAAAGGGCATCCATTACACCTGGAATCAACTGCCCCAAGGGTGGAAAAACAGCCCTACCATTTAACATGGACTGATCCACTCTGCATTGGAACAGGGGGAAGCTCCTGAACACCTGCAGTGGACCTGACCATGGACACTATAGCACAGGTTATTCATGACTTTGAAACATGTGCTGCAATCAAGCAAGCCAAACGGTCAAAGCCTCTTGGGTATGGAGGAGGATGACTGAAATATCAATGTGGGCAGGCTTGGAAGATTGATTACATCACCTTGGCACAGGATATGTTACCAGCCATCCGGTGGTTGCTTCTACTATTTCTGAGTGCGTGGTGCTTGCCGTTGCGGGCTTGAGGGAGGGTGATGTAATTAATCTGCTAGGCCTCTCCATATTTATATGTCAGCTATCGTCCTCCATACCAAAGAGGCTTTGACTGTTTGGCTTGCTTGATTGCAGCACATGTTTCACAGTCATGAATAACCTCTGCTATAGTGTCTGTCCATGGTCAGGTCTACCCCTCGATCACGAGCCCACCTGTAGGTTGCATCTCTACCTTGATGGCCTGAGGTGTCATGGGCACATCGGGCTATAAATAATTCACCTTTATGTTGCCAGTCCAGGTCCACCTGAGCCACTTCAATCTTAGCAGCCTGATCCACCTGCTGGTTGTTTTGATGTTCTTCAGTAGCCCGATTCTTGGGCACGTGAGCATCTGCGTGGTGTACCTTTACAACCAGGTTCTCCACCCGGGGAACAATATCTTGCCATAATGCAGCATCCCCTGCGCTGCCAGTTGTTTTGCTTCCATTGCTGTACTGGGCAAGGTAGACAAATGTTTAATGTCATCTGTCTCTAAGGCAGCTATGCCAAAATCCCACCGGAACCCTTTTGGGTCGTTGAAATATCCTCTTGTAAGGTAGTCTATGCCAAGGATACATGGAGCATCCGCGCCAGTCACAATACGGTGCTTTTGCCACTCATTCATAGTGAGACTCACTTCAGCCTCCAATACAGTTAACTGCTGGGATCCCCCCATCACCCCATAAATACAGATGGGCTCTGGCCCTTTATAACTTGATGCCATTAGAGTACATTGTGCACTGGTGTCTACTAAAGCCTTATACTTCTGTGCGTCTGACATGCCAGGCCACCGAATCCACACAGTCCAATAAACTTGATTGTCCCTTTCCTCCCCCTGGCTGGAGGCAGGACCTCTCTAATCCTGTTCAGAATCTTCTTTGTTTCTGTGTTTAAAGGACTGCTTGCTGGAAGTTGGAGCAGCAAGCTTTTCAGAGAACCCCTTTTTCCCGATTGTTTTCTTTTGTAACTCACGTACCCGTGCCTCTAGGGTCGTGGTAGATTTTCCATCCCATTTTCTCATGTCCTCTATATTGGTCACATAGGTAAAACCACAGGGTGGCACGGGGTGTGTACCCACCATATTGTCTTCCTTGCATGGATGAACGCATACCCCAATAGCTAAGGCACTGGTTTGTTCAGGTGGGGAGGAAGGTAAATTCTCTTCAAGTTGGTGGACCTTGTCATAGAGTTTCTCTACAGCCGAGACCCAGGCCTGTAAGGAAGAGGAGAGACTTTCTTCGTACTGCCGGAGTTGTTTAGCCACTTCATCCACTGTGGGTTCCTCATCATCTTTCCAGGCCATTATTGCCAATGAGCTGGCATATGATGATGGTGCACTCCGTACAAACTTCCGCCACATGGGTCGCGTACACCTGACTTCATCTGGATCTTTGGATGTTTGTCTGAGGTCTGGATCCTCATAAATCACTTCCCGTACGGCTAATTCCCTCAGGTACTGGATTCCCTTCTCCATAGTGGTCCACTTGCCTGGTAGACATAAAAGTTCTTCCTTGAAGGGATACCTTTCCTTCACAGCTGACAGGAGACGCCTCCAGAGGCTGTGAGATTGTGCTCCATCTCCAATTGCCTTGTCAATGCCTGCATCTCTAGCAAGGGATCCCAGCTGCCTGTCTTCCTTGCCCTCTAATTCCACACAATTGGCTCCAGTGTCCCAGCACCGGAGCAGCCAGGTGACAAGCTGCTCACCTATACAGCGACCAAAATCTTTTTGCACATCTCGTAGCTCGCGCTCGTTTAGGCTTCGGGTAGTTACTGTTGCTTTTTCGGCATCCTCATCTTCCTCCTCCTGAATCCCTGATGGCCCAGCCTCGTCTTCTCTATACCTAAACCTAGCAGAAGACTCTCTGCATTCTAAACAACCTGAATCTCTATACCATTTTTTCACCTGTTCTATAGGGGCAACTTGCACTGCGACAGCTTGTTTCTCTGACCCGCCACAGGGGTTGGAATACACAATGGGCCCATCACAGGAGCTGGAACGGCTGTGGGAGCTGGAACGGCTGCGGGAGCTGGAGTGGCTGAGGGAGCTGGAGCGGCTGAGGGAGCTGGAGCAGCTGAAGGGTCCATCGTAGGGGTTGAAGTGGCCGTTGGGCCTGTCACAGGACTTGGAATGGCCACAGGGTCTGTCACTAGGGTTACGGTGGCATCGATTGCAGCTCAATAGGCATAAGCCAGACCCCAGCACGCTACAGTGATTTGTGTCTCTTTGGAACTGCCAGAGTCATGACAACTTTTTTTCAAGCATTCTAACATTTTTTTTAGGATTTTGCAGTTGTTCAGTGTTATATATGGAGTGGTAATTCGTGTTGAGAAAATGGTTGATATTAATAAAGAAGGGGGAGATTTGGGAATGTGTCCATGGGGGTTGGAAAGCCCCATGGTTGAGATAACATTTGACTCTTAATGACGAGGCCATCAGGAATATAAGAGTCTAGAGGGAACAAAGAAGGATGATTCAGGAGACTCCATGCAGTCTCCGGTTTCTTGTTCTCCAGCTGGTCTCTTGTTCTCCAGCCATTAAGGCACAGATGTTTCTGGGTGTTTTCTGTTGTTGTTACATTCAAAGTTGTTTGACCAATGAAAAGTTGTTTTGAAAAGAATTGCTGTGGAGAGAAGGGTATAAGAGGGGAGCCTGCCCTCAAGAAAGAAGAAGAAAAAGATAAAAAAAAAAAAAAAAAGGCAACACGATGAAGTGATGAAGTTACGTCATCAATAAAGAAGCAGGAAAAAGAAGTGAGGGGGAACAGGCTGGCAAAATGGAGACCAGGAAGGGAACAGGTACTTTGATTGCCTCATGAAGGTAGGTTCGGCCAAACTCAGCAAACTGCTCAGAGAAGCTTGTACAGAAAGTCGCTGGAAATAGGTGCACTGGAGCTGGAGAGAAGCTCGAGCTGAGAGAAGAGGACCCGCGCACACAACTGCCTCTCGCTGGTAAGCAGCTGCACATTATGGGGAATCAAACGTCCTTAGGAACAAACACCGTCCTGGTAACCTTACAGCTTATTCTCCTTATTAACAATCGGACAGTTTATGAGCCTGAAATATGGGACCTTCTTGTCCTTATCTCAAGCTTTGAGCCCTTTTCATCATATTTTCTCCCCATTCCTCTTTGAGGAGGGGGAGTGAGAGAGCGGCTGTGGTGGAGCTCAGCTGCCCACTCGAGCGGAACCACGACAAGAGGTACTGTTTAAGTGCATTTTTCGCCTTCCCTGGTACATTAGAAGATCATACTCTGGAAAACACTTGACTTAGGATTTCCTCACTAATTTCCTCTTTGGTCTCAATAGCTGTCAATATCAAACTCAACACTTCCACGTATCTTTGATCATTTACCTCCAGAATAATCTCCCCATTTTTAAATGAATTGGTTGCTTGTAATCTTTCCAATAAATCTCTCCCTAGGAGTGACTCCGGGGAGTTGGGTATGTATAGGGATTTGTGAATGCCCCACTGTTTCCCATATTTACATTTCAATGGTTTGCAGAAATATGATATTTCAGATTGGCCAGTTGCCCCCTTCACTACAATGTAATCATTCCCCACTGATACCAATGCTTTATTTAAAACTGAATATGTTGCCCCCACATCTACTGTAAGTTCCACCTCTTTTCCCTCCTTCCCCAGCTTCATTTTTATAACCAGCGGATCTGCTGGAGTAGATTCCCCCGGTCCTCTTCATTCTTCTTTTGCATGCGCGACTACCACCTCCCTTCCCCAGTTCCCTTTTCCGTTTATTTTGCGTTCTGGGCATTTGTTTTTCCAATGCCCAAATTTCTTACATAGGGCACATTGCTCCTTGCCTAGCTGGGGCTGTTCCTGTCTGGGCCTCCTTTTTCCTATTTCCCTAATAACTGCTATCAGCTTCTTCTGCACGTTTAATTGAGGAAGATAAAAGTCCTCTCTCCTTCCAAATTGCCCCATGTGCATGCACCACACCAAAGGCATATTTCAAATCTGTCCAAATGTTTGCGAGCTCAAGAGCTCTTATCAAGGAAATGATTTCCACCTTTTGGGCTGATGTTTGTTACCGCATATCCTGTGAGGCGAAATCCCTGGCGGACGAAGCTGCTGCCATCTATATACCAATTCTCTGCATCTTCTAAGGGTGTTTCCTTTAAGTCTGGTCAGCTGGAGTATACCGTGTCCGTGGTCTTGAGGCAATCATGAATGGGTAATCTGGAAACTCTGTTACTCAGGAAAGAGGCTGGGTTCAGAGTATTAGTGCCGAAAAAATAATAATTAGTAAACTGATAGTCCATTATACACATTCCTTTTCTTCTTCAGTAGCTATCATTTGTGTATTGCAACAATGTCCCCTTTTCCCAAAGGGGTCTTTCAAGCTTCAAGATCACAGTTCCTGAATACGGTGGGGCTATTCTTGAACCCCTGTGGTAACGCTGTCCACGCAAGCTGAGTTTTCCATCCTCTATTAGGATTTTCCCATTCAAAGGCAAAGAGTTTCTGGTTTTCAGTTGCCACGGGCAGGCAGAAAAAGGCATCCTTTAAATCTAGTACCATGAACCAAACTGGGATGTTTTTCTCATTTTGTAATTCCAATCATTTTTCCCAATTTAAATTTCAACCATTGCAAAAAAAAAAAAACACAAACAACAAAAAAATGCCTTTTCCTGTTGGCCAGTTGCTGCTATTACATTTACAGACTAATTAACACAGAGAAAGAAGCTCCCTTAACCAACAAAAAAATCAAGCCTCTCTCTTCGTTCCCTAGCTTTATTTCAACCAGTGGACCTGCTAGGGTAGACGCCCCAGGTCCCCATCATTCCTGACTGTTGTAAATTTATCCTGCAGCCTAAGACAATTTCTTTCCAATATCAGGGGCTGATTGCCCTAGAAAAAGGCTAGCCAATTGCCTCTGTTTGTTTTCTGAAGCCAGGTCCAAATAGTTTTGTTTTGTTTTGTTTTCCATTGCATTTCAAAGTTGGTCCAAAAATTCCATAGAGGTTTCTTTTGGACCTTGTTGGAACTGATTCTCAATTCCCAATTTAACCAGATTTTGGTATTTACCATTCATTATTTCCGGGGTGACTATAGTCTCAGTGTGGGGTTGGTCAGGGGAATGCAATCATCAACAGTTCCCTGAGTGGTTCCATTGACAATCTGAGCTCACACATGAACTCAGGTTGTTTTAAGAGTTAGCTGCTTTTCTGTTTCCATGACAACTCTCTTGGACCCATCCTGGTCCCTCTGCCCCAGAGGGCTCACACCGGTGATCTTGAGCACAGCCTCCATTGAGGCAGAACTATTAACATTCCTACATCCTTTTTCCCTGCTCATTCAACTTCAAACAGCTCTGTTAAATACTGCATGTCACACAACCTTTAACACCTTCAACAACCCTTTTAACCCTTCCTTTATCTTTCTCCAGCCTGTACTTTTCTCATGCCAACACCAAAGGCTCAGTCAGGGGCCTTTTCCCTCTAAGATGCTGAAACAACATATCAGTATACTACATTTCATCCTATTTTCCTTCTCTCCTCAAAAACAACATTAATTGCAAGATAGTGTTACAGTCGATTGATCCATAAAGTGGCCATTTAGTTTATATAGTGGCCACCATTGATTGCAATACTTAGTGAAAGTCCTCTTGCTTTTTGTGCCCCCCATTTCTAACAATATCCTTCCAATGTGCCAATATGCACCCAAGGAGGCTTTCTTTAAAACGTCTTTGTTTTGGATATTACTCATTTCCTTGATTTCCCATTCCCTTTTATTTATTTATTTATTTATTTATTTATTACTATTCCTTACTAGTTACTGTCCTTTGTTTCAATTTCCATGCAAAACTTTTTAGTGCAGACTTTTACTATCTTTTCCTAATCTTCCCAATTTTCCGAATTCGCTGGGATTAAATGCTTCTTTCCACATACAAACTTTACTATTTCGTATTATCAATGAGCCCCGTTCCAATCATAAATCCACAGAACTTCAGGAAAACAGCTGAAACACTCAGCCTTCTGTCTTCTAGACAAACAGTACCACCTTTTCCACAAAATTTACATTTCAACAGGACCGAATTTCAAGCCGAATGCCAATTTTTCTCATGCACTTGGTTAGTAAGCCCACACAAAACAAGGAATCATTCCTGTGTATCCATCAATATGGCGGTTTAAAAGGTACTGAGGCCTAAATAAAATCGCTCTCCCCCTTCTTGCCAAATTCCCAGGGCTCAAGCCCGAACCACCAAAGAAGCGACTCTCTTGGTAATTTGCTTTGCAATTGATCCAAGTGCATCTCCGGTTCTATTTACAACTATTTCTACCACAGCTTGTAACCTAATTATTCTATTAAGTATATATATTGGGGTCCTATAGCCCCAGGATCCATCTTTTGCCCACATAGCTGGATCATAATAGGCAATGATTCTCTCAGGAGGCCATTCGTCATCTTTCCACTGTCCAATTTGTAAGCTTCATTTATGGCGCCTTTTTCTTAGCTCATCAGCTTCAACATACACTGGGACTCCTAATTGATCTCCCCGACTTATGGGTAACAGGAAAAAACTGGGTCTTGTAGTTCCTAATACACAGGATCCTGTCCAATTCTCTGGCAAATATTCATAGGCTAGTTTGCCACAAATCCAATAATGTCCTTCAGGAGTTGGCCAACCATTTGGTATGCTTGTTCCATTGGTCCAATTCTTAAACTGATTATTCATTTCCAGTGGGTTTCCCCATTTATCCCAGATATTCTGAGTTTCATTCTATTATAAATGGCTAAGTCACAAAATAGGATTATAATCAAAGTTTACAATTTATTAAAGGAATAGAGGTAAGCAAACAGCGCTGGGTGCGCCGGGAGTCTCTGCTCTACCAAGATGCACACCAGTTACATCAGGCAGCTGTTTTTTATGCTCCTAGGCTAATACGTATTCATTACTACTTCTAGAAAAAACAGGGTTATTATAATTAGGTGGTCCCTCTGGGGGTCTCCGGGGGTCTCTCGTGCTGAAGGCTCATAGTCTTCCTCCCAGTTTTTTTTCCTTGTCCTTCTCCTTTGTCCATCTTGACTGCATGTCAGAGGCTTGTGCAGCGTCCCCTGCAAGCTTTGTCTTTTAGCTGTCCTTCAGCTTTCCCCTTCTCCTTAATCTCCTGGCCAGATATCAGAGAGTTGCAGAGTGTCCCATACAATAGTCATAATAGTTAGCAGTAATTCTGAACCCCCCCCAGATATCAGAGACTTCAAGGAAAAGCCTACAAATACATTTCCCTTCAAGCTCTCTATTGACACAAATTGCTAAAACATTCCTCACAATTCCATAGGTAACCCTCTTCACACTCCAGGTTACCTACTTGTCTTCCTTTGTTTTTTAGATTTTGCCAACAACTCCTTCCAATTATACTCGTTTGGAGTACCCATTGTTGTTTCCTATTACCCTTTTTCATGGTTTTCCATACTTGGGGATTGCTTATGCTGCTCTCCATAGCCTCCTATGGCCATCGTTCACCTTGATTTGTTCCACCACAAACATAACAATTAGTTATATTCAATGACTTAGCAATATTTTCAGCCAGATTTACAAATAGATTTTAGCAACTGTGGGGATTTCATATTTCACTCCTGTTTCTATTTCATGATAAAATGAGTTGAATAACAGTCTATGTTGCACTGATTCTTCTGTCCTTTCTTTGATCTCAATATTAATAACTACACCCGGGTCTTCTCCAGGTCCATATATCTTAAGTCCAATTTTGGATATTTTTTTCTGTTTTCAAATCTCCAAATTTATAAGAGTTAAATTTACTAGATTGCAGGTACAGGTTGTACAACTACTGTTTGTTCGCCCCCTTGCGATTGAAGCTTGTAAATTCCTACATTGATTATCATATCCCCAGCCTGCAGTATCCCAACATACACAGGACCATCCCTTCCTTCCACATAGGTGTGCCGATTGATATCTCGCTTTTTGACTTGGTACATAATCAGGATTTATTTGACATTGACGTCCACCAGGGCAGATGTATTTTGGCTGATTACTATAATACCGTCTCCATTCTAAACTCCCACAATTAGATCATTATCTATAATATCACATGCATCAAAGATTACCGACAC
Source organism: Anas acuta (assembly GCF_963932015.1). NCBI lineage: Eukaryota > Metazoa > Chordata > Aves > Anseriformes > Anatidae > Anas > Anas acuta. The sequence continues at coordinate 16,488,983 of NC_089016.1, forward strand.
CGATGTGCTCAAATTGGCTATAACCTCACTTGTTCCAATTAATCTGCCTACTTCTGAATTTGTCTTCATTTCTACCCAATATTGATAAAGGGAGTTCTTTTGGATCATAGCATACGTTTGGTTATAAATGCAGCTTCCTATTTCCTGGTCTTTACAGTCATAGACCATATGATACACCAAGGTTTGGGAGCTTAGCCATCCCCTTCTAGTAGTTACTATACGTTGACTGCCATTGTTGGCTGTAGCCTGGTGTTGAGGGATTTTTGAAACAGCAAAAATCCCATGGCCTGCTGTAGCTGAGCAAACCAAGCTACCAGAGTAACTGTGAGAAGCTCCCACGGCAATGACTCCCACATCGCCCAATTAAGGAACTCAGAAAAATATTGTTACCAGCAGCTGGCCTCAAGGACAAGGTCTACGTGACTGCTAATCACAAGGGGGGTTCTTTTCTTGCAGGTGGGGTTGTTTTCTTCTAGTTGTTTTTCTGAGTGCTTTGACCAATAATCTTGTGTGAAACACTATCCACCCCTGTTAAGTTCACTATAAAAGTTAGGCTATTCGGGCAATAAAATGGAGCATGATCTGACTCTACTGGTGTCTGTTGTGCTTTCGGCTGTGCTTCCTGCAACAGCCTGGGTTAAGGAACTCACCCCAAGTAGGACTAGAAGAGGTCCGGTAAGGGCCATAGTGATCGGCGGTCACAGCCCGAAGGGGTTGCAGCCCTTGGCAGACCTTCCAAGCCACATCACTGGTTCCCTATCCGGTCTTGTCCTCTTCCTTAATCTTAAGGAGTGTCCTTTTTTGAGCACCAAAATGAGTTTAAAATTTGCTCTTTCCAATTTGCAGGCTATGTCCCAAAAATACAGTGTATACTGCGGATAACCTATTGTTATCTCTAGGGGGATAATACTTAACCGATCCCTGTTATTAATAAATCTTTTCCCTTAATAGGTATCTATTCAGGAGTTTCTCTGTTTACTAATTTTACAGGAGTAATTACAATAAAATTCCCACAGCAATTTATCTTATACTCTTTGATGAAGATCTCTTCAAGTTCGTCTGATGGTTAGTTTAGTTTCTCCTGGTTCAGGTGTTACTTTCCATTCCTTCACTGGACCTTTTACTCGCGATGCATGTGTCCATCCTTTCTCAGCAGTTCTCACAGCTGTTTCTGTAGTTAATAAAACAAGAAAGGGTCCTTCCCAGAGGGGAGATAGGTTTTCTTCTTTCCATGTTTTTATTAGAACCTTATCTCCCGGTTTTAACTGATGAATTGCAAATCCTGAAGGTGGTGTTTGAGCCAGAATCCCAATTTCTCTTAGCTCTTGTAATGACACATCGTTGGGTTAGAAACTGGCTGGATAGCCGGGCCCAAAGAGTCGTGGTGAATGGAGTCAAATCCAGTTGGAGGCAGGTCACTAGTGGCGTTCCCCAGGGCTCGGTACGGGAGCCAGTCCTCTTTAATATCTTCATCGATGATCTGGATGAGGGCATCGAGTCCACCCTCAGCAAGTTCGCAGATGGCACCAAGTTAAGTGCGTGTGTTGATCTGCTCAAGGGTAGGAAGGCTCTGCAGGAGGATCTGGATAGGCTGGACCGATGGGCTGAGGTCAACTGTATGAGGTTCAACAAGGCCAAGTGCCGGATCCTGCACCTGGGGCGCAACAACCCCAAGAAGAACTACAGGCTGGGAGAGGAGTGGTTAGAAAGCTGCCTGGCAGAGAAGGACCTGCGAGTATTGGTTGATAGTCGGCTGAACATGAGCCAGCAGTGTGCTCAGGTGGCCAAGAAGGCCAAGAGCATCCTGGCTTGTATAAGAAGCAGTGTGGCCAGCAGGTCTAGGGAGGTGATTGTCCCCCTGTACTCAGCTCTGGTGAGGCCGCACCTCGAGTACTGTGTTCAGATTTCACAGAAAACTGAATCACAGAAATTCTGTGATTCTGTGTGAATCTCCTTCCAGTGGTAATTATGTATTTCTGGATATTACGATCCTCGACTACATTGTTCCCTAGAGGCATCCCTTGAGAATAAGGCATACCATATAACATTTCATATGGCGATAATCCAGTCTCACTGTAGGGTTTAGTTCTTATGTTTAGAAGTGCCAATGGTAAGCATTTTGTCCAGGGCATTTGTGTCTCGTTCATTAATTTAGCCAATTGTTGTTTTATTGTTTGATTCATTCTTTCTACTTTCCCTGAGCTTTGTGGGTGCCAAGGAGTGTGGTATTCCCACAGAATACCTAATGATTAATATAATAATCGTATTATTTTAGAAGTAAAGTGTGTGCCCTGATCAGAATCAATGTACTGGATTATCCCATATCTAGGTATTAAGTGTTCTAATAAAATTTTTACCACCGTTTGTGCCGTAGCTCATGCTAAGGGATAAGCTTCTACCCATTGTGTTAAATGATCTACTATTACCAATAGATATTTTATCCTCCCTACCTTGGGCAAGTCAATGAAATCAACTTGTACTTTCTCGAAAGGTCTATAAGCTGTTTTTCTCCCTCCCGTGGCTGCTTGGTTGAAACACTTTCTTATTTATTTTATGACAAGTTAAACAACCTTGTGTAATTTGCTTTGCTATTTCAAAAAAAAACAATGCAACCAAATTGTTTTAGTAAATGATCATATAACGTCTTTGTACACCAATGTGTTTGTGCATGCAAATGTTCCAATATTTGCCTCACATAGGCTTTTGGCAATATCTCTCGCCTGTCTGGCAGTGTCCATTTTCCTTGTTCTAATTTAGCACCTATTTTCTCCAGTTTTGGTTGTTCCTCAAGGGTAAACTTCTTTTCTCCTCCCTCTCCCCTTTCTTCCTCCCGTACTAGATTAATTTTAGTGACCTGAGTCCTCAAGGCTGCTTCCTGGGCTTCTTTATCTGCTAAATTATTTCCTCTGGTTCAGTAATCTAATCCTTTTTGGTGTCCTTTTACATGTACCACTGCTATCTCCTTCGGTTCTCTTAATGCCCTTAAAATTTTTATTATTAATTCTTGATGTATAAGATTCCTCCCTTGAGTATTAATTAAACCTCTTTCTTCCCAAATTTTCCCAAAAGTGTGGACCACCCCATATGCATATTTAGAATCTGTATATATAGTTCCACTTTTCCCCTTTAATAGTTCCAGAGCCCTATATAGGGCATGCAGCTCACAAGCCTGAGCTGACCATGGTGGGCTCAAAGGTCCTGATTCCACAGGTTCTAGGTCCTTATTAATTATTGCATATCCTGATTTTCTTTTTCCTTCCACTACTCGGGAGGAGCCATCTACAAACAGTGCTTCTCCTTTCTCCAACTCAGTATCCCTTAAATCTGGCCTTACTTTAGTCTGGGTCTCAATTACCTCTAAACAGTTATGTTGTAATTCCTCTGATGGTTTTCTGAACAAAAATTGTGCTGGACTCTGAGCAGAAGTTACCCTCAGCTCTAAGTCAGGGGAGTCAATTAGTATTGCTTCATACTTTAGGATCCGGCTATCCGTTAACCATTTCTCTGCTTTCTGTTGTAAGACACTTCTGACATTGTGTGGAGTATACACCTTTAAAGGAGCACTAAAGGTAATCTTCCTAACTTCCCCTATTAATAATGCCGTAGTGACCAAAGCTTGGAGACAAGCAGGCCACCCTCTACTTACTGGATCGAGTAACTTAGAACAATACCCCACGGGTTTCTGAATTCCTGCCCAGTCTTGAGTAAGAACTCCATATGCCATCTGTTTTGATGTGTTCACAAAGAGATAGAAAGGTTTTTCCAGATCCGGAAGGCTCAATACAGGTGCTTGTATTAATGCCCTTTTTATTTCCTCGAATTTCTGATCATCTTCTGTGAACCACTTCAGTTGGTTATTAGTTAATTTCTCATATAAGAATTTAACTTTTTCACTGTAGTTTTCAAGCCATGGTCTACAATATCCTAATAATCCCAATATTTGCCAGATTTCCTCTTTAGTTTTTGGGTGTCTTAAGGACAGGATCCCAGATACCCTGTCAGGATCTACCTTCTTTCTTCCCTTACTCAGCCAATGTCCTAAGTATTTTACTTCCTGTTCCACAAATTGCAATTTTGATCGAGACATTTTTAATCCCTTTTCTCCCAGGAAATTTAACAATTTAATAGTAGCTTCTCAGGTTCCCTCTTCAGTTTCTCCTGCTACTAATAGATCATCCACATATTGCAATAATTTTACCTCCCTGGGTAATGTGAAATCTCATAAAACTTTCTCCAAAGTTTGTCCAAATAGATTTGGTGACTCTCTAAACCCCTGTGGTAGCACAGTCCACCTTAATTGTTGTTTTTGTCCCGTTTCAGGGTCCTCCCACTCGAAAGCAAAATAATCTCTGGATTTTTCATCCAGAGGGCAGGCCCAAAAGGCATCTTTCAGATCTATTATGCTATATCAAGTATATTTGGGAGAGACATGACTTAGTAAAGTATAAGGATTTGCCACCACGGGGAATTTAGTGATTGTTCGCTGATTTACAGCTCTCAAGTCCTGTACCATTCTGTATGACCCATCCGATTTCTTTACAGGGAGGATGGGTGTATTATGATGTGACATACATGGTTCTAGAGTTCCTTTTTCCAGAAGTCTATCAACTATGGGTTTTAATCCTTTTCGACCCTCCATTGGTATAGGGTATTGTTTAATTCTAATTGGACGATGTGGATCCACTATTTGAACATTTATGGGGTCCATTTCCATTTTTCCAATTTCCCCTTCCTTATATCACACTGAAGGGTTAATGAATTCTTCATCTTTTTGTGTTAAAGTGTATAATTTAATTTGCAATTTATCCCCTTGACTTTGAATGCTTAAGTTTAATTTTAAAATCAAATCCCTTCCTAGTAAATTGTTCTCCGCTTCAGGGAGAAAAAGTAAATCATTAAGACAGATTTTTTTATCTGTTTCTATTTCTACATCTTTCAAAACAGGAACCTTAAAGGGTTCTCCTTTTGCCCCTATTACAGACATGTAACTCTTCCCTTCTTCTATTCCATTTGGGAGTTTTTGAATAGTGGATTTTTCAGCCCCTGTGTCCATTAAAAATAAAACTTCCTCTTTATGGGGACCAATTAATAGTTTTATCAAGGGCTCTGTTGATGTTGAAGTCCCCAGAAGATATAGCCCCTGACACCCCTATTCTTCTTTGAACATTTTCTCGTCTTGTTCCCGCTTACGACAGTTCCTCTGAACATGTCCCTTCTTGTTGCAATAGTAACAGACGGGAATTGTCGATTTCCCTCGACAAGGCTGACCCCTAGGGGTTTTTCTATTTTTTTTTCTCCTCTCTCCAGAATAGGTCTTTTTCTGACTTTCTCTTACTGCTGCTACAAAGATCTTGGCTTCTGCTTTTTGTTTTTCCTCATCTCTTCTAACATATACTTTCTGTGCTTCCCTAAATAATTATTCTATTCCTCTCTCTTGCCAGTCTTCCAGATTTTATACCTCCATTGGTATAGGGTATTGTTTGATTCTAATTGGATGATGTGGATCCACTATTTGAACATTTATGGGATCATTTATGGGATTTGAACATTTATGGGATCATTTATGGGATCATTTATGGGATCCATTTCTATCTTTCCAGTCTCCCCTTCCTTATACCACACTGAAGGGTTAATGAATTCTTCATCCTTCTGTGTTAAAGTGTATAATTTGATCTGCAATTTATCCCCTTGGCTTTGAATGCTTAAGTTTAATCTCAAAATCAAATCCCTTCCTAGTAAATTGTACTCCGCTTCAGTGAGCAAAAGTAAATCATTAAAACAAATTTTCTTCTCTGTTTCTACTTTCACATCTATCGTGGTTTAACCCAGTGTCCTGGTTTCAGTTAGAATTAATTTTCTTCCTAGTAGCTGGTGGAATGCTGTGTTTTGGCTTAGGATGAGAAGAGTGCTGATAACACCCCGATGCTTTAATTGTTGCAGAGCAGTGCTTATACTAAGCCAAGGACATCTCAGCCTTTTGCTCTGTCCTGCCAACGGGCAGGCTGGGAATGCAGTAAGAGATGGGAGGGGACAGACCCAGGACAGGTGACCCAAACTAGCCAAAGGGGTATTCCATACCATCTGATGTCATGCTAAACAATATATAGGGGTGGCTAGCCGGGGGGAGGGGGCCGGACTGCTCGGGGTTAGGCTGGGCATCGGTCAGCGAGTGGTGAGCAATTGCATTGTGCATCACTTGTTTGTACATACTATTATTACTTTCCTATTATCACCATTGTATCATTATTATTATTATTGTTATTATTATTGTTGTTATTATTATTTTCCTGTCTTATTAAACTGTCTTTATCTCAACTCACAGGCTTCACTTTCCGTTTCTCTCCCCCGTCCCAGAGAGGGAGGGGGGAGGGTGAGCGAACGGCTGCGTGGTGTTTAGCTGCCGGCCGGGTTAAACCACGACAGTCTTTTTGGCGCCCAACGTGGGGCTCGAAGGGTTGAGATAACGGCAGATCTGATCAGAGTGTGTTAAACTAAAATTGGTGTAAGGATTAGACCTGCTTAATAGTCACTTGTCATGATGCTGATTGCTTTAATCTCAACTCTGCTGCGCCTGTTTTCCAAATTGAGTATTATAGTACATTATTTTCCGTATTTGCTCTCTGTAGTGTTGTTTATCCTCTCCGGGCCCTGGTTTCAGATCATTATGGTACTGAGTGTTATAGCAATGGCTTATGAGATGATAAGATATCTGGTCATGACTCTAACTTGGTATTTATACTCAGTAACATCGTGGACTCTGTACTTTGGAAACAGTATCTTGGGAACTATTAGCAATTATACCTATTGTTTTTCTCCATTAGAGAGTCAATCTGTGGAGGGGAAAGGGGAAGATATTTTTTCTTACTTGATTACTCTCCCTTTCTCCTTCACCACCCCTGTATCCTCCTGGATCACTCTGCCTTCCTCCTTCACCACCCTCTTATCCCCTGAGCTTGTCACAATAGCTCTCCAAGATATTGAATATTCTTGGGATACTCAGACTACCATAGTCTTGTTGTTCTGCCTCATGAATGCACTTCAGATCCTGCTTAAAGTTAAACAACTACTTAGGAAGCTCATCCGGAGATCTGCCCGGAGGCAGTATAGTTGTGGGTGGCAGGGAGTATGGGTGGATATGGGCAGGCATCTAGAACAGTTGGCACCCCCAGTGTTTTGGAAATTCACCCCTGAACAATGGCAAAATCCTCAAAAACTGGCAGAATGCTTGAAAAAAAGGTGTCATGATTCTGGCAGTTCCAAAGTAACACAGAATCACAGAATCACAGAATTTTCTAGGTTGGAAGAGACCTCAAGATCATCGAGTCCAACCTCTGACCTAACACTAACAGTCCCCACTAAACCATATCCCTAAGCTCTACATCTAAACGTCTTTTGAAGACTTCCAGGGATGGTGACTCCACCACCTCCCTGGGCAGCCCGTTCCAATGCCTCACAACCCTTTCAGTAAAGAAATTCTTCCTAACATCTAACCTAAAACTCCCCTGGCGTAACTTTAGCCCATTCCCCCTCGTCCTGTCACCAGGCATCATGGGAGAACAGGCCAACCCCCAAACACAAATCATTGTAACATGCTGGGGCCTGGCTCATGCCTATCGAGCTGCCATTGATACTGCTATCAACTTAGTGACAGACCCTGCGGCCACTCCAAGCCCTGTGACAGATCCAACGGCCACTGTGACCCCTACGGTGGACTCTGCAGCCGCTCCAGTCCCAGCTCCTGCAGCCACTCCAGATCCGGTTCCTGCAGCCGCTCCAGTCCCAGCTCCTGCAGCCGCTCCAGTCCCAGCTCCTGCAGCCGCTCCAGTCCCAGTTCCTGCAGTCGCTCCAGTTCCAGCTCCTGAAGCCGCTCCAGCTCCTGCCGCTACTCCAGTCCCAGCTCCTGCAACTGCTCCAGCTCCAGCTCCTGCAGCCGCTCCAGCTCCAGCTCCTGCCGCTACTCCAGTCCCAGCTCCTGCAGCCGCTCCAGCTCCAGCAGCCGCTCCAGCTCCTGCAGCCGCTCCAGCTCCTGTGGCCGTGTCAGAGAAACGAGCTGTAGCAGTGCAAGTTGACCCTGCAGAGGGTATTTCAACCCCTGTAACGGGGTCAGAGCAACGAGCTGTAGCAGTGCAAGTTGACCCTGCAGAGGGTATTTCAACCCCTGTAACGGGGTCAGAGAAACGAGCTGTAGCAGTGCAAGTTGACCCTGCAGAGGGTATTTCAACCCCTGTAACGGGGTCAGAGAAACGAGCTGTGGCAGTGCAAGCTGCCCCTGCAGAGGGTATTCCAACCTCTGTGGCAGACCCTGTAACAAAGTCATAGAAACGAGCAGTAGCAGTGCAAGCTGCCCCTGTAGAGAAGGTGAAAAAATGGTATAGAGATTCAGGTCGTTTAGAACGCAGAGAGTCTTCTGCCAATCCAGGTAAGGCTTCTGCCAAAACTAGGTATAGAGATGACGAAGATGACGACGACGCTGGGCCATCAAGGATTCAGGAGGAGGAAGATGAGGATGCCGAAAAAGCAACAGTAACTACCCGAAGCCTAAACGAGCGCGAGCTATGAGATGTGCGAAAAGATTTTGGTCGCTGTATAGGTGAGCAGCTTGTCACCTGGCTGCTCTGGTGCTGGGACTCTGGAGCCAATTGTGTGGAATTAGACGGCAGGGAAGCCAAGCGGCTAGGATCCCTTGCTCGAGATGCCGGCATTGACAAAGCAATTGCAGATGGAGCACAATCCACCAGCCTCTGGAGGCGTCTCCTCTCAGCTGTGAGGGAAAGGTATCCCTTCAAGGAAGAACTTGTATGTCTACCAGGCAAGTGGACCACTATGGAGAAGGGAATCCAGTACCTGAGGGAATTAGCCGTACGGGAAGTGATTTATGAGGATCCAGACCTCAGACAAACATCCAAAGACCCAGATGAAGTCAAGTGTACATGACCCATGTGGCGGAAGTTTGTACGGAGTGCACCATCATCATATGCCAGCTCATTGGCAATAATGGCCTGGAAAGAGGATGAGGAACCCACAGTGGATGAAGCGGCTAAACAACTCCGGCAGTACGAAGAAAGTCTTTCCTCTTCCTTACAGGCCTGCGTCTCAGCTGTGGAGAAACTTTCTGAAGACTTCCACCAACTTAAAGAGAATCTATCTTCCCCCCAACCTGAACCAACCAGTGTCCAACGACCAAAAGAGAACACTTGGGAGAAACTTTCTGAAAAGGTTCACACACTTGAAGAGAGATTATTCTCCTCCGTACCTGTACAAAGCAGTGTCTCAGCTGTCAGGGGTAGGCGTTCACCCACACAAGGAAGACGATATGGTGGGTACTCACCCCGTGCCACCCTGTGGTTTTACTTACGAGACCATGGAGAGGACATGAGAAAATGGGATGGAAAATCTACCGCAACCCTAGAGGCACGGGTACGTGAGTTGCAAAAGAAAACAATCAGGAAAAAGGGATTCTCCGAAAAGTTTGCTGCTCCAACTTCCAGCAGACAGTCCTTCAAACACAGAAACGAAGAAGATTCTGACCAGGATTAGGGGGGCCCTGCCTCCAGCCAGGGGGAGGAAAGGGACAATCGAGTTTATTGGACTGTGTGGATTCGATGGACTGGCACATCACGCGCACAGAAGTATAAGGCTTTAGTAGACACCGGTGCACAATGTACTATAATGCCATCGAGCTATAAAGGACCAGAGCCCATCTATATTTGTGGAGTGACAGGGGGATCTCAGCAGTTGACTGTATTGGAGGCTGAAGTGAGTCTGACTGGGAATGAGTGGGAAAAGCACCGCATTGTGACTGGCCTGGATGCTCCATGTATCCTTGGCATAGACTATCTTAGAAGAGGATATTTCAAGGACCCAAAAGGGTTCCGGTGGGCTTTTGGTATAGCTGCCTTAGAGACAGAGGGCATTAAACAATTGTCTACCTTGCCTGGTCTCTCAGAGGACCCCTCTGTTGTGGGGTTGCTGAGGGTCGAAGAACAGCAAGTGCCAATCGCTACCACAACTGTGCACCGTCGGCAATATCGCACCAACCGAGACTCCCTGATTCCCATCCATAAGCTAATTCATCAATTGGAGAACCACGGAGTGATCAGCAAGACCCATTCACCTTTCAATAGTCCCATATGGCCAGTGCGAAAGTCTAATGGCGAGTGGAGACTAACAGTGGACTATCGCGGCCTGAACGAAGTCATGCCACCACTGAGTGCTGCAGGGCTGGACATGCTGGAACTTCAGTACGAACTTGAATCGAAGGCAGCCAAGTGGTACGCCACAATTGATATCGCTAATGCATTTTTCTCCATCCCTCTAGCAGCAGAGTGCAGGCCACAATTTGCCTTCGCTTGGAGGGGAGTCCAATATACTTGGAATCGGCTGCCCCAGGGGTGGAAACACAGCCCTACCATTTGCCATGGGCTGATCCAGTCTGCGCTAGAGCAGGGGGAAGCTCCTGAACATCTGCAGTACATTGATGACATTATTGTGTGGGGTGACACAGCAGAGGAAGTTTTCGAGAAAGGGAAGAAAATAGTCCAAATCCTTCTGAAAGCCGGTTTTGCCATAAAACAAAATAAAGTCAAAGGACCTGCACGAGAGATCCAGTTTTTAGGAATAAAATGGCAAGATGGACGTCGTCAAATCCCAATGGATGTGAGCAACAAAATAACAGCTATGTCTCCACCAACTAGCAAAAAAGAAACACAGACTTTCCTAGGTGTTGTGGTGTTTTGGAGAACGCACATCCCAAATTACAGTCTGATTGTAAACCCGCTCTACCAAGTAACCCGTAAGAAGAATGAGTTTGAATGGGGCCCCGAACAACGACAAGCCTTTGAACAAATCAAGCAGGAAATAGTCCATGCAGTAGCCCTTGGGCCAGTTCGAACAGGACCAGATTTAAAGAATGTGCTCTACACTGCAGCCGGGGAGAATGGCCCCACCTGGAGCCTCTGGCAGAAAGAACCTGGGGAAACTCGAGGTCGGCCCCTGGGTTTTTGGAGTCGGGGATACAGAGGATCTGAGGCCCGCTATACTCCAACTGAAAAGGAGATATTGGCAGCATATGAAGGAGTTCAATCTGCTTCGGAGGTGGTCGGTACTGAAGCGCAGCTCCTCCTAGCACCCCGATTGCCAGTACTAGGCTAGATGTTCAAGGGAAGGGTCCCCTCTACGCATCATGCAACTGATGCTACATGGAGCAAGTGGGTTGCACTGATTACTCAGCGGGCTCGAATAGGAAACCCCAGTCGCCCAGGAATATTGGAAGTGATCATGGACTGGCCAGAAGGCAAATATTTTGGGATATCATCAGAGGAGGAGGTGGGTCGTGCTGAAGAAGCCCCACTGTACAACCAGTTGCCAGAGAATGAAAAGAAATATGCCCTGTTCACTGATGGGTCCTGTTGTATTGTGGGGAAGCATCGGAGATGGAAGGCTGCTGTATGGAGTCCTATGCGACAAGTTGCAGAAGCTGCTGAGGGAGAAGGTGAATCGAGTCAGTTTGCAGAAGTGAAAGCCATTCAGCTGGCTTTAGACATTGCTGAACGAGAAAAATGGCCAGTTCTCTATCTCTACACCGATTCATGGATGGTAGCAAATGCCCTGTGGGGATGGTTACAGCAATGGAAGCAAAACAACTGGCAGCGTAGGGGCAAACCCATCTGGGCTGCTGCATTGTGGCAAGATATTGCTACTCGGGTAGAGAACCTGGCTGTGAAAGTACACCACGTAGATGCTCATGTGCCCAAGAATCGGGCTACTGAAGAACATCAAAACAACCAGCAGGTGGATCAGGCTGCTAAGATTGAAGTA